>NC_134430.1:14005223-14313317 GCF_030867145.1 Opisthocomus hoazin | reverse complement strand
CTCTGTGCGAGCAGTGCCATGGGCAGATGAGGCTGAGCAACAGCTTTCCAGGCTAGCTCTTTCTGCCTGCGAGCTATCTGCAGCCGTTCGCATTTTCAGAGCAGGCCTTCTGGAGGCGCCCGCCAAGTTCCCCCTAAGCTACGTTTGAAGTTTGAGGTGGCAAGACAAGCAAGCAGCCCCAGTCTCTGTGCCTCTGTGCGAGCAGTGCCATGGGCAGATGAGGCTGAGCAACAGCTTTCCAGGCTAGCTCTTTCTGGCTGCGAGCTATCTGCAGACGTTCGCATTTTCAGAGCAGGACTGATAGAGGTGCTCTGCACGGACCCCCGAATCTACGTTTGAAGTTTGAGGGAGCAAGACAAGCAAGCAGCCCCAGTCTCTGTGCCTCTGTGCGAGCAGTGCCATAGGCAGATGAGGCTGAGCAACAGCTTTCCAGGCTAGCTCTTTCTGCCTGCGAGCTATCTGCAGACGTTCGCATTTTCGGAGCAGGGCTGACGGAGGCCCCCTCCACGGAACCCCAAAGATACTTTTGAAGTTTGAGGTTGAAGACAAGCAAGGAAGCAGCCCCAGTCTCTGTGCCTCTGTGCGAGCAGTGCCATGGGCAGATGAGGCTGAGCAACAGCTTTCCAGGCTAGCTCTTTCTGCCTGCGAGCTATCTGCAGACGTTCTCATTTTCAGAGCAGGGCTGCGGGATATTCCCTGCACAGACCGCCAAAGCTACGTTTGAAGTTTGACGGGTTCAAGACAAGAAAGCATCCCCAGTCTCTGTGCCTCTGTGCGAGCAGTGCCATGGGCAGATGAGGCTGAGCAACAGCTTCCCAGGCTAGCTCTTTCTGCCTGCGAGCTATCTGCAGACGTTCGCATTTTCGGAGCAGGGCTGCGGGATATTCCCTGCACGGACCCCCAAAGCTACGTTTGAAGTTTGACGGTTTCAAGACAAGCAAGCATCCCCAGTCTCTGTGCCTCTGTGCGAGCAGTGCCATGGGCAGATGACGATGAGCAACAGCTTTCCAGGCTAGCTCTTTCTGGCTGCGAGCTATCTGCAGATGTTCGCATTTTCAGAGCAGGCCTTCTGGAGGCGCCCGCCAAGTTCCCCCTAAGCTACGTTTGAAGTTTGAGGTGGCAAGACAAGCAAGCAGCCCCAGTCCCTGTGCCTCTGTGCGAGCAGTGCCATGGGCAGATGAGGCTGAGCAACAGCTTTCCAGGCTAGCTCTTTCTGCCTGCGAGCTATCTGCAGACGTTCGCATTTTCAGAGCAGGGCTGCAGGATATTCCCTCCACAGACCGCCAAAGCTACGACTGAAGTTTGACGGGTTCCAGACAAGAAAGCATCCCCAGTCTCTGTGCCTCTGTGCGAGCAGTGCCATGGGCAGATGAGGCTGAGCAACAGCTTTCCAGGCTTGCTTTTTCTGGCTGCGAGCTATCTGCAGACGTTCGCATTTTCAGAGCAGGGCTTCTGGAGGTGCCCTGCACGGACCCCCGAAGATACGTTTGAAGTTTGAGGTGTCAAGACAAGCAAGCAGGCCCCGTCTGTGTGCCTCTGTGCGAGCAGTGCCATGGGCAGATGAGGCTGAGCAACAGCTTTCCAGGCTAGCTCTTTCTGGCTGCGAGCTATCTGCAGCCGTTCGCATTTTCAGAGCAGGGCTGCCGGATACGCTGGCCAAGGACCCACAAAGATACGTTTGAAGTTTGAGGGGGCAAGACAAGCAAGCAGCCCCAGTCTCTGTGCCTCTGTGCGAGCAGTGCCATGGGCAGATGAGGCTGAGCAACAGCTTTCCAGGCTAGCTCTTTCTGCCTGCGAGCTATCTGCAGACGTTCGCATTTTCGGAGCAGGCCTTCTGGAGGCACCCGGTACGGAACTCCTAAGTTACGTTTGATGTTTGAGGGAGAAAGACAAGCAAGCAGCCCCAGTCTCTGTGCCTCTGTGCGAGCAGTGCCATGGGCAGATGACGCTGAGCAACAGCTTTCCAGGCTAGCTCTTTCTGGCTGCGAGCTATCTGCAGACGTTCGCATTTTCAGAGCAGGCCTTCTGGAGGCGCCCGCCAAGTTCCCCCTAAGCTACGTTTGAAGTTTGAGGTGGCAAGACAAGCAAGCAGCCCCAGTCTCTGTGCCTCTGTGCGAGCAGTGCCATGGGCAGATGAGGCTGAGCAACAGCTTTCCAGGCTAGCTCTTTCTGGCTGCGAGCTATCTGCAGACGTTCGCATTTTCAGAGCAGGACTGCGGGATATTCCCTGCACAGACCGCCAAAGCTACGATTGAAGTTTGACGGGTTCCAGACAAGAAAGCATCCCCAGTCTCTGTGCCTCTGTGCGAGCAGTGCCATGGGCAGATGAGGCTGAGCAACAGTTTTCCAGGCTTGCTTTTTCTTGCTGCGAGCTATCTGCAGACGTTCGCATTTTCAGAGCAGGGCTTCTGGAGGTGCCCTGCACGGACCCCCGAAGATACGTTTGAAGTTTGAGGTGTCAAGACAAGCAAGCAGGCCCCTTCTATGTGCCTCTGTGCGAGCAGTGCCATGGGCAGATGAGGCTGAGCAACAGCTTTCCAGGCTAGCTCTTTCTGCCTGCGAGCTATCTGCAGCCGTTCGCATTTTCAGAGCAGGGCTGCCGGATACGCCGGCCAAGGACCCACAAAGCTACGTTTGAAGTTTGAGAGGGCAAGACAAGCAAGCAGCCCCAGTCTCTGTGCCTCTGTGCGAGCAGTGCCATGGGCAGATGAGGCGAAGCAACAGCTTTCCAGGCTAGCTCTTTCTGGCTGCGAGCTATCTGCAGACGTTCGCATTTTCAGAGCAGGCCTTCTGGAGGCACCCGGTACGGACCACCTAAGTTACGTTTGAAGTTTGAGGGGGCAAGACAAGCAAGCAGCCCCAGTCTCTGTGCCTCTGTGCGAGCAGTGCCATGGGCAGATGAGGCTGAGCAACAGCTTTCCAGGCTAGCTCTTTCTGGCTGCGAGCTATCTGCAGACGTTCGCATTTTCGGAGCAGGCCTTCTGGAGGCGCCCGCCAAGTTCCCCCTAAGCTACGTTTGAAGTTTGAGGGGGCAAGAAAAGCAAGCAGCCCCAGTCTCTGTGCCTCTGTGCGAGCAGTGCCATGGGCAGATGAGGCTGAGCAACAGCTTTCCAGGCTAGCTCTTTCTGCCTGCGAGCTATCTGCAGACGTTCGCATTTTCAGAGCAGGCCTTCTGGAGGCGCTCGCCAAGTTCCCCCTAAGCTACGTTTGAAGTTTGGGGTTGCAAGACAAGCAAGCAGCCCCAGTCTCTGTGCCTCTGTGCGAGCAGTGCCATGGGCAGATGAGGCTGAGCAAGAGCTTTCCAGGCTAGCTCTTTCTGCCTGCGAGCTATCTGCAGACGTTCGCATTTTCGGAGCAGGGCTGATGGAGGCCCCCTGCACGGAATCCCAAAGATACATTTGAAGTGTGAGATGGCAAGACAAGCAAGCAAGCAGCCCCAGTCTCTGTTCCTCTGTGCGAGCAGTGCCATGGGCAGATGAGGCTGAGCAACAGCTTTCCAGGCTAGCTCTTTCTGCCTGCGAGCTATCTGCAGACGTTCGCATTTTCAGAGCAGGGCTGCGGGATATTCCCTGCACAGACCGCCAAAGCTACGATTGAAGTTTGACGGGTTCAAGACAAGAAAGCATCCCCAGTCTCTGTGCCTCTGTGCGAGCAGTGCCATGGGCAGATGAGGCTGAGCAACAGCTTTCCAGGCTTGCTTTTTCTGGCTGCGAGCTATCTGGAGACGTTCGCATTTTCAGAACAGGGCTTCTGGAGGTGCCCTGCACGGACCCCCGAAGATACGTTTGAAGTTTGAGAGGGCAAGACAAGCAAGCAGGCCCCGTCTATGTGCCTCTGTGCGAGCAGTGCCATGGGCAGATGAGGCTGAGCAACAGCTTTCCAGGCTAGCTCTTTCTGCCTGCGAGCTATCTGCAGCCGTTCGCATTTTCAGAGCAGGGCTGCCGGATACGCCGGCCAAGGACCCACAAAGCTACGTTTGAAGTTTAAGAGGGCAAGACAAGCAAGCAGCCCCAGTCTCTGTGCCTCTGTGCGAGCAGTGCCATGGGCAGATGAGGCGAAGCAACAGCTTTCCAGGCTAGCTCTTTCTGGCTGCGAGCTATCTGCAGACGTTCGCATTTTCAGAGCAGGCCTTCTGGAGGCACCCGGTACGGACCACCTAAGTTACGTTTGAAGTTTGAGGGGGCAAGACAAGCAAGCAGCCCCAGTCTCTGTGCCTCTGTGCGAGCAGTGCCATGGGCAGATGAGGCTGAGCAACAGCTTTCCAGGCTAGCTCTTTCTGGCTGCGAGCTATCTGCAGACGTTCGCATTTTCGGAGCAGGCCTTCTGGAGGCGCCCGCCAAGTTCCCCCTAAGCTACGTTTGAAGTTTGAGGGGGCAAGAAAAGCAAGCAGCCCCAGTCTCTGTGCCTCTGTGCGAGCAGTGCCATGGGCAGATGAGGCTGAGCAACAGCTTTCCAGGCTAGCTCTTTCTGCCTGCGAGCTATCTGCAGACGTTCGCATTTTCAGAGCAGGGCTGCGGGATATTCCCTGCACAGACCGCCAAAGCTACGACTGAAGTTTGACGGGTTCAAGACAAGAAAGCATCCCCAGTGTCTGTGCCTCTGTGCGAGCAGTGCCATGGGCAGATGAGGCTGAGAAACAGCTTTCCAGGCTAGCTCTTTCTGCCTGCGAGCTATCTGCAGCCGTTCGCATTTTCTTAGCAGGCCTTCTGGAGGCACCCGGTACGGACCACCTAAGTTACGTTTGAAGTTTGAGGTGGCAAGACAAGCAAGCAGCCCCAGTCTCTGTGCCTCTGTGCGAGCAGTGCCATGGGCAGATGAGGCTGAGCAACAGCTTTCCAGGCTAGCTATTTCTGCCTGCGAGCTATCTGCAGACGTTCGCATTTTCGGAGCAGGCCTTCTGGAGGCGCCCGCCAAGTTCCCCCTAAGCTACGTTTGAAGTTTGAGGTGGCAAGACAAGCAAGCAGCCCCCGTCTCTGTGCCTCTGTGCAAGCAGTGCCGTAGGCAGATGAGGCTGAGCAACAGCTTTCCAGGCTAGCTCTTTCTGCCTGCGAGCTATCTGCAGACGTTCGCATTTTCGGAGCAGGGCTGCCGGATACTCCGGCCAAGGACCCACAAAGCTACGTTTGAAGTTTGAGGGTGCAAAACAAGCAAGCAGCCCCAGTCTCTGTGCCTCTGTGTGAGCAGTGCCATGGGCAGATGAGGCTGAGCAACAGCTTTCCAGGCTAGCTCTTTCTGGCTGCGAGATATCTGCAGACGTTCGCATTTTCAGAGCAGGGCTGCGGGATATTCCCTGCACGGACCGCCAAATCTACGTTTGAAGTTTGAGGGTTTCAAGACAAGCAAGCATACCCAGTCTCTGTGCCTCTGTGCGAGCAGTGCCATGGGCAGATGACGCTGAGCAACAGCTTTCCAGGCTAGTTCTTTCTGCCTGCGAGCTATCTGCAGACGTTCGCATTTTTAGAGCAGGTCTGCCGGAGGCATAAGACAAAGGCCACTTATTATACGGTTGAATTTTCAGGTGGCAAGACAAGCAAGCAGCCCCAGTCTCTGTGCCTCTGTGCGAGCAGTGCCATGGGCAGATGAGGCTGAGCAACAGCTTTCCAGGCTAGCTCTTTCTGGCTGCGAGCTATCTGCAGACGTTCGCATTTTCGGAGCAGGCCTTCTGGAGGCGCCCGCCAAGTTCCCCCTAAGCTACGTTTGAAGTTTGAGGTGGCAAGACAAGCAAGCAGCCCCAGTCTCTGTGCCTCTGTGCGAGCAGTGCCATGGGCAGATGAGGCTGAGCAACAGCTTTCCAGGCTAGCTCTTTCTGCCTGCGAGCAATCTGCAGACGTTCGCATTTTCAGAGCAGGGCTGCGGGATATTCCCTGCACAGACCGCCAAAGCTACGTTTGAAGTTTGAGGGTTTCAAGACAAGCAAGCATACCCAGTCTCTGTGCCTCTGTGCGAGCAGTGCCATGGGCAGATGACGCTGAGCAACAGCTTTCCAGGCTAGTTCTTTCTGCCTGCGAGCTATCTGCAGACGTTCGCATTTTCAGAGCAGGCCTTCTGGAGGCACCCGGTACGGACCACCTAAGTTACGTTTGAAGTTTGAGGTGGCAAGACAAGCAAGCAGCTCCAGTCTCTGTGCCTCTGTGCGAGCAGTGCCATGGGCAGATGACGCTGAGCAACAGCTTTCCAGGCTAGTTCTTTCTGCCTGCGAGCTATCTGCAGACGTTCGCATTTTCAGAGCAGGCCTTCTGGAGGCACCCGGTACGGACCACCTAAGTTACGTTTGAAGTTTGAGGTGGCAAGACAAGCAAGCAGCTCCAGTCTCTGTGCCTCTGTGCGAGCAGTGCCATGGGCAGATGAGGCTGAGCAACAGCTTTCCAGGCTAGCTCTTTCTGCCTGCGATCTATCTGCAGACGTTCGCATTTTCAGAGCAGGCCTTCTGGAGGCGCCCGCCAAGTTCCCCCTAAGCTACGTTTGAAGTTTGGGGTTGCAAGACAAGCAAGCAGCCCCAGTCTCTGTGCCTCTGTGCGAGCAGTGCCATGGGCAGATGAGGCTGAGCAAGAGCTTTCCAGGCTAGCTCTTTCTGCCTGCGAGCTATCTGCAGACGTTCGCATTTTCGGAGCAGGGCTGATGGAGGCCCCCTGCACGGAATCCCAAAGATACTTTTGAAGTGTGAGATGGCAAGACAAGCAAGCAAGCAGCCCCAGTCTCTGTGCCTCTGTGCGAGCAGTGCCATGGGCAGATGAGGCTGAGCAACAGCTTTCCAGGCTAGCTCTTTCTGCCTGCGAGCTATCTGCAGATGTTCGCATTTTCGGAGCAGGGCTGACGGAGGCCCCCTGCACGGAACCCCAAAGATACTTTTGAAGTTTGAGGTGGAAGACAAGCAAGGAAGCAGCCCCAGTCTCTGTGCCTCTGTGCGAGCAGTGCCATGGGCAGATGAGGCTGAGCAACAGCTTTCCAGGCTAGCTCTTTCTGCCTGCGAGCTATCTGCAGCCGTTCGCATTTTCAGAGCAGGGCTGCCGGATACGCCTTCCAAGGACCCACAAAGCTACGTTTGAAGTTTGAGAGGGCAAGACAAGCAAGCAGCCCCAGTCTCTGTGCCTCTGTGCGAGCAGTGCCATGGGCAGATGAGGCGAAGCAACAGCTTTCCAGGCTAGCTCTTTCTGGCTGCGAGCTATCTGCAGACGTTCGCATTTTCGGAGCAGGGCTTCTGGAGGCACCCGGTACGGACCACCTAAGTAACGTTTGAAGTTTGAGGTGTCAAGACAAGCAAGCAGGCCCCGTCTATGCGCCTCTGTGTGAGCAGTGCCATGGGCAGATGAGGCTGAGCAACAGCTTTCCAGGCTAGATCTTTCTGCCTGCGAGCTATCTGCAGACGTTCGCATTTTCAGAGCAGGACTGCAGTATATTCCCTGCACAGACCGCCAAAGCTACGATTGAAGTTTGACGGGTTCAAGACAAGAAAGCATCCCCAGTCTCTGTGCCTCTGTGCGAGCAGTGCCATGGGCAGATGAGGCTGAGCAACAGCTTTCCAGGCTTGCTTTTTCTGGCTGCGAGCTATCTGGAGACGTTCGCATTTTCAGAACAGGGCTTCAGGAGGTGCCCTGCACGGACCCCCGAAGATACGTTTGAAGTTTGAGGTGTCAAGACAAGCAAGCAGGCCCCGTCTATGTGCCTCTGTGTGAGCAGTGCCATGGGCAGATGAGGCTGAGCAACAGCTTTCCAGGCTAGCTCTTTCTGGCTGCGAGCTATCTGCAGCCGTTCGCATTTTCAGAGCAGGGCTGCCGGATACGCCGGCCAAGGACCCACAAAGCTACGTTTGAAGTTTGAGAGGGCAAGACAAGCAAGCAGCCCCAGTCTCTGTGCCTCTGTGCGAGCAGTGCCATGGGCACATGAGGCTGAGCAACAGCTTTCCAGGCTATCTCTTTCTGGCTGCGAGCTATCTGCAGACGTTCGCATTTTCAGAGCAGGCCTTCTGGAGGCACCCGGTACGGACCACCTAAGTTACGTTTGAAGTTTGAGGTGGCAAGACAAGCAAGCATCCCCAGTCTCTGTGCCTCTGTGCGAGCAGTGCCATGGGCAGATGAGGCTGAGCAACAGCTTTCCAGGCTAGCTCTTTCTGCCTGCGATCTATCTGCAGACGTTCGCATTTTCAGAGCAGGCCTTCTGGAGGCGCCCGCCAAGTTCCCCCTAAGCTACGTTTGAAGTTTGGGGTTGCAAGACAAGCAAGCAGCCCCAGTCTCTGTGCCTCTGTGCGAGCAGTGCCATGGGCAGATGAGGCTGAGCAACAGCTTTCCAGGCTAGCTCTTTCTGCCTGCGAGCTATCTGCAGACGTTCGCATTTTCAGAGCAGGGCTGCGGGATTTTCCCTGCACAGACCGCCAAAGCTACGATTGAAGTTTGACGGGTTCAAGACAAGAAAGCATCCCCAGTCTCTGTGCCTCTGTGCGAGCAGTGCCATGGGCAGATGAGGCTGAGCAACAGCTTTCCAGGCTTGCTTTTTCTGGCTGCGAGCTATCTGGAGACGTTCGCATTTTCAGAACAGGGCTTCTGGAGGTGCCCTGCACGGACCCCCGAAGATACGTTTGAAGTTTGAGGTGTCAAGACAAGCAAGCAGGCCCCGTCTATGTGCCTCTGTGCGAGCAGTGCCATGGGCAGATGAGGCTGAGCAACAGCTTTCCAGGCTAGCTCTTTCTGGCTGCGAGCTATCTGCAGCCGTTCGCATTTTCAGAGCAGGGCTGCCGGATACACCGGCCAAGGACCCACAAAGCTACTTTTGAAGTTTGAGAGGGCAAGACAAGCAAGCAGGCCCAGTCTCTGTGCCTCTGTGCGAGCAGTGCCATGGGCAGATGAGGCTGAGCAACAGCTTTCCAGGCTAGCTCTTTCTGCCTGCGAGCTATCTGCAGACGTTCGCATTTTCAGAGCAGGCCTTCTGGAGGCACCCGGTACGGACCACCTAAGTTACGTTTGAAGTTTGAGGTGGCAAGACAAGCAAGCAGCCCCAGTCTCTGTGCCTCTGTGCGAGCAGTGCCATGGGCAGATGAGGCTGAGCACCAGCTTTCCAGGCTAGCTCTTTCTGCCTGCGATCTATCTGCAGACGTTCGCATTTTCAGAGCAGGCCTTCTGGAGGCGCCCGCCAAGTTCCCCCTAAGCTACGTTTGAAGTTTGGGGTTGCAAGACAAGCAAGCAGCCCCAGTCTCTGTGCCTCTGTGCGAGCAGTGCCATGGGCAGATGACGCTGAGCAACAGCTTTCCAGGCTAGCTCTTTCTGCCTGCGAGCTATCTGCAGACGTTCGCATTTTCGGAGCAGGGCTGATGGAGGGCCCCTGCACGGAATCCCAAAGATACATTTGAAGTGTGAGATGGCAAGACAAGCAAGCAAGCAGCCCCAATCTCTGTGCCTCTGTGCGAGCAGTGCCATGGGCAGATGAGGCTGAGCAACAGCTTTCCAGGCTAGCTCTTTCTGCCTGCGAGCTATCTGCAGACGTTCGCATTTTCAGAGCAGGGCTGCGGGATATTCCCTGCACAGACCGCCAAAGCTACGATTGAAGTTTGACGGGTTCAAGACAAGAAAGCATCCCCAGTCTCTGTGCCTCTGTGCGAGCAGTGCCATGGGCAGATGAGGCTGAGCAACAGCTTTCCAGGCTTGCTTTTTCTGGCTGCGAGCTATCTGCAGACGTTCGCATTTTCAGAACAGGGCTTCTGGAGGTGCCCTGCACGGACCCCCGAAGATACGTTTGAAGTTTGAGGTGTCAAGACCAGCAAGCAGGCCCCGTCTATGTGCCTCTGTGCGAGCAGTGCCATGGGCAGATGAGGCTGAGCAACAGCTTTCCAGGCTAGCTTTTTCTGGCTGCGAGCTATCTGCAGCCGTTCGCATTTTCAGAGCAGGGCTGCCGGATACGCCGGCCAAGGACCCACAAAGCTACGTTTGAAGTTTGAGAGGGCAAGACAAGCAAGCAGCCCCAGTCTCTGTGCCTCTGTGCGAGCAGTGCCATGGGCAGATGATGCTGAGCAACAGCTTTTCAGGCTAGCTCTTTCTGGCTGCGAGCTATCTGCAGACGTTCGCATTTTCAGAGCAGGCCTTCTGGAGGCCCCCTGCACGGAATCCCAAAGATACATTTGAAGTTTGAGGTGGCAAGACAAGCAAGCAGCCACAGTCTCTGTGCCTCTGTGCGAGCAGTGCCATGGGCAGATGAGGCTGAGCAACAGCTTTCCAGGCTAGCTCTTTCTGCCTGCGATCTATCTGCAGACGTTCGCATTTTCAGAGCAGGCCTTCTGGAGGCGCTCGCCAAGTTCCCCCTAAGCTACGTTTGAAGTTTGGGGTTGCAAGACAAGCAAGCAGCCCCAGTCTCTGTGCCTCTGTGCGAGCAGTGCCATGGGCAGATGAGGCTGAGCAAGAGCTTTCCAGGCTAGCTCTTTCTGCCTGCGAGCTATCTGCAGACGTTTGCATTTTCGGAGCAGGGCTGATGGAGGCCCCCTGCACGGAATCCCAAAAATACATTTGAAGTGTGAGATGGCAAGACAAGCAAGCAAGCAGCCCCAGTCTCTGTGCCTCTGTGCGAGCAGTGCCATGGGCAGATGAGGCTGAGCAACAGCTTTCCAGGCTAGCTCTTTCTGCCTGTGAGCTATCTGCAGACGTTCGCATTTTCAGAGCAGGGCTGCGGGATATTCCCTGCACAGACCGCCAAAGCTACGATTGAAGTTTGACGGGTTCAAGACAAGAAAGCATCCCCAGTCTCTGTGCCTCTGTGCGAGCAGTGCCATGGGCAGATGAGGCTGAGCAACAGCTTTCCAGGCTAGCTCTTTCTGCCTGCGAGCTATCTGCAGCCGTTCGCATTTTCAGAGCAGGGCTGCCGGATACACCGGCCAAGGACCCACAAAGCTACGTTTGAAGTTTGAGAGGGCAAGACAAGCAAGCAGCCCCAGTCTCTGTGCCTCTGTGCGAGCAGTGCCATGGGCAGATGAGGCGAAGCAACAGCTTTCCAGGCTAGCTCTTTCTGGCTGCGAGCTATCTGCAGACGTTCGCATTTTCAGAGCAGGCCTTCTGGAGGCACCCGGTACGGACCACCTAAGTTACGTTTGAAGTTTGAGGGGGCAAGACAAGCAAGCAGCCCCAGTCTCTGTGCCTCTGTGCGAGCAGTGCCATGGGCAGATGAGGCTGAGTAACAGCTTTCCAGGCTAGCTCTTTCTGCCTGCGAGCTATCTGCAGACGTTCGCATTTTCGGAGCAGGCCTTCTGGAGGCGCCCGCCAAGTTCCCCCTAAGCTACGTTTGAAGTTTGAGGGGGCAAGAAAAGCAAGCAGCCCCAGTCTCTGTGCCTCTGTGCGAGCAGTGCCATGGGCAGATGAGGCTGAGCAACAGCTTTCCAGGCTAGCTCTTTCTGCCTGCGAGCTATCTGCAGACGTTCGCATTTTCAGAGCAGGGCTGCGGGATATTCCCTGCACAGACCGCCAAAGCTACGACTGAAGTTTGACGGGTTCAAGACAAGAAAGCATCCCCAGTGTCTGTGCCTCTGTGCGAGCAGTGCCATGGGCAGATGAGGCTGAGCAACAGCTTTCCAGGCTAGTTCTTTCTGCCTGCGAGCTATCTGCAGCCGTTCGCATTTTCAAAGCAGGGCTGCCGGACACGCCGGCCAAGGACCCACAAAGCTACATTTGAAGTTTGAGAGGGAAAGACAAGCAAGCAGCCCCAGTCTCTGTGCCTCTGTGCGAGCAGTGCCATGGGCAGATGAGGCGAAGCAACAGCTTTCCAGGCTAGCTCTTTCTGCCTGCGAGCTATCTGCAGACGTTCGCATTTTCTTAGCAGGCCTTCTGGAGGCACCCGGTACGGACCACCTAAGTTACGTTTGAAGTTTGAGGTGGCAAGACAAGCAAGCAGCCCCAGTCTCTGTGCCTCTGTGCGAGCAGTGCCATGGGCAGATGAGGCTGAGCAACAGCTTTCCAGGCTAGCTCTTTCTGGCTGCGAGCTATCTGCAGACGTTCGCATTTTCGGAGCAGGCCTTCTGGAGGCGCCCGCCAAGTTCCCCCTAAGCTACGTTTGAAGTTTGAGGTGGCAAGACAAGCAAGCAGCCCCAGTCTCTGTGCCTCTGTGCAAGCAGTGCCATGGGCAGATGAGGCTGAGCAACAGCTTTCCAGGCTAGCTCTTTCTGCCTGCGAGCTATCTGCAGCCGTTTGCATTTTCGAAGCAGGGCTGCCGGATACTCCGGCCAAGGACCCACAAAGCTACGTTTGAAGTTTGAGGGTGCAAAACAAGCAAGCAGCCCCAGTGTCTGTGCCTCTGTGTGAGCAGTGCCATGGGCAGATGAGGCTGAGCAACAACTTTCCAGGCTAGCTCTTTCTGCCTGCGAGCTATCTGCAGACGTTCGCATTTTCAGAGCAGGGCTGCGGGATATTCCCTGCACGGACCGCCAAATCTACGTTTGAAGTTTGAGGGTTTCAAGACAAGCAAGCATACCCAGTCTCTGTGCCTCTGTGCGAGCAGTGCCATGGGCAGATGAGGCTGAGCAACAGCTTTCCACGCTAGCTCTTTCTGGCTGCGAGCTATCTGCAGACGTTCGCATTTTCGGAGCAGGCCTTCTGGAGGCGCCCGCCAAGTTCCCCCTAAGCTACGTTTGAAGTTTGAGGTGGCAAGACAAGCAAGCAGCCCCAGTCTCTGTGCCTCTGTGCGAGCAGTGCCATGGGCAGATGAGGCTGAGCAACAGCTTTCCAGGCTAGTTCTTTCTGCCTGCGAGCAATCTGCAGACGTTCGCATTTTCAGAGCAGGGCTGCGGGATATTCCCTGCACAGACCGCCAAAGCTACGTTTGAAGTTTGAGGGTTTCAAGACAAGCAAGCATACCCAGTCTCTGTGCCTCTGTGCGAGCAGTGCCATGGGCAGATGACGCTGAGCAACAGCTTTCCAGGCTAGTTCTTTCTGCCTGCGAGCTATCTGCAGACGTTCGCATTTTCAGAGCAGGGCTGATAGAGGTGCTCTGCACGGACCCCCGAATCTACATTTGAAGTTTGAGGGAGCAAGACAAGCAAGCAGCCCCAGTCTCTGTGCCTCTGTGCGAGCAGTGCCATGGGCAGATGAGGCTGAGCAACAGATTTCCAGGCTAGCTCTTTCTGCCTGCGAGCTATCTGCAGACGTTCGCATTTTCAGAGCAGGCCTTCTGGAGGCACCCGGTACGGACCACCTAAGTTACGTTTGAAGTTTGAGGTGGCAAGACAAGCAAGCAGCTCCAGTCTCTGTGCCTCTGTGCGAGCAGTGCCATGTGCAGATGAGGCTGAGCAACAGCTTTCCAGGCTAGCTCTTTCTGCCTGCGATCTATCTGCAGACGTTCGCATTTTCAGAGCAGGCCTTCTGGAGGCGCCCGCCAAGTTCCCCCTAAGCTACGTTTGAAGTTTGGGGTTGCAAGACAAGCAAGCAGCCCCAGTCTCTGTGCCTCTGTGCGAGCAGTGCCATGGGCAGATGAGGCTGAGCAACAGCTTTCCAGGCTAGCTCTTTCTGGCTGCGAGCTATCTGCAGATGTTCGCATTTTCGGAGCAGGCCTGCTGGAGGCACCCGGTACGGACCACCTAAGTTACATTTGAAGTTTGAGGGGGCAAGACAAGCAAGCAGCCCCAGTCTCTGTGCCTCTGTGCGAGCAGTGCCATGGGCAGATGAGGCTGAGCAACAGCTTTCCAGGCTAGCTCTTTCTGGCTGCGAGCTATCTGCAGACGTTCGCATTTTTGGAGCAGGCCTTCTGGAGGCGCCGGCCAAGTTCCCCCTAAGCTACGTTTGAAGTTTGAGGTGGCAAGAAAAGCAAGCAGCCCCAGTCTCTGTGCCTCTGTGCGAGCAGTGCCATGGGCAGATGAGGCTGAGCAACAGTTTTCCAGGCTAGCTCTTTCTGCCTGCGAGCTATCTGCAGACGTTCGCATTTTCAGAGCAGGGCTGCCGGATATTCCCTGCACAGACCGCCAAAGCTACGATTGAAGTTTGACGGGTTCAAGACAAGAAAGCATCCCCAGTCTCTGTGCCTCTGTGCGAGCAGTGCCATGGGCAGATGAGGCTGAGCAACAGCTTTCCAGGCTAGCTCTTTCTGCCTGCGAGCTATCTGCAGCCGTTCGCATTTTCAGAGCAGGGCTGCCGGATACGCCTGCCAAGGACCCACAAAGCTACGTTTGAAGTTTGAGAGGGAAAGACAAGCAAGCAGCCCCAGTCTCTGTGCCTCTGTGCGAGCAGTGCCATGGGCAGATGAGGCGAAGCAAAAGCTTTCCAGGCTAGCTTTTTCTGCCTGCGAGCTATCTGCAGACGTTCGCATTTTCTTAGCAGGCCTTCTGGAGGCACCCGGTTCGGACCACCTAAGTTACGTTTGAAGTTTGAGGGGGCAAGACAAGCAAGCAGCCCCAGTCTCTGTGCCTCTGTGCGAGCAGTGCCATGGGCAGATGACGCTGAGCAACAGCTTTCCAGGCTAGCTCTTTCTGGCTGCGAGCTATCTGCAGACGTTCGCATTTTCGGAGCAGGCCTTCTGGAGGCGCCCGCCAAGTTCCCCCTAAGCTACGTTTGAAGTTTGAGGTGGCAAGACAAGCAAGCAGCCCCAGTCTCTGTGCCTCTGTGCGAGCAGTGCCATGGGCAGATGAGGCTGAGCAACAGCTTTCCAGGCTAGCTCTTTCTGCCTGCGAGCTATCTGCAGCCGTTCGCATTTTCGAAGCAGGGCTGCCGGATACTCCGGCCAAGGACCCACAAAGCTACGTTTGAAGTTTGAGGGTGCAAAACAAGCAAGCAGCCCCAGTGTCTGTGCCTCTGTGTGAGCAGTGCCATGGGCAAATGAGGCTGAGCAACAACTTTCCAGGCTAGCTCTTTCTGCCTGCGAGCTATCTGCAGACGTTCGCATTTTCAGAGCAGGGCTGCGGGATATTCCCTGCACGGACCGCCAAATCTACGTTTGAAGTTTGAGGGTTTCAAGACAAGCAAGCATACCCAGTCTCTGTGCCTCTGTGCGAGCAGTGCCATGGGCAGATGAGGCTGAGCAACAGCTTTCCAGGCTAGCTCTTTCTGGCTGCGAGCTATCTGCAGACGTTCGCATTTTCGGAGCAGGCCTTCTGGAGACGCCCGCCAAGTTCCCCCTAAGCTACGTTTGAAGTTTGAGGTGGCAAGACAAGCAAGCAGCCCCAGTCTCTGTGCCTCTGTGCGAGCAGTGCCATGGGCAGATGAGGCTGAGCAACAGCTTTCCAGGCTAGCTCTTTCTGCCTGCGAGCTATCTGCAGACTTTCGCATTTTCGGAGCAGGGCTGCCGGATACGCCGGCCAAGGACCCACAAAACTACGTTTGAAGTTTGAGGGTGCAAAACAAGCAAGCAGCCCCAGTCTCTGTGCCTCTGTGCGAGCAGTGCCATGGGCACATGAGGCTGAGCAACAGCTTTCCAGGCTAGTTCTTACTGCCTGCGAGCTATCTGCAGACGTTCGCATTTTCAGAGCAGGGCTGATAGAGGTGCTCTGCACGGACCCCCGAATCTACATTTGAAGTTTGAGGGAGCAAGACAAGCAAGCAGCCCCAGTCTCTGTGCCTCTGTGCGAGCAGTGCCATGGGCAGATGAGGCTGAGCAACAGCTTTCCAGGCTAGCTCTTTCTGCCTGCGATCTATCTGCAGACGTTCGCATTTTCAGAGCAGGCCTTCTGGAGGCGCCCGCCAAGTTCCCCCTAAGCTACGTTTGAAGTTTGGGGTTGCAAGACAAGCAAGCAGCCCCAGTCTCTGTGCCTCTGTGCGAGCAGTGCCATGGGCAGATGAGGCTGAGCAAGAGCTTTCCAGGCTAGCTCTTTCTGCCTGCGAGCTATCTGCAGACGTTCGCATTTTCGGAGCAGGGCTGATGGAGGCCCCCTGCACGGAATCCCAAAGATACATTTGAAGTGTGAGATGGCAAGACAAGCAAGCAAGCAGCCCCAGTCTCTGTGCCTCTGTGCGAGCAGTGCCATGGGCAGATGAGGCTGAGCAACAGCTTTCCAGGCTTGCTTTTTCTGGCTGCGAGCTATCTGGAGACGTTCGCATTTTCAGAACAGGGCTTCTGGAGGTGCCCTGCACGGACCCCCGAAGATACGTTTGAAGTTTGAGGTGTCAAGACAAGCAAGCAGGCCCCGTCTCTGTGCCTCTGTGCGAGCAGTGCCATGGGCAGATGACGCTGAGCAACAGCTTTCCAGGCTAGCTCTTTCTGGCTGCGAGCTATCTGCAGCCGTTCGCATTTTCAGAGCAGGGCTGCCGGATACGCCGGCCAAGGACCCACAAAGCTACGTTTGAAGTTTGAGAGTGCAAGACAAGCAAGCAGCCCCAGTCTCTGTGCCTCTGTGCGAGCAGTGCCATGGGCAGATGAGGCTGAGCAACAGCTTTCCAGGCTAGCTCTTTCTGGCTGCGAGCTATCTGCAGACGTTCGCATTTTCGGAGCAGGCCTGCTGGAGGCACCCGGTACGGACCACCTAAGTTACATTTGAAGTTTGAGGGGGCAAGACAAGCAAGCAGCCCCAGTCTCTGTGCCTCTGTGCGAGCAGTGCCATGGGCAGATGAGGCTGAGCAACAGCTTTCCAGGCTAGCTCTTTCTGGCTGCGAGCTATCTGCAGACGTTCGCATTTTTGGAGCAGGCCTTCTGGAGGCGCCGGCCAAGTTCCCCCTAAGCTACGTTTGAAGTTTGAGGTGGCAAGAAAAGCAAGCAGCCCCAGTCTCTGTGCCTCTGTGCGAGCAGTGCCATGGGCAGATGAGGCTGAGCAACAGTTTTCCAGGCTAGCTCTTTCTGCCTGCGAGCTATCTGCAGACGTTCGCATTTTCAGAGCAGGGCTGCCGGATATTCCCTGCACAGACCGCCAAAGCTACGATTGAAGTTTGACGGGTTCAAGACAAGAAAGCATCCCCAGTCTCTGTGCCTCTGTGCGAGCAGTGCCATGGGCAGATGAGGCTGAGCAACAGCTTTCCAGGCTAGCTCTTTCTGCCTGCGAGCTATCTGCAGACGTTCGCATTTTCAGAGCAGGGCTGACGGAGGCCCCCTGCACGGAACCCCAAAGATAATTTTGAAGTTTGAGGTGGAAGACAAGCAAGGAAGCAGCCCCAGTCTCTGTGCCTCTGTGCGAGCAGTGCCATGGGCAGATGAGGCTGAGCAACAGCTTTCCAGGCTAGCTCTTTCTGCCTGCGAGCTATCTGCAGACGTTCGCATTTTCAGAGCAGGGCTGCGGGATTTTCCCTGCACAGACCGCCAAAGCTACGATTGAAGTTTGACGTGTTCAAGACAAGAAAGCATCCCCAGTCTCTGTGCCTCTGTGCGAGCAGTGCCATGGGCAGATGAGGCTGAGCAACAGCTTTCCAGGCTTGCTTTTTCTGGCTGCGAGCTATCTGGAGACGTTCGCATTTTCAGAACAGGGCTTCTGAAGGTGCCCTGCACGGACCCCCGAAGATACGTTTGAAGTTTGAGGTGTCAAGACAAGCAAGCAGGCCCCGTCTATGTGCCTCTGTGTGAGCAGTGCCATGGGCAGATGAGGCTGAGCAACAGCTTTCCAGGCTAGTTCTTTCTGGCTGCGAGCTATCTGCAGCCGTTCGCATTTTCAGAGCAGGGCTGCCGGATACGCCGGCCAAGGACCCACAAAGCTACGTTTGAAGTTTGAGAGTGCAAGACAAGCAAGCAGCCCCAGTCTCTGTGCCTCTGTGCGAGCAGTGCCATGGGCAGATGAGGCTGAGCAACAGCTTTCCAGGCTAGCTCTTTCTGCCTGCGAGCTATCTGCAGACGTTCGCATTTTCGGAGCAGGCCTTCTGGAGGCACCCAGTACGGAACACCTAAGTTACGTTTGAAGTTTGAGGGGGCAAGACAAGCAAGCAGCCCCAGTCTCTGTGCCTCTGTGCGAGAAGTGCCATGGGCAGATGAGGTTGAGCAACAGCTATCCAGGCTAGCTCTTTCTGCCTGCGAGCTATATGCAGACGTTCACATTTTCGGAGCAGGGCTAATGGAGGCCCTCTGCACGGAATCCCAAAGATACTTTTGAAGTGTGAGATGGCAAGACAAGCAAGCAAGCAGCCCCAGTCTCTGTGCCTCTGTGCGAGCAGTGCCATGGGCAGATGAGGCTGAGCAACAGCTTTCCAGGCTAGCTCTTTCTGGCTGCGAGCTATCTGCAGACGTTCGCATTTTCAGAGCAGGCCTTCTGGAGGCACCCGGTACGGACCACCTAAGTTACGTTTGAAGTTTGAGGGGGCAAGACAAGCAAGCAGCCCCAGTCTCTGTGCCTCTGTGCGAGCAGTGCCATGGGCAGATGAGGCTGAGCAACAGCTTTCCAGGCTAGCTCTTTCTGCCTGCGAGCTATCTGCAGACGTTCGCATTTTTGGAGCAGGCCTTCTGGAGGCGCCGGCCAAGTTCCCCCTAAGCTACGTTTGAAGTTTGAGGTGGCAAGAAAAGCAAGCAGCCCCAGTCTCTGTGCCTCTGTGCGAGCAGTGCCATGGGCAGATGAGGCTGAGCAACAGTTTTCCAGGCTAGCTCTTTCTGCCTGCGAGCTATCTGCAGACGTTCGCATTTTCAGAGCAGGGCTGCCGGATATTCCCTGCACAGACCGCCAAAGCTACGATTGAAGTTTGACGGGTTCAAGACAAGAAAGCATCCCCAGTCTCTGTGCCTCTGTGCGAGCAGTGCCATGGGCAGATGAGGCTGAACAACAGCTTTCCAGGCTAGCTCTTTCTGCCTGCGAGCTATCTGCAGCCGTTCGCATTTTCAGAGTAGGGCTGCCGGATACGCCTGCCAAGGACCCACAAAGCTACGTTTGAAGTTTGAGAGGGAAAGACAAGCAAGCAGCCCCAGTCTCTGTGCCTCTGTGCGAGCAGTGCCATGGGCAGATGAGGCGAAGCAACAGCTTTCCAGGCTAGCTTTTTCTGCCTGCGAGCTATCTGCAGACGTTCGCATTTTCTTAGCAGGCCTTCTGGAGGCACCCGGTTCGGACCACCTAAGTTACGTTTGAAGTTTGAGGGGGCAAGACAAGCAAGCAGCCCCAGTCTCTGTGCCTCTGTGCGAGCAGTGCCATGGGCAGATGAGGCTGAGCAACAGCTTTCCAGGCTAGCTCTTTCTGGCTGCGAGCTATCTGCAGACGTTCGCATTTTCGGAGCAGGCCTTCTGGAGGCGCCCGCCAAGTTCCCCCTAAGCTACGTTTGAAGTTTGAGGTGGCAAGACAAGCAAGCAGCCCCAGTCTCTGTGCCTCTGTGCGAGCAGTGCCATGGGCAGATGAGGCTGAGCAACAGCTTTCCAGGCTAGCTCTTTCTGCCTGCGAGCTATCTGCAGATGTTCGCATTTTCGGAGCAAGGCTGCCGGATACGCCGGCCAAGGACCCACAAAACTACGTTTGAAGTTTGAGGGTGCAAAACAAGCAAGCAGCCCCAGTCTCTGTGCCTCTGTGTGAGCAGTGCCATGGGCACATGAGGCTGAGCAACAGCTTTCCAGGCTAGTTCTTACTGCCTGCGAGCTATCTGCAGACGTTCGCATTTTCAGAGCAGGGCTGATAGAGGTGCTCTGCACGGACCCCCGAATCTACATTTGAAGTTTGAGGGAGCAAGACAAGCAAGCAGCCCCAGTCTCTGTGCCTCTGTGCGAGCAGTGCCATGGGCAGATGAGGCTGAGCAACAGCTTTCCAGGCTAGCTCTTTCTGCCTGCGAGCTATCTGCAGACGTTCGCATTTTCAGAGCAGGGCTGACGGAGGCCCCCTGCACGGAACCCCAAAGATAATTTTGAAGTTTGAGGTGGAAGACAAGCAAGGAAGCAGCCCCAGTCTCTGTGCCTCTGTGCGAGCAGTGCCATGGGCAGATGAGGCTGAGCAACAGCTTTCCAGGCTAGCTCTTTCTGCCTGCGAGCTATCTGCAGACGTTCGCATTTTCAGAGCAGGGCTGCGGGATTTTCCCTGCACAGACCGCCAAAGCTACGATTGAAGTTTGACGTGTTCAAGACAAGAAAGCATCCCCAGTCTCTGTGCCTCTGTGCGAGCAGTGCCATGGGCAGATGAGGCTGAGCAACAGCTTTCCAGGCTTGCTTTTTCTGGCTGCGAGCTATCTGGAGACGTTCGCATTTTCAGAACAGGGCTTCTGAAGGTGCCCTGCACGGACCCCCGAAGATACGTTTGAAGTTTGAGGTGTCAAGACAAGCAAGCAGGCCCCGTCTATGTGCCTCTGTGTGAGCAGTGCCATGGGCAGATGAGGCTGAGCAACAGCTTTCCAGGCTAGTTCTTTCTGGCTGCGAGCTATCTGCAGCCGTTCGCATTTTCAGAGCAGGGCTGCCGGATACGCCGGCCAAGGACCCACAAAGCTACGTTTGAAGTTTGAGAGTGCAAGACAAGCAAGCAGCCCCAGTCTCTGTGCCTCTGTGCGAGCAGTGCCATGGGCAGATGAGGCTGAGCAACAGCTTTCCAGGCTAGCTCTTTCTGCCTGCGAGCTATCTGCAGACGTTCGCATTTTCGGAGCAGGCCTTCTGGAGGCACCCAGTACGGAACACCTAAGTTACGTTTGAAGTTTGAGGGGGCAAGACAAGCAAGCAGCCCCAGTCTCTGTGCCTCTGTGCGAGAAGTGCCATGGGCAGATGAGGTTGAGCAACAGCTATCCAGGCTAGCTCTTTCTGCCTGCGAGCTATATGCAGACGTTCACATTTTCGGAGCAGGGCTAATGGAGGCCCTCTGCACGGAATCCCAAAGATACTTTTGAAGTGTGAGATGGCAAGACAAGCAAGCAAGCAGCCCCAGTCTCTGTGCCTCTGTGCGAGCAGTGCCATGGGCAGATGAGGCTGAGCAACAGCTTTCCAGGCTAGCTCTTTCTGCCTGCGAGCTATCTGCAGACGTTCGCATTTTCAGAGCAGGGCTGCTAGATATTCCCTGCACGGACCCCCGAATCTACGTTTGAAGTTTGAGGGGGCAAGACAAGCAAGCATCCCCAGTCTCTGTGCCTCTGTGCGAGCAGTGCCATGGGCAGATGAGGCTGAGCAACAGTTTTCCAGGCTAGCTCTTTCTGGCTGCGAGCTATCTGCAGACGTTCGCATTTTCAGAGCAGGCCTTCTGGAGGCACCCGGTACGGACCACCTAAGTTACGTTTGAAGTTTGAGGGGGCAAGACAAGCAAGCAGCCCCAGTCTCTGTGCCTCTGTGCGAGCAGTGCCATGGGCAGATGAGGCTGAGCAACAGCTTTCCAGGCTAGCTCTTTCTGGCTGCGAGCTATCTGCAGACGTTCGCATTTTCGGAGCAGGGCTGACGAGGCCCCCTGCACGGAAGCCCAATGATACTTTTGAAGTTTGAGGTGGAAGACAAGCAAGGAAGCAGCCCCAGTCTCTGTGCCTCTGTGCGAGCAGTGCCATGGGCACATGAGGCTGAGCAACAGCTTTCCAGGCTAGCTCTTTCTGCCTGCGAGCTATGTGCAGACGTTCGCATTTTCAGAGCAGGGCTGCGGGATATTCCCTGCACAGACCGCCAAAGCTATGATTGAAGTTTGACGGGTTCAAGACAAGAAAGCATCCCCAGTCTCTGTGCCTCTGTGCGAGCAGTGCCATGGGGCAGATGAGGCTGAGCAACAGCTTTCCAGGCTAGCTCTTTCTGGCTGCGAGCTATCTGCAGCCGTTCGCATTTTCAGAGCAGGGCTGCCGGATACGCCGGCAAAGGACCCACAAAGCTACGTTTGAAGTTTGAGAGAGAAAGACAAGCAAGCAGCCCCAGTCTCTGTGCCTCTGTGCGAGCAGTGCCATGGGCAGATGAGGCTGAGCAACAGCTTTCCAGGCTAGCTCTTTCTGGCTGCGAGCTATCTGCAGACGTTCGCATTTTCGGAGCAGGCCTTCTGGAGGCGCCTGCCAAGTTCCCCCTAAGCTACGTTTGAAGTTTGAGGTGGCAAGACAAGCAAGCAGCCCCAGTCTCTGTGCCTCTGTGCGAGCAGTGCCATGGGCAGATGAGGCTGAGCAACAGCTTTCCAGGCTAGCTCTTTCTGCCTGCGAGCTATCTGCATACGTTCGCATTTTCGGAGCAGGGCTGCCGTATACGCCGGCCAAGGACCCACAAAGCTACGTTTGAAGTTTGAGGGGGCAAAACAAGCAAGCAGCCCCAGTCTCTGTGCCTCTGTGTGAGCAGTGCCATGGGCACATGAGGCTGAGCAACAGCTTCCCAGGCTAGCTCTTTCTGGCTGCGAGCTATCTGCAGACGTTCGCATTTTCAGAGCAGGGCTGCGGGATATTCCCTGCACGGACCGCAAAAGCTACGTTTGAAGTTTGAGGGTTTCAAGACAAGCAAGCATACCCAGTCTCTGTGCCTCTGTGCGAGCAGTGCCATGGGCAGATGACGCTGAGCAACAGCTTTCCAGGCTAGTTCTTTCTGCCTGCGAGCTATCTGCAGACGTTCGCATTTTTAGAGCAGGTCTGCCGGAGGCATAAGACAAAGGCCACTTATTATACGATTGAATTTTCAGGTGGCAAGACAAGCAAGCAGCCCCAGTCTCTGTGCCTCTGTGTGAGCAGTGCCATGGGCAGATGAGGCTGAGCAACAGCTTTCCAGGCTAGCTCTTTCTGCCTGCGAGCTATCTGCAGACGTTCGCATTTTCAGAGCAGGGCTGCGGGATTTTCCCTGCACAGACCGCCAAAGCTACGATTGAAGTTTGACGGGTTCAAGACAAGAAAGCATCCCCAGTCTCTGTGCCTCTGTGCGAGCAGTGCCATGGGCAGATGAGGCTGAGCAACAGCTTTCCAGGCTTGCTTTTTCTGGCTGCGAGCTATCTGGAGACGTTCGCATTTTCAGAACAGGGCTTCTGGAGGTGCCCTGCACGGACCCCCGAAGATACGTTTGAAGTTTGCGGTGTCAAGACAAGCAAGCAGGCCCCGTCTATGTGCCTCTGTGTGAGCAGTGCCATGGGCAGATGAGGCTGAGCAACAGCTTTCCAGGCTAGTTCTTTCTGGCTGCGAGCTATCTGCAGCCGTTCGCATTTTCAGAGCAGGGCTGCCGGATACGCCGGCCAAGGACCCACAAAGCTACGTTTGAAGTTTGAGAGTGCAAGACAAGCAAG
Organism: Opisthocomus hoazin; assembly: GCF_030867145.1. Lineage (NCBI taxonomy): Eukaryota > Metazoa > Chordata > Aves > Opisthocomiformes > Opisthocomidae > Opisthocomus > Opisthocomus hoazin. Next base: position 14,290,348 of record NC_134430.1, on the reverse strand, counting down.
CAGCCCCAGTCTCTGTGCCTCTGTGCGAGCAGTGCCATGGGCAGATGAGGCTGAGCAACATCTTTCCAGGCTAGCTCTTTCTGGCTGCGAGCTATCTGCAGCCGTTCGCATTTTCGGAGCAGGCCTTCTGGAGGCACCCGGTACGGAACACCTAAGTTACGTTTGAAGTTTGAGGGGGCAAGACAAGCAAGCAGCCCCAGTCTCTGTGCCTCTGTGCGAGCAGTGCCATGGGCAGATGAGGTTGAGCAACAGCTATCCAGGCTAGCTCTTTCTGCCTGCGAGCTATCTGCTGACGTTCACATTTTCGGAGCAGGGCTGATGGAGGCCCCCTGCACGGAATCCCAAAGATACTTTTGAAGTGTGAGATGGCAAGACAAGCAAGCAAGCAGCCCCAGTCTCTGTGCCTCTGTGCGAGCAGTGCCATGGGCAGATGAGGCTGAGCAACAGCTTTCCAGGCTAGCTCTTTCTGGCTACGAGCTATCTGCAGACGTTCGCATTTTCAGAGCAGGGCTGATAGAGGTGCTCTGCACGGACCCCCGAATCTACATTTGAAGTTTGAGGGGGCAAGACAAGCAATCATCCCCAGTCTCTGTGCCTCTGTGCGAGCAGTGCCATGGGCAGATGAGGCTGAGCAACAGTTTTCCAGGCTAGCTCTTTCTGCCTGCGAGCTATCTGCAGACGTTCGCATTTTCGGAGCAGGGCTTCAGGAGGCCCCCTTCACGGAACCCCAAAGATACTTTTGAAGTTTGAGGTGGAAGACAAGCAAGGAAGCAGCCCCAGTCTCTGTGCCTCTGTGCGAGCAGTGCCATGGGCAGATGACGCTGAGCAACAGCTTTCCAGGCTAGCTCTTTCTGCTTGCGAGCTATCTGCAGACGTTCGCATTTTCGGAGCAGGGCTGCGGGATATTCCCTGCACAGACCGCCAAAGCTACTATTGAAGTTTGACGGGTTCAAGACAAGAAAGCATACCCAGTCTCTGTGCCTCTGTGCGAGCAGTGCCATGGGCAGATGAGGCTGAGCAACAGCTTTCCAGGCTTGCTTTTTCTGGCTGCGAGCTATCTGGAGACGTTCGCATTTTCAGAACAGGGCTTCAGGAGGTGCCCTGCACGGACCCCCGAATCTACGTTAGAAGTTTGAGGTGTCAAGACAAGCAAGCAGGCCCCGTCTATGTGCCTCTGTGTGAGCAGTGCCATGGGCAGATGAAGCTGAGCAACTGCTTTCCAGGCTAGCTCTTTCTGCCTGCGAGCTATCTGCAGCCGTTCGCATTTTCAGAGCAGGGCTGCCGGATACGCCGGCCAAGGACCCACAAAGCTACGTTTGAAGTTTGAGAGGGCAAGACAAGCAAGCAGCCCCAGTCTCTGTGCCTCTGTGCGAGCAGTGCCATGGGCAGATGAGGCTGAGCAACAGCTTTCCAGGCTAGCTCTTTCTGCCTGCGAGCTATCTGCAGCCGTTCGCATTTTCGGAGCAGGCCTTCTGGAGGCACCCGGTACGGAACACCTAAGTTACGTTTGAAGTTTGAGGGGGCAAGACAAGCAAGCAGCCCCAGTCTCTGTGCCTCTGTGCGAGCAGTGCCATGGGCAGATGAGGTTGAGCAACAGCTATCCAGGCTAGCTCTTTCTGCCTGCGAGCTATCTGCAGACGTTCACATTTTCGGAGCAGGGCTGATGGAGGCCCCCTGCACGGAATCCCAAAGATACTTTTGAAGTGTGAGATGGCAAGACAAGCAAGCAAGCAGCCCCAGTCTCTGTGCCTCTGTGCGAGCAGTGCCATGGGCAGATGAGGCTGAGCAACAGCTTTCCAGGCTAGCTCTTTCTGGCTACGAGCTATCTGGAGACGTTCGCATTTTCAGAACAGGGCTTCAGGAGGTGCCCTGCACGGACCCCCGAAGATACGTTTGAAGTTTGAGGTGTCAAGACAAGCAAGCAGGCCCCGTCTATGTGCCTCTGTGTGAGCAGTGCCATGGGCAGATGAAGCTGAGCAACTGCTTTCCAGGCTAGCTCTTTCTGCCTGCGAGCTATCTGCAGCCGTTCGCATTTTCAGAGCAGGGCTGCCGGATACGCCGGCCAAGGACCCACAAAGATACTTTTGAAGTTTGAGAGGGCAAGACAAGCAAGCAGCCCCAGTCTCTGTGCCTCTGTGCGAGCAGTGCCATGGGCAGATGACGCTGAGCAACAGCTTTCCAGGCTAGCTCTTTCTGCTTGCGAGCTATCTGCAGACGTTCGCATTTTCGGAGCAGGGCTGCGGGATATTCCCTGCACAGACCGCCAAAGCTACGATTGAAGTTTGACGGGTTCAAGACAAGAAAGCATACCCAGTCTCTGTGCCTCTGTGCGAGCAGTGCCATGGGCAGATGAGGCTGAGCAACAGCTTTCCAGGCTTGCTTTTTCTGGCTGCGAGCTATCTGGAGACGTTCGCATTTTCAGAACAGGGCTTCAGGAGGTGCCCTGCACGGACCCCCGAATCTACGTTTGAAGTTTGAGGTGTCAAGACAAGCAAGCAGGCCCCGTCTATGTGCCTCTGTGTGAGCAGTGCCATGGGCAGATGAAGCTGAGCAACTGCTTTCCAGGCTAGCTCTTTCTGCCTGCGAGCTATCTGCAGCCGTTCGCATTTTCAGAGCAGGGCTGCCGGATACGCCGGCCAAGGACCCACAAAGCTACGTTTGAAGTTTGAGAGGGCAAGACAAGCAAGCAGCCCCAGTCTCTGTGCCTCTGTGCGAGCAGTGCCATGGGCAGATGAGGCTGAGCAACAGCTTTCCAGGCTAGCTCTTTCTGCCTGCGAGCTATCTGCAGCCGTTCGCATTTTCGGAGCAGGCCTTCTGGAGGCACCCGGTACGGAACACCTAAGTTACGTTTGAAGTTTGAGGGGGCAAGACAAGCAAGCAGCCCCAGTCTCTGTGCCTCTGTGCGAGCAGTGCCATGGGCAGATGAGGTTGAGCAACAGCTATCCAGGCTAGCTCTTTCTGCCTGCGAGCTATCTGCAGACGTTCACATTTTCGGAGCAGGGCTGATGGAGGCCCCCTGCACGGAATCCCAAAGATACTTTTGAAGTGTGAGATGGCAAGACAAGCAAGCAAGCAGCCCCAGTCTCTGTGCCTCTGTGCGAGCAGTGCCATGGGCAGATGAGGCTGAGCAACAGCTTTCCAGGCTAGCTCTTTCTGGCTACGAGCTATCTGGAGACGTTCGCATTTTCAGAACAGGGCTTCAGGAGGTGCCCTGCACGGACCCCCGAAGATACGTTTGAAGTTTGAGGTGTCAAGACAAGCAAGCAGGCCCCGTCTATGTGCCTCTGTGTGAGCAGTGCCATGGGCAGATGAAGCTGAGCAACTGCTTTCCAGGCTAGCTCTTTCTGCCTGCGAGCTATCTGCAGCCGTTCGCATTTTCAGAGCAGGGCTGCCGGATACGCCGGCCAAGGACCCACAAAGCTACGTTTGAAGTTTGAGAGGGCAAGACAAGCAAGCAGCCCCAGTCTCTGTGCCTCTGTGCGAGCAGTGCCATGGGCAGATGAGGCTGAGCAACAGCTTTCCAGGCTAGCTCTTTCTGCCTGCGAGCTATCTGCAGCCGTTCGCATTTTCGGAGCAGGCCTTCTGGAGGCACCCGGTACGGACCACCTAAGTTACGTTTGAATTTTGAGGAGGCAAGACAAGCAAGCAGCCCCAGTCTCTGTGCCTCTGTGCGAGCAGTGCCATGGGCAGATGAGGCTGAGCAACAGCTTTCCAGGCTAGCTCTTTCTGCCTGCGAGCTATCTGCAGACGTTCGCATTTTCAGAGCAGGCCTTCTGGAGGCGCCCGCCAAGTTCCCCCTAAGCTACGTTTGAAGTTTGGGGTGGCAAGAAAAGCAAGCAGCCCCAGTCTCTGTGCCTCTGTGCGAGCAGTGCCATGGGCAGATGACGCTGAGCAACAGCTTTCCGGGCTAGCTCTTTCTGCCTGCGAGCTATCTGCAGACTTTCGCATTTTCGGAGCAGGGCTGCCGGATACGCCGGCCAAGGACCCACAAAACTACGTTTGAAGTTTGAGGGTGCAAAACAAGCAAGCAGCCCCAGTCTCTGTGCCTCTGTGTGAGCAGTGCCATGGGCACATGAGGCTGAGCAACAGCTTTCCAGGCTAGTTCTTACTGCCTGCGAGCTATCTGCAGACGTTCGCATTTTCAGAGCAGGGCTGATAGAGGTGCTCTGCACGGACCCCCGAATCTACATTTGAAGTTTGAGGGAGCAAGACAAGCAAGCAGCCCCAGTCTCTGTGCCTCTGTGCGAGCAGTGCCATGGGCAGATGAGGCTGAGCAACAGCTTTCCAGGCTAGCTCTTTCTGCCTGCGAGCTATCTGCAGACGTTCGCATTTTCAGAGCAGGGCTGACGGAGGCCCCCTGCACGGAACCCCAAAGATAATTTTGAAGTTTGAGGTGGAAGACAAGCAAGGAAGCAGCCCCAGTCTCTGTGCCTCTGTGCGAGCAGTGCCATGGGCAGATGAGGCTGAGCAACAGCTTTCCAGGCTAGCTCTTTCTGCCTGCGAGCTATCTGCAGACGTTCGCATTTTCAGAGCAGGGCTGCGGGATTTTCCCTGCACAGACCGCCAAAGCTACGATTGAAGTTTGACGTGTTCAAGACAAGAAAGCATCCCCAGTCTCTGTGCCTCTGTGCGAGCAGTGCCATGGGCAGATGAGGCTGAGCAACAGCTTTCCAGGCTTGCTTTTTCTGGCTGCGAGCTATCTGGAGACGTTCGCATTTTCAGAACAGGGCTTCTGAAGGTGCCCTGCACGGACCCCCGAAGATACGTTTGAAGTTTGAGGTGTCAAGACAAGCAAGCAGGCCCCGTCTATGTGCCTCTGTGTGAGCAGTGCCATGGGCAGATGAGGCTGAGCAACAGCTTTCCAGGCTAGTTCTTTCTGGCTGCGAGCTATCTGCAGCCGTTCGCATTTTCAGAGCAGGGCTGCCGGATACGCCGGCCAAGGACCCACAAAGCTACGTTTGAAGTTTGAGAGTGCAAGACAAGCAAGCAGCCCCAGTCTCTGTGCCTCTGTGCGAGCAGTGCCATGGGCAGATGAGGCTGAGCAACAGCTTTCCAGGCTAGCTCTTTCTGCCTGCGAGCTATCTGCAGACGTTCGCATTTTCGGAGCAGGCCTTCTGGAGGCACCCAGTACGGAACACCTAAGTTACGTTTGAAGTTTGAGGGGGCAAGACAAGCAAGCAGCCCCAGTCTCTGTGCCTCTGTGCGAGAAGTGCCATGGGCAGATGAGGTTGAGCAACAGCTATCCAGGCTAGCTCTTTCTGCCTGCGAGCTATATGCAGACGTTCACATTTTCGGAGCAGGGCTAATGGAGGCCCTCTGCACGGAATCCCAAAGATACTTTTGAAGTGTGAGATGGCAAGACAAGCAAGCAAGCAGCCCCAGTCTCTGTGCCTCTGTGCGAGCAGTGCCATGGGCAGATGAGGCTGAGCAACAGCTTTCCAGGCTAGCTCTTTCTGCCTGCGAGCTATCTGCAGACGTTCGCATTTTCAGAGCAGGGCTGCTAGATATTCCCTGCACGGACCCCCGAATCTACGTTTGAAGTTTGAGGGGGCAAGACAAGCAAGCATCCCCAGTCTCTGTGCCTCTGTGCGAGCAGTGCCATGGGCAGATGAGGCTGAGCAACAGTTTTCCAGGCTAGCTCTTTCTGGCTGCGAGCTATCTGCAGACGTTCGCATTTTCAGAGCAGGCCTTCTGGAGGCACCCGGTACGGACCACCTAAGTTACGTTTGAAGTTTGAGGGGGCAAGACAAGCAAGCAGCCCCAGTCTCTGTGCCTCTGTGCGAGCAGTGCCATGGGCAGATGAGGCTGAGCAACAGCTTTCCAGGCTAGCTCTTTCTGGCTGCGAGCTATCTGCAGACGTTCGCATTTTCGGAGCAGGGCTGACGAGGCCCCCTGCACGGAAGCCCAATGATACTTTTGAAGTTTGAGGTGGAAGACAAGCAAGGAAGCAGCCCCAGTCTCTGTGCCTCTGTGCGAGCAGTGCCATGGGCACATGAGGCTGAGCAACAGCTTTCCAGGCTAGCTCTTTCTGCCTGCGAGCTATGTGCAGACGTTCGCATTTTCAGAGCAGGGCTGCGGGATATTCCCTGCACAGACCGCCAAAGCTATGATTGAAGTTTGACGGGTTCAAGACAAGAAAGCATCCCCAGTCTCTGTGCCTCTGTGCGAGCAGTGCCATGGGGCAGATGAGGCTGAGCAACAGCTTTCCAGGCTAGCTCTTTCTGGCTGCGAGCTATCTGCAGCCGTTCGCATTTTCAGAGCAGGGCTGCCGGATACGCCGGCAAAGGACCCACAAAGCTACGTTTGAAGTTTGAGAGAGAAAGACAAGCAAGCAGCCCCAGTCTCTGTGCCTCTGTGCGAGCAGTGCCATGGGCAGATGAGGCTGAGCAACAGCTTTCCAGGCTAGCTCTTTCTGGCTGCGAGCTATCTGCAGACGTTCGCATTTTCGGAGCAGGCCTTCTGGAGGCGCCTGCCAAGTTCCCCCTAAGCTACGTTTGAAGTTTGAGGTGGCAAGACAAGCAAGCAGCCCCAGTCTCTGTGCCTCTGTGCGAGCAGTGCCATGGGCAGATGAGGCTGAGCAACAGCTTTCCAGGCTAGCTCTTTCTGCCTGCGAGCTATCTGCATACGTTCGCATTTTCGGAGCAGGGCTGCCGTATACGCCGGCCAAGGACCCACAAAGCTACGTTTGAAGTTTGAGGGGGCAAAACAAGCAAGCAGCCCCAGTCTCTGTGCCTCTGTGTGAGCAGTGCCATGGGCACATGAGGCTGAGCAACAGCTTCCCAGGCTAGCTCTTTCTGGCTGCGAGCTATCTGCAGACGTTCGCATTTTCAGAGCAGGGCTGCGGGATATTCCCTGCACGGACCGCAAAAGCTACGTTTGAAGTTTGAGGGTTTCAAGACAAGCAAGCATACCCAGTCTCTGTGCCTCTGTGCGAGCAGTGCCATGGGCAGATGACGCTGAGCAACAGCTTTCCAGGCTAGTTCTTTCTGCCTGCGAGCTATCTGCAGACGTTCGCATTTTTAGAGCAGGTCTGCCGGAGGCATAAGACAAAGGCCACTTATTATACGATTGAATTTTCAGGTGGCAAGACAAGCAAGCAGCCCCAGTCTCTGTGCCTCTGTGTGAGCAGTGCCATGGGCAGATGAGGCTGAGCAAGAGCTTTCCAGGCTAGCTCTTTCTGCCTGCGAGCTATCTGCAGACGTTCGCATTTTCAGAGCAGGGCTGATAGAGGTGCTCTGCACGGACCCCCGAATCTACATTTGAAGTTTGAGGGAGCAAGACAAGCAAGCAGCCCCAGTCTCTCTGCCTCTGTGCGAGCAGTGCCATGGGCAGATGAGGCTGAGCAACAGCTTTCCAGGCTAGCTCTTTCTGACTGCGGGCTATCTGCAGACGTTCGCATTTTCGGAGCAGGGCTGACGGAGGCCCCCTGCACGGAACCCCAAATATAATTTTGAAGTTTGAGGTGGAAGACAAGCAAGGAAGCAGCCCCAGTCTCTGTGCCTCTGTGCGAGCAGTGCCATGGGCAGATGAGGCTGAGCAACAGCTTTCCAGGCTAGCTCTTTCTGCCTGCGAGCTATCTGCAGACGTTCGCATTTTCAGAGCAGGGCTGCGGGATTTTCCCTGCACAGACCGCCAAAGCTACGATTGAAGTTTGACGGGTTCAAGACAAGAAAGCATCCCCAGTCTCTGTGCCTCTGTGCGAGCAGTGCCATGGGCAGATGAGGCTGAGCAACAGCTTTCCAGGCTTGCTTTTTCTGGCTGCGAGCTATCTGGAGACGTTCGCATTTTCAGAACAGGGCTTCTGGAGGTGCCCTGCACGGACCCCCGAAGATACGTTTGAAGTTTGCGGTGTCAAGACAAGCAAGCAGGCCCCGTCTATGTGCCTCTGTGTGAGCAGTGCCATGGGCAGATGAGGCTGAGCAACAGCTTTCCAGGCTAGTTCTTTCTGGCTGCGAGCTATCTGCAGCCGTTCGCATTTTCAGAGCAGGGCTGCCGGACACTCTGGCCAAGGACCCACAAAGCTACGTTTGAAGTTTGAGAGTGCAAGACAAGCAAGCAGCCCCAGTCTCTGTGCCTCTGTGCGAGCAGTGCCATGGGCAGATGAGGCTGAGCAACAGCTTTCCAGGCTAGCTCTTTCTGCCTGCGAGCTATCTGCAGACGTTCGCATTTTCGGAGCAGGCCTTCTGGAGGCACCCGGTACGGAACACCTAAGTTACGTTTGAAGTTTGAGGGGGCAAGACAAGCAAGCAGCCCCAGTCTCTGTGCCTCTGTGCGAGCAGTGCCATGGGCAGATGAGGTTGAGCAACAGCTATCCAGGCTAGCTCTTTCTGCCTGCGAGCTATCTGCAGACGTTCACATTTTCGGAGCAGGGCTGATGGAGGCCCCCTGCACGGAATCCCAAAGATACTTTTGAAGTGTGAGATGGCAAGACAAGCAAGCAAGCAGCCCCAGTCTCTGTGCCTCTGTGCGAGCAGTGCCATGGGCAGATGAGGCTGAGCAACAGCTTTCCAGGCTAGCTCTTTCTGGCTACGAGCTATCTGCAGACGTTCGCATTTTCAGAGCAGGGCTGATAGAGGTGCTCTGCACGGACCCCCGAATCTACATTTGAAGTTTGAGGGGGCAAGACAAGCAATCATCCCCAGTCTCTGTGCCTCTGTGCGAGCAGTGCCATGGGCAGATGAGGCTGAGCAACAGTTTTCCAGGCTAGCTCTTTCTGCCTGCGAGCTATCTGCAGACGTTCGCATTTTCGGAGCAGGGCTTCAGGAGGCCCCCTTCACGGAACCCCAAAGATACTTTTGAAGTTTGAGGTGGAAGACAAGCAAGGAAGCAGCCCCAGTCTCTGTGCCTCTGTGCGAGCAGTGCCATGGGCAGATGAGGCTGAGCAACAGCTTTCCAGGCTAGCTCTTTCTGCTTGCGAGCTATCTGCAGACGTTCGCATTTTCGGAGCAGGGCTGCGGGATATTCCCTGCACAGACCGCCAAAGCTACGATTGAAGTTTGACGGGTTCAAGACAAGAAAGCATACCCAGTCTCTGTGCCTCTGTGCGAGCAGTGCCATGGGCAGATGAGGCTGAGCAACAGCTTTCCAGGCTTGCTTTTTCTGGCTGCGAGCTATCTGGAGACGTTCGCATTTTCAGAACAGGGCTTCAGGAGGTGCCCTGCACGGACCCCCGAAGATACGTTTGAAGTTTGAGGTGTCAAGACAAGCAAGCAGGCCCCGTCTATGTGCCTCTGTGTGAGCAGTGCCATGGGCAGATGAAGCTGAGCAACTGCTTTCCAGGCTAGCTCTTTCTGCCTGCGAGCTATCTGCAGCCGTTCGCATTTTCAGAGCAGGGCTGCCGGATACGCCGGCCAAGGACCCACAAAGCTACGTTTGAAGTTTGAGAGGGCAAGACAAGCAAGCAGCCCCAGTCTCTGTGCCTCTGTGCGAGCAGTGCCATGGGCAGATGAGGCTGAGCAACAGCTTTCCAGGCTAGCTCTTTCTGCCTGCGAGCTATCTGCAGACGTTCGCATTTTCAGAGCAGGCCTTCTGGAGGCACCCGGTACGGACCACCTAAGTTACGTTTGAATTTTGAGGTGTCAAGACAAGCAAGCAGCCCCAGTCTCTGTGCCTCTGTGCGAGCAGTGCCATGGGCAGATGAGGCTGAGCAACAGCTTTCCAGGCTAGCTCTTTCTGCCTGCGAGCTATCTGCAGACGTTCGCATTTTCAGAGCAGGCCTTCTGGAGGCGCCCGCCAAGTTCCCCCTAAGCTACGTTTGAAGTTTGGGGTGGCAAGAAAAGCAAGCAGCCCCAGTCTCTGTGCCTCTGTGCGAGCAGTGCCATGGGCAGATGACGCTGAGCAACAGCTTTCCGGGCTAGCTCTTTCTGCCTGCGAGCTATCTGCAGACGTTCGCATTTTCAGAGCAGGGCTGCTAGATATTCCCTGCACGGACCGCCAATGCTACGTTTGATGTTTGACGGTTTCAAGACAAGCAAGCATCCCCAGTCTCTGTGCCTCTGTGCGAGCAGTGCCATGGGCAGATGAGGCTGAGCAACAGCTTTCCAGGCTAGCTCTTTCTGCCTGCGAGCTATCTGCAGACGTTCGCATTTTCGAAGCAGGGCTGCTGAAGACACCCTGCACGGAATCCCAAAGATACTTTTGAAGTGTGAGATGGCAAGACAAGCAAGCAAGCAGCCCCAGTCTCTGTGCCTCTGTGCGAGCAGTGCCATGGGCAGATGAGGCTGAGCAACAGCTTTCCAGGCTAGCTCTTTCTGGCTGCGAGCTATCTGCAGACGTTCGCATTTTCAGAGCAGGGCTGATAGAGGTGCTCTGCACGGAGCCCCGAATCTACGTTTGAAGTTTGAGGGAGCAAGACAAGCAAGCAGCCCCAGTCTCTGTGCCTCTGTGCGAGCAGTGCCATGGGCAGATGAGGCTGAGGAACAGCTTTCCAGGCTAGCTCTTTCTGCCTGCGAGCTATCTGCAGACGTTCTCATTTTCAGAGCAGGGCTGATAGAGGTGCTCTGCACGGACCCCCGAATCTACGTTTGAAGTTTGAGGGAGCAAGACAAGCAAGCAGCCCCAGTCTCTGTGCCTCTGTGCGAGCAGTGCCATGGGCAGATGAGGCTGAGCAACAGCTTTCCAGGCTAGCTCTTTCTGCCTGCGAGCTATCTGCAGACGTTCGCATTTTCAGAGCAGGGCTGACGGAGGCCCCCTGCACGGAACCCCAAAGATAATTTTGAAGTTTGAGGTGGAAGACAAGCAAGCAAGCAGCCCCAGTCTCTGTGCCTCTGAGCGAGCAGTGCCATGGGCAGATGAGGCTGAGCAACAGCTTTCCAGGCTAGCTCTTTCTGCCTGCGAGCTATCTGCAGCCGTTCGCTTTTTCAGAGCAGGGCTGCCGGATACGCCGGCCAAGGACCCACAAAGCTACGTTTGAAGTTTGAGAGGGCAAGACAAGCAAGCAGCCCCAGTCTCTGTGCCTCTGTGCGAGCAGTGCCATGGGCAGATGAGGCTGAGCAACAGCTTTCCAGGCTAGCTCTTTCTGCCTGCGAGCTATCTGCAGACGTTCGCATTTTCAGAGCAGGCCTTGTGGAGGCACCCGGTACGGACCACCTAACTTACGTTTGAAGTTTGAGGTTTCAAGACAAGCAAGCAGCCCCAGTCTCTGTGCCTCTGTGCGAGCAGTGCCATGGGCAGATGAGGCTGAGCAACAGCTTTCCAGGCTAGCTCTTTCTGCCTGCGAGCTATCTGCAGACGTTCGCATTTTCAGAGCAGGCCTTCTTGATGCGCCCGCCAAGTTCCCCCTAAGCTACGTTTGAAGTTTGGGGTGGCAAGACAAGCAAGCAGCCCCAGTCTCTGTGCCTCTGTGCGAGCAGTGCCATGGGCAGATGACGCTGAGCAACAGCTTTCCAGGCTAGCTCTTTCTGGCTGCGAGCTATCTGCAGACGTTCGCATTTTCGGAGGAGGGCTGATAGAGGTGCTCTGCACGGACCCCCGAATCTACGTTTGAAGTTTGAGGGAGCAAGACAAGCAAGCAGCCCCGTCTATGTGCCTCTGTGTGAGCAGTGCCATGGGCAGATGAGGCTGAGCAACAGCTTTCCAGGCTAGTTCTTTCTGGATGCGAGCTATCTGCAGCCGTTCGCATTTTCAGAGCAGGGCTGCCGGATACGCCGGCCAAGGACCCACAAAGCTACGTTTGAAGTTTGAGAGTGCAAGACAAGCAAGCAGCCCCAGTCTCTGTGCCTCTGTGCGAGCAGTGCCATGGGCAGATGAGGCTGAGCAACAGCTTTCCAGGCTAGCTCTTTCTGCCTGCGAGCTATCTGCAGACGTTCGCATTTTCGGAGCAGGCCTTCTGGAGGCACCCGGTACGGAACACCTAACTTACGTTTGAAGTTTGAGGTTTCAAGACAAGCAAGCAGCCCCAGTCTCTGTGCCTCTGTGCGAGCAGTGCCATGGGCAGATGAGGCTGAGCAACAGCTTTCCAGGCTAGCTCTTTCTGGCTACGAGCTATCTGCAGACGTTTGCATTTTCAGAGCAGGGCTGATAGAGGTGCTCTGCACGGACCCCCGAATCTACATTTGAAGTTTGAGGTGTCAAGACAAGCAAGCATCCCCAGTCTCTGTGCCTCTGTGCGAGCAGTGCCATGGGCAGATGAGGCTGAGCAACAGTTTTCCAGGCTAGCTCTTTCTGCCTGCGAGCTATCTGCAGACGTTCGCATTTTCGGAGCAGGGCTGACGGAGGCACCCTTCACGGAACCCCAAAGATACTTTTGAAGTTTGAGGTGGAAGACAAGCAAGGAAGCAGCCCCAGTCTCTGTGCCTCTGTGCGAGCAGTGCCATGGGCAGATGAGGCTGAGCAACAGCTTTCCAGGCTAGCTCTTTCTGCTTGCGAGCTATCTGCAGACGTTCGCATTTTCGGAGCAGGGCTGCGGGATATTCCCTGCACAGACCGCCAAAGCTACGATTGAAGTTTGACGTGTTCAAGACAAGAAAGCATCCCCAGTCTCTGTGCCTCTGTGCGAGCAGTGCCATGGGCAGATGAGGCTGAGCAACAGCTTTCCAGGCTTGCTTTTTCTGGCTGCGAGCTATCTGGAGACGTTCGCATTTTCAGAACAGGGCTTCAGGAGGTGCCCTGCACGGACCCCCGAAGATACGTTTGAAGTTTGAGGTGTCAAGACAAGCAAGCAGGCCCCGTCTATGTGCCTCTGTGTGAGCAGTGCCATGGGCAGATGAAGCTGAGCAACTGCTTTCCAGGCTAGCTCTTTCTGCCTGCGAGCTATCTGCAGCCGTTCGCATTTTCAGAGCAGGGCTGCCGGATACGCCGGCCAAGGACCCACAAAGCTACGTTTGAAGTTTGAGAGGGCAAGACAAGCAAGCAGCCCCAGTCTCTGTGCCTCTGTGCGAGCAGTGCCATGGGCAGATGAGGCTGAGCAACAGCTTTCCAGGCTAGCTCTTTCTGGCTGCGAGCTATCTGCAGCCGTTCGCATTTTCGAAGCAGGCCTTCTGGAGGCACCCGGTACGGAACACCTAAGTTACGTTTGAAGTGTGAGATGGCAAGACAAGCAAGCAAGCAGCCCCAGTCTCTGTGCCTCTGTGCGAGCAGTGCCATGGGCAGATGAGGCTGAGCAACAGCTTTCCAGGCTAGCTCTTTCTGGCTACGAGCTATCTGCAGACGTTCGCATTTTCAGAGCAGGGCTGATAGAGGTGCTCTGCATGGACCCCCGAATCTACATTTGAAGTTTGAGGGGGCAAGACAAGCAAGCTTCCCCAGTCTCTGTGCCTCTGTGCGAGCAGTGCCATGGGCAGATGAGGCTGAGCAACAGTTTTCCAGGCTAGCTCTTTCTGCCTGCGAGCTATCTGCAGACGTTCGCATTTTCGGAGCAGGGCTGACGGAGGCCCCCTTCACGGAACCCCAAAAATACTTTTGAAGTTTGAGGTGGAAGACAAGCAAGGAAGCAGCCCCAGTCTCTGTGCCTCTGTGCGAGCAGTGCCATGGGCAGATGACGCTGAGCAACAGCTTTCCAGGCTAGCTCTTTCTGCTTGCGAGCTATCTGCAGACGTTCGCATTTTCGGAGCAGGGCTGCGGGATATTCCCTGCACAGACCGCCAAAGCTACGATTGAAGTTTGACGGGTTCAAGACAAGAAAGCATACCCAGTCTCTGTGCCTCTGTGCGAGCAGTGCCATGGGCAGATGAGGCTGAGCAACAGCTTTCCAGGCTTGCTTTTTCTGGCTGCGAGCTATCTGGAGACGTTCGCATTTTCAGAAAAGGGCTTCAGGAGGTGCCCTGCACGGACCCCCGAAGATACGTTTGAAGTTTGAGGTGTCAAGACAAGCAAGCAGGCCCCGTCTATGTGCCTCTGTGTGAGCAGTGCCATGGGCAGATGAAGCTGAGAAACTGCTTTCCAGGCTAGCTCTTTCTGCCTGCGAGCTATCTGCAGCCGTTCGCATTTTCAGAACAGGGCTGCCGGATACGCCGGCCAAGCACCCACAAAGCTACGTTTGAAGTTTGAGAGGGCAAGACAAGCAAGCAGCCCCAGTCTCTGTGCCTCTGTGCGAGCAGTGCCATGGGCAGATGAGGCTGAGCAACAGCTTTCCAGGCTAGCTCTTTCTGCCTGCGAGCTATCTGCAGACGTTCGCATTTTCAGAGCAGGCCTTCTGGAGGCACCCGGTACGGACCACCTAAGTTACGTTTGAATTTTGAGGTGTCAAGACAAGCAAGCAGCCCCAGTCTCTGTGCCTCTGTGCGAGCAGTGCCATGGGCAGATGAGGCTGAGCAACAGCTTTCCAGGCTAGCTCTTTCTGCCTGCGAGCTATCTGCAGACGTTCTCATTTTCAGAGCAGGGCTGATAGAGGTGCTCTGCACGGACCCCCGAATCTACGTTTGAAGTTTGAGGGAGCAAGACAAGCAAGCAGCCCCAGTCTCTGTGCCTCTGTGTGAGCAGTGCCATGGGCAGATGAGGCTGAGCAACAGCTTTCCAGGCTAGCTCTTTCTGCCTGCGAGCTATCTGCAGACGTTCGCATTTTCAGAGCAGGGCTGACGGAGGCCCCCTGCACGGAACCCCAAAGATAATTTTGAAGTTTGAGGTGGAAGACAAGCAAGCAAGCAGCCCCAGTCTCTGTGCCTCTGAGCGAGCAGTGCCATGGGCAGATGAGGCTGAGCAACAGCTTTCCAGGCTAGCTCTTTCTGGCTGCGAGCTATCTGCAGCCGTTCGCATTTTCAGAGCAGGGCTGCCGGATACGCCGGCCAAGGACCCACAAAGCTACGTTTGAAGTTTGAGAGGGCAAGACAAGCAAGCAGCCCCAGTCTCTGTGCCTCTGTGCGAGCAGTGCCATGGGCAGATGAGGCTGAGCAACAGCTTTCCAGGCTAGCTCTTTCTGCCTGCGAGCTATCTGCAGACGTTCGCATTTTCAGAGCAGGCCTTCTTGAGGCGCCCGCCAAGTTCCCCCTAAGCTACGTTTGAAGTTTGGGGTGGCAAGACAAGCAAGCAGCCCCAGTCTCTGTGCCTCTGTGCGAGCAGTGCCATGGGCAGATGACGCTGAGCAACAGCTTTCCAGGCTAGCTCTTTCTGGCTGCGAGCTATCTGCAGACGTTCGCATTTTCGGAGGAGGGCTGATAGAGGTGCTCTGCACGGACCCCCGAATATACGTTTGAAGTTTGAGGGAGCAAGACAAGCAAGCAGCCCCAGTCTCTGTGCCTCTGTGCGAGCAGTGCCATGGGCAGATGAGGCTGAGCAACAGCTTTCCAGGCTAGCTCTTTCTGGCTGCGAGCTATCTGCAGCCGTTCGCATTTTCGGAGCAGGCCTTCTGGAGGCACCCGGTACGGACCACCTAAGTTACGTTTGAAGTTTGAGGGGGCAAGACAAGCAAGCAGCCCCGGTCTCTGTGCCTCTGTGCGAGCAGTGCCATGGGCAGATGAGGTTGAGCAACAGCTATCCAGGCTAGCTCTTTCTGCCTGCGAGCTATCTGCAGACGTTCGCATTTTCGGAGCAGGGCTGATGGAGGCCCCCTGCACGGAATCCCAAAGATACTTTTGAAGTGTGAGATGGCAAGACAAGCAAGCAAGCAGCCCCAGTCTCTGTGCCTCTGTGCGAGCAGTGCCATGGGCAGATGAGGCTGAGGAACAGCTTTCCAGGCTAGCTCTTTCTGGCTACGAGCTATCTGCAGACGTTCGCATTTTCAGAGCAGGGCTGATAGAGGTGCTCTGCATGGACCCCCGAATCTACATTTGAAGTTTGAGGTGGCAAGACAAGCAAGCATCCCCAGTCTCTGTGCCTCTGTGCGAGCAGTGCCATGGGCAGATGAGGCTGAGCAACAGTTTTCCAGGCTAGCTCTTTCTGCCTGCGAGCTATCTGCAGACGTTCGCATTTTCGGAGCAGGGCTGACGGAGGCCCCCTTCACGGAACCCCAAAGATACTTTTGAAGTTTGAGGTGGAAGACAAGCAAGGAAGCAGCCCCAGTCTCTGTGCCTCTGTGCGAGCAGTGCCATGGGCAGATGAGGCTGAGCAACAGCTTTCCAGGCTAGCTCTTTCTGCTTGCGAGCTATCTGGAGACGTTCGCATTTTCAGAACAGGGCTTCAGGAGGTGCCCTGCACGGACCCCCGAAGATACGTTTGAAGTTTGAGGTGTCAAGACAAGCAAGCAGGCCCCGTCTATGTGCCTCTGTGTGAGCAGTGCCATGGGCAGATGAAGCTGAGCAACTGCTTTCCAGGCTAGCTCTTTCTGCCTGCGAGCTATCTGCAGCCGTTCGCATTTTCAGAGCAGGGCTGCCGGATACGCCGGCCAAGGACCCACAAAGCTACGTCTGAAGTTTGAGAGGGCAAGACAAGCAAGCAGCCCCAGTCTCTGTGCCTCTGTGCGAGCAGTGCCATGGGCAGATGACGCTGAGCAACAGCTTTCCAGGCTAGCTCTTTCTGGCTGCGAGCTATCTGCAGTCGTTCGCATTTTCGGAGCAGGCCTTCTGGAGGCACCCGGTACGGAACACCTAAGTTACGTTTGAAGTTTGAGGGGGCAAGACAAGCAAGCAGCCCCAGTCTCTGTGCCTCTGTGCGAGCAGTGCCATGGGCAGATGAGGTTGAGCAACAGCTATCCAGGCTAGCTCTTTCTGCCTGCGAGCTATCTGCAGACGTTCACATTTTCGGAGCAGGGCTGATGGAGGCCCCCTGCACGGAATCCCAAAGATACTTTTGAAGTGTGAGATGGCAAGACAAGCAAGCAAGCAGCCCCAGTCTCTGTGCCTCTGTGCGAGCAGTGCCATGGGCAGATGAGGCTGAGCAACAGCTTTCCAGGCTAGCTCTTTCTGGCTACGAGCTATCTGCAGACGTTCGCATTTTCAGAGCAGGGCTGATAGAGGTGCTCTGCACGGACCCCCGAATCTACATTTGAAGTTTGAGGGGGCAAGACAAGCAAGCATCCCCAGTCTCTGTGCCTCTGTGCGAGCAGTGCCATGGGCAGATGGTGCTGAGCAACAGCTTTCCAGGCTAGCACTTTCTGCCTGCGAGCTATCTGCAGACGTTCGCATTTTCGGAGCAGGGCTGACGGAGGCCCCCTTCACGGAACCCCAAAGATACTTTTGAAGTTTGAGGTGGAAGACAAGCAAGGAAGCAGCCCCAGTCTCTGTGCCTCTGTGCGAGCAGTGCCATGGGCAGATGAGGCTGAGCAACAGCTTTCCAGGCTAGCTCTTTCTGCTTGCGAGCTATCTGCAGACGTTCGCATTTTCGGAGCAGGGCTGCGGGATATTCCCTGCACAGATCGCCAAAGCTACGATTGAAGTTTGACGTGTTCAAGACAAGAAAGCATCCCCAGTCTCTGTGCCTCTGTGCGAGCAGTGCCATGGGCAGATGAGGCTGAGCAACAGCTTTCCAGGCTTGCTTTTTCTGGCTGCGAGCTATCTGGAGACGTTCGCATTTTCAGAACAGGGCTTCAGGAGGTGCCCTGCACGGACCCCCGAAGATACGTTTGAAGTTTGAGGTGTCAAGACAAGCAAGCAGGCCCCGTCTATGTGCCTCTGTGTGAGCAGTGCCATGGGCAGATGAAGCTGAGCAACTGCTTTCCAGGCTAGCTCTTTCTGGCTGCGAGCTATCTGCAGCCGTTCGCATTTTCAGAGCAGGGCTGCCAGATACGCCGGCCAAGGACCCACAAAGCTACGTTTGAAGTTTGAGAGGGCAAGACAAGCAAGCAGCCCCAGTCTCTGTGCCTCTGTGCGAGCAGTGCCATGGGCAGATGAGGCTGAGCAACAGCTTTCCAGGCTAGCTCTTTCTGCCTGCGAGCTATCTGCAGACGTTCGCATTTTCAGAGCAGGCCTTCTGGAGGCGCCCGCCAAGTTCCCCCTAAGCTACGTTTGAAGTTTGGGGTGGCAAGAAAAGCAAGCAGCCCCAGTCTCTGTGCCTCTGTGCGAGCAGTGCCATGGGCAGATGACGCTGAGCAACAGCTTTCCAGGCTAGATCTTTCTGCCTGCGAGCTATCTGCAGACGTTCGCATTTTCAGAGCAGGGCTGCTAGATATTCCCTGCACGGACCGCCAATGCTACGTTTGATATTTGACGGTTTCAAGACAAGCAAGCATCCCCAGTCTCTGTGCCTCTGTGCGAGCAGTGCCATGGGCAGATGAGGCTGAGCAAGAGCTTTCCAGGCTAGCTCTTTCTGCCTGCGAGCTATCTGCAGACGTTCGCATTTTCAGAGCAGGTCTGCCGGAGGCATAAGACAAAGGCCACTTATTATACGATTGCATTTTCAGGTGGCAAGACAAGAAAGCAGCCGCAGTCTCTGTGCCTCTGTGCGAGCAGTGCCATGGGCAGATGAGGCTGAGCAAGAGCTTTCCAGGCTAGCTCTTTCTGCCTGCCAGCTATCTGCAGACGTTCGCATTTTCGGAGCAGGGCTGCTGAAGACACCCTGCACGGAATCCCAAAGATACTTTTGAAGTGTGAGATGGCAAGACAAGCAAGCAAGCAGCCCCAATCTCTGTGCCTCTGTGCGAGCAGTGCCATGGGCAGATGAGGCTGAGGAACAGCTTTCCAGGCTAGCTCTTTCTGCCTGCGACCTATCTGCAGACGTTCGCATTTTCAGAGCAGGGCTGATAGAGGTGCTCTGCACGGACCCCCGAATCTACGTTTGAAGTTTGAGGGAGCAAGACAAGCAAGCAGCCCCAGTCTCTGTGCCTCTGTGCGAGCAGTGCCATGGGCAGATGAGGCTGAGCAACAGCTTTCCAGGCTAGCTCTTTCTGCCTGCGAGCTATCTGCAGACGTTCGCATTTTCAGAGCAGGGCTGACGGAGGCCCCCTGCACGGAACCCCAAAGATAATTTTGAAGTTTGAGGTGGAAGACAAGCAAGCAAGCAGCCCCAGTCTCTGTGCCTCTGTGCGAGCAGTGCCATGGGCAGATGAGGCTGAGCAACAGCTTTCCAGGCTAGCTCTTTCTGCCTGCGAGCTATCTGCAGACGTTCGCATTTTCAGAGCAGGGCTGCCGGATACGCCGGCCAAGGACCCACAAAGCTACGTTTGAAGTTTGAGAGGGCAAGACAAGCAAGCAGCCCCAGTCTCTGTGCCTCTGTGCGAGCAGTGCCATGGGCAGATGAGGCTGAGCAACAGCTTTCCAGGCTAGCTCTTTCTGCCTGCGAGCTATCTGCAGACGTTCGCATTTTCAGAGCAGGCCTTGTGGAGGCACCCGGTACGGACCACCTAAGTTACGTTTGAAGTTTGAGGTGTCAAGACAAGCAAGCAGCCCCAGTCTCTGTGCCTCTGTGCGAGCAGTGCCATGGGCAGATGAGGCTGAGCAACAGCTTTCCAGGCTAGCTCTTTCTGCCTGCGAGCTATCTGCAGACGTTCGCATTTTGAGAGCAGGGCTGCTAGATATTCCCTGCACGGACCGCCAATGCTACGTTTGATGTTTGACGGTTTCAAGACAAGCAAGCATCCCCAGTCTCTGTGCCTCTGTGCGAGCAGTGCCATGGGCAGATGAGGCTGAGCAACAGCTTTCCAGGCTAGCTCTTTCTGGCTGCGAGCTATCTGCAGACGTTCGCATTTTCAGAGCAGGGCTGATAGAGGTGCTCTGCACGGACACCCGAATCTACGTTTGAAGTTTGAGGGAGCAAGACAAGCAAGCAGCCCCAGTCTCTGTGCCTCTGTGCGAGCAGTGCCATGGGCAGATGAGGCTGAGCAACAGCTTTCCAGGCTAGCTCTTTCTGGCTGCGAGCTATCTGCAGACGTTCGCATTTTCGGAGCAGGGCTGCCGGATACGCCGGCCAAAGACCCACAAAGATACGTTTGAATTTTGAGGTGGCAAAACAAGCAAGCAGCCCCAGTCTCTGTGCCTCTGTGTGAGCAGTGCCATGGGCACATGAGGCTGAGTAACAGCTTCCCAGGCTAGCTCTTTCTGGCTGCGAGCTATCTGCAGACGTTCGCATTTTCAGAGCAGGGCTGCGGGATATTCCCTGCACGGACCGCCAAAGCTACGTTTGAAGTTTGAGGGAGCAAGACAAGAAAGCAGCCCCAGTCTCTGTGCCTCTGTGCGAGCAGTGCCATGGGCAGATGAGGCTGAGCAACAGCTTTCCAGGCTAGTTCTTTCTGCCTGCGAGCTATCTGCAGACGTTCGCATTTTTGGAGAAGGTCTGCCGGAGGCATAAGACAAAGGCCACTTATTATACGATTGAATTTTCAGGTGGCAAGACAAGCAAGCAGCCCCAGTCTCTGTGCCTCTGTGCGAGCAGTGCCATGGGCAGATGAGGCTGAGCAACAGCTTTCCAGGCTAGCTCTTTCTGCCTGCGAGCTATCTGCAGACGTTCGCATTTTCAGAGCAGGGCTGATAGAGGTGCTCTGCACAGACCCCCGAATCTACGTTTGAAGTTTGAGGGAGCAAGACAAGCAAGCAGCCCCAGTCTCTGTGCCTCTGTGCGAGCAGTGCCATGGGCAGATGAGGCTGAGCAACAGCTTTCCAGGCTAGCTCTTTCTGGCTGCGAGCTATCTGCAGACGTTCGCATTTTCAGAGCAGGGCTGCCGGATACGCCGGCCAAGGACCCACAAAGCTACGTTTGAAGTTTGAGAGTGCAAGACAAGCAAGCAGCCCCAGTCTCTGTGCCTCTGTGCGAACAGTGCCATGGGCAGATGAGGCTGAGCAACAGCTTTCCAGGCTAGCTCTTTCTGCCTGCGAGCTATCTGCAGACGTTCGCATTTTCAGAGCAGGGCTGCTAGATATTCCCTGCACGGACCGCCAATGCTACGTTTGATGTTTGACGATTTCAAGATAAGCAAGCATCCCCAGTCTCTGTGCCTCTGTGCGAGCAGTGCCATGGGCAGCTGACGCTGAGCAACAGTTTTCCAGGCTAGCTCTTTCTGCCTGCGAGCTATCTGCAGACGTTCGCATTTTCAGAGCAGGTCTGCCGGAGGCATAAGACAAAGGCCACTTATACGATTGCATTTTCAGGTGGCAAGACAAGCAAGCAGCCCCAGTCTCTGTGCCTCTGTGCGAGCAGTGCCATGGGCAGATGAGGCTGAGCAAGAGCTTTCCAGGCTAGCTCTTTCTGCCAGCGAGCTATCTGCAGACGTTCGCATTTTCGGAGCAGGGCTTACGGAGGCCCCCTGCACGGAACCCCAAAGATACTTTTGAAGTTTGAGGTGGAAGACAAGCAAGGAAGCAGCCCCAGTCTCTGTGCCTCTGTGCGAGCAGTGCCATGGGCAGATGAGGCTGAGCAACAGCTTTCCAGGCTAGCTCTTTCTGCCTGCGAGCTATCTGCAGACGTTCGCATTTTCAGAGCAGGGCTGCGGGATTTTCCCTGCACAGACCGCCAAAGCTACGATTGAAGTTTGACGGGTTCAAGACAAGAAAGCATCCCCAGTCTCTGTGCCTCTGTGCGAGCAGTGCCATGGGCAGATGAGGCTGAGCAACAGCTTTCCAGGCTAGCTCTTTCTGGCTGCGAGCTATCTGGAGACGTTCGCATTTTCAGAACAGGGCTTCTAGAGGTGCCCTGCACGGACCCCCGAAGATACGTTTGAAGTTTGAGGTGTCAAGACAAGCAAGCAGGCCCAGTCTATGTGCCTCTGTGTGAGCAGTGCCATGGGCAGATGAGGCTGAGCAACAGCTTTCCAGGCTAGCTCTTTCTGGCTGCGAGCTATCTGCAGCCGTTCGCATTTTCAGAGCAGGGCTGCCGGATACGCCGGCCAAGGACCCACAAAGCTACGTTTGAAGTTTGAGAGGGCAAGACAAGCAAGCAGCCCCAGTCTCTGTGCCTCTGTGCGAGCAGTGCCATGGGCAGATGAGGCTGAGCAACAGCTTTACAGGCTAGCTCTTTCTGGCTGCGAGCTATCTGCAGACGTTCGCATTTTCGGAGCAGGCCTTCTGGAGGCACCCGGTATGGAACACCCAAGTTACGTTTGAAGTTTGAGTTGTCAAGACAAGCAAGCAGCCCCAGTCTCTGTGCCTCTGTGCGAGCAGTGCCATGGGCAGATGAGGCTGAGCAACAGCTTTCCAGGCTAGCTCTTTCTGGCTGCGAGCTATCTGCAGACGTTCGCATTTTCAGAGCAGGTCTGCTAGATATTCCCTGCACGGACCGCCAATGCTACGTTTGATGTTTGACGGTTTCAAGATAAGCAAGCATCCCCAGTCTCTGTGCCTCTGTGCGAGCAGTGCCATGGGCAGATGACGCTGAGCAACAGTTTTCCAGGCTAGCTCTTTCTGGCTGCGAGCTATCTGCAGACGTTCGCATTTTCAGAGCAGGTCTGTCGGAGGCATAAGACAAAGGCCACTTATTATACGATTGAATTTTCAGGTGGCAATACAAGCGAGCAGCCCCAGTCTCTGTGCCTCTGTGCGAGCAGTGCCATGGGCAGATGAGGCTGAGCAAGAGCTTTCCAGGCTAGCTGTTTCTGCCTGCGAGCTATCTGCAGACGTTCGCATTTTCAGAGCAGGGCTGATGGAGGTCCCCTGCACGGAATCCCAAAGATACTTTTGAAGTGTGAGATGGCAAGACAAGCAAGCAAGCAGCCTCAGTCTCTGTGCCTCTGTGCGAGCAGTGCCATGGGCAGATGAGGCTGAGCAACAGCTTTCCAGGCTAGCTCTTTCTGCCTGCGAGCTATCTGCAGACGTTCGCATTTTCAGAGCAGGGCTGATAGAGGTGCTCTGCACGGACCCCCGAATCTACGTTTGAAGTTTGAGGGAGCAAGACAAGCAAGCAGCCCCAGTCTCTGTGCCTCTGTGCGAGCAGTGCCATGGGCAGATGAGGCTGAGCAACAGCTTTCCAGGCTAGCTCTTTCTGCCTGCGAGCTATCTGCAGACGTTCGCATTTTCGGAGCAGGGCTGCCGGATACGCCGGCCAAGGACCCACAAAGATACGTTTGAAGTTTGAGGGGGCAAAACAAGCAAGCAGCCCCAGTCTCTGTGCCTCTGTGTGAGCAGTGCCATGGGCACATGAGGCTGAGCAACAGCTTCCCAGGCTAGCTCTTTCTGCCTGCGAGCTATCTGCAGACGTTCGCATTTTCAGAGCAGGGCTGCGGGATATTCCCTGCACGGACCGCCAAAGCTACGTTTGAAGTTTGAGGGAGCAAGACAAGAAAGCAGCCCCAGTCTCTGTGCCTCTGTGCGAGCAGTGCCATGGGCAGATGAGGCTGAGCAACAGCTTTCCAGGCTAGTTCTTTCTGGCTGCGAGCTATCTGCAGACGTTCGCATTTTTGGAGAAGGTCTGCCGAAGGCATAAGACAAAGGCCACTTATTATACGATTGAATTTTCAGGTGGCAAGACAAGCAAGCAGCCCCAGTCTCTGTGCCTCTGTGCGAGCAGTGCCATGGGCAGATGAGGTTGAGCAACAGCTTTCCAGGCTAGCTCTTTCTGCCTGCGAGCTATCTGCAGGCGTTCGCATTTTCAGAGCAGGGCTGATAGAGGTGCTCTGCACAGACCCCCGAATCTACGTTTGAAGTTTGAGGTGTCAAGACAAGCAAGCAGCCCCAGTCTCTGTGCCTCTGTGCGAGCAGTGCCATGGGCAGATGAGGCTGAGCAACAGCTTTCCAGGCTAGCTCTTTCTGCCTGCGAGCTATCTGCAGACGTTCGCATTTTCAGAGCAGGGCTGCCGGATACGCCGGCCAAGGACCCACAAAGCTACGTTTGAAGTTTGAGAGTGCAAGACAAGCAAGCAGCCCCAGTCTCTGTGCCTCTGTGCGAACAGTGCCATGGGCAGATGAGGCTGAGCAATAGCTTTCCAGGCTAGCTCTTTCTGCCTGCGAGCTATCTGCAGACGTTCGCATTTTCAGAGCAGGGCTGATAGATATTCCCTGCACGGACCGACAATGCTACGTTTGATGTTTGACGATTTCAATATAAGCAAGCATCCCCAGTCTGTGTGCCTCTGTGCGAGCAGTGCCATGGGCAGATGACGCTGAGCAACAGTTTTCCAGGCTAGCTCTTTCTGCCTGCGAGCTATCTGCAGACGTTCGCATTTTCAGAGCAGGTCTGCCGGAGGCATAAGACAAAGGCCACTTATTATACGATTGCATTTTCAGGTGGCAAGACAAGCAAGCAGCCCCAGTCTCTGTGCCTCTGTGCGAGCAGTGCCATGGGCAGATGAGGCTGAGCAACAGCTTTCCAGGCTAGCTCTTTCTGGCTGCGAGCTATCTGCAGACGTTCTCATTTTCAGAGCAGGGCTGATAGAGGTGCTCTGCACGGACCTCCGAATCTACGTTTGAAGTTTGAGGGAGCAAGACAAGCAAGCAGCCCCAGTCTCTGTGCCTCTGTGCGAGCAGTGCCATGGGCAGATGAGGCTGAGCAACAGCTTTCCAGGCTAGCTCTTTCTGCCTGCGAGCTATCTGCAGACGTTCGCATTTTCAGAGCAGGGCTGACGGAGGCCCCCTGCACGGAACCCCAAAGATAATTTTGAAGTTTGAGGTGGAAGACAAGCAAGGAAGCAGCCCCAGTCTCTGTGCCTCTGTGCGAGCAGTGCCATGGGCAGATGAGGCTGAGCAACAGCTTTCCAGGCTAGCTCTTTCTGCCTGCGAGCTATCTGCAGCCGTTCGCATTTTCAGAGCAGGGCTGCCGGATACGCCGGCCAAGGACCCACAAAGCTATATTTGAAGTTTGAGAGGGCAAGACAAGCAAGCAGCCCCAGTCTCTGTGCCTCTGTGCGAGCAGTGACATGGGCAGATGAGGCTGAGCAACAGCTTTCCAGGCTAGCCCTTTCTGCCTGCGAGCTATCTGCAGACGTTCGCATTTTCAGAGCAGGCCTTCTGGAGGCGCCCGCCAAGTTCCCCCTAAGCTACGTTTGAAGTTTGGGGTGGCAAGACAAGCAAGCAGCCCCAGTCTCTGTGCTTCTGTGCGAGCAGTGCCATGGGCAGATGAGGCTGAGCAACAGCTTTCCAGGCTAGCTCTTTCTGCCTGCGAGCTATCTGCAGACGTTCGCATTTTCGGAGCAGGGCTGATGGAGGCCCCCTGCACGGAATCCCAAAGATACTTTTGAAGTGTGAGATGGCAAGACAAGCAAGGAAGCAGCCCCAGTCTCTGTGCCTCTGTGCGAGCAGTGCCATGGGCAGATGAGGCTGAGCAACAGCTTTCCAGGCTAGCTCTTTCAGCCTGCGACCTATCTGCAGACGTTCGCATTTTCAGAGCAGGGCTGATAGAGGTGCTCTGCACGGACCCCCGAATCTACGTTTGAAGTTTGAGGGAGCAAGACAAGCAAGCAGCCCCAGTCTCTGTGCCTCTGTGCGAGCAGTGCCATGGGCAGATGAGGCTGAGCAACAGCTTTCCAGGCTAGCTCTTTCTGCCTGCGAGCTATCTGCAGACGTTCGCATTTTCAGAGCAGGCCTTCTGGAGGCGCCCGCCAAGTTCCCCCTAAGCTACGTTTGAATTTTGGGGTGGCAAGACAAGCAAGCAGCCCCAGTCTCTGTGCCTCTGTGCGAGCAGTGCCATGGGCAGATGACGCTGAGCAACAGCTTTCCAGGCTAGCTCTTTCTGCCTGCGAGCTATCTGCAGACGTTCGCATTTTGAGAGCAGGGCTGCTAGATATTCCCTGCACGGACCGCCAATGCTACGTTTGATGTTTGACGGTTTCAAGACAAGCAAGCATCCCCAGTCTCTGTGCCTCTGTGCGAGCAGTGCCATGGGCAGATGACGCTGAGCAACAGCTTTCCAGGCTAGCTCTTTCTGGCTGCGAGCTATCTGCAGACGTTCGCATTTTCAGAGCAGGGCTGATAGAGGTGCTCTGCACGGACACCCGAATCTACGTTTGAAGTTTGAGGGAGCAAGACAAGCAAGCAGCCCCAGTCTCTGTGCCTCTGTGCGAGCAGTGCCATGGGCAGATGAGGCTGAGCAACAGCTTTCCAGGCTAGCTCTTTCTGCCTGCGAGCTATCTGCAGACGTTCGCATTTTCGGAGCAGGGCTGCCGGATACGCCGGCCAAAGACCCACAAAGATACGTTTGAATTTTGAGGGGGCAAAACAAGCAAGCAGCCCCAGTCTCTGTGCCTCTGTGTGAGCAGTGCCCTGGGCACATGAGGCTGAGCAACAGCTTCCCAGGCTAGCTCTTTCTGCCTGCGAGCTATCTGCAGACGTTCGCATTTTCAGAGCAGGGCTGCGGGATATTCCCTGCACGGACCGCCAAAGCTACGTTTGAAGTTTGAGGGAGCAAGACAAGAAAGCAGCCCCAGTCTCTGTGCCTCTGTGCGAGCAGTGCCATGGGCAGATGAGGCTGAGCAACAGCTTTCCAGGCTAGTTCTTTCTGCCTGCGAGCTATCTGCAGACGTTCGCATTTTTGGAGAAGGTCTGCCGGAGGCATAAGACAAAGGCCACTTATTATACGATTGAATTTTCAGGTGGCAAGACAAGCAAGCAGCCCCAGTCTCTGTGCCTCTGTGCGAGCAGTACCATGGGCAGATGAGGTTGAGCAACAGCTTTCCAGGCTAGCTCTTTCTGCCTGCGAGCTATCTGCAGACGTTCGCATTTTCAGAGCAGGGCTGATAGAGGTGCTCTGCACAGACCCCCGAATCTACGTTTGAAGTTTGAGGGAGCAAGACAAGCAAGCAGCCCCAGTCTCTGTGCCTCTGTGCGAGCAGTGCCATGGGCAGATGAGGCTGAGCAACAGCTTTCCAGGCTAGCTCTTTCTGGCTGCGAGCTATCTGCAGACGTTCGCATTTTCAGAGCAGGGCTGCCGGATACGCCGGCCAAGGACCCACAAAGCTACGTTTGAAGTTTGAGAGTGCAAGACAAGCAAGCAGCCCCAGTCTCTGTGCCTCTGTGCGAACAGTGCCATGGGCAGATGAGGCTGAGCAACAGCTTTCCAGGCTAGCTCTTTCTGCCTGCGAGCTATCTGCAGACGTTCGCATTTTCAGAGCAGGGCTGCTAGATATTCCCTGCACGGACCGCCAATGCTACGTTTGATGTTTGACGATTTCAAGATAAGCAAGCATCCCCAGTCTCTGTGCCTCTGTGCGAGCAGTGCCATGGGCAGCTAACGCTGAGCAACAGCTTTCCAGGCTAGCTCTTTCTGCCTGCGAGCTATCTGCAGACTTTCGCATTTTCAGAGCAGGTCTGCCGGAGGCATAAGACAAAGGCCACTTATACGATTGCATTTTCAGGTGGCAAGACAAGCAAGCAGCCCCAGTCTCTGTGCCTCTGTGCGAGCAGTGCCATGGGCAGATGAGGCTGAGCAAGAGCTTTCCAGGCTAGCTCTTTCTGCCTGCGAGCTATCTGCAGACGTTCGCATTTTCAGAGCAGGGCTGCGGGATTTTCCCTGCACAGACCGCCAAAGCTACGATTGAAGTTTGACGGGTTCAAGACAAGAAAGCATCCCCAGTCTCTGTGCCTCTGTGCGAGCAGTGCCATGGGCAGATGAGGCTGAGCAACAGCTTTCCAGGCTAGCTCTTTCTGGCTGCGAGCTATCTGGAGACGTTCGCATTTTCAGAACAGGGCTTCTAGAGGTGCCCTGCACGGACCCCCGAAGATACGTTTGAAGTTTGAGGTGTCAAGACAAGCAAGCAGGCCCAGTCTATGTGCCTCTGTGTGAGCAGTGCCATGGGCAGATGAGGCTGAGCAACAGCTTTCCAGGCTAGCTCTTTCTGGCTGCGAGCTATCTGCAGCCGTTCGCATTTTCAGAGCAGGGCTGCCGGATACGCCGGCCAAGGACCCACAAAGCTACGTTTGAAGTTTGAGAGGGCAAGACAAGCAAGCAGCCCCAGTCTCTGTGCCTCTGTGCGAGCAGTGCCATGGGCAGATGAGGCTGAGCAACAGCTTTACAGGCTAGCTCTTTCTGGCTGCGAGCTATCTGCAGACGTTCGCATTTTCGGAGCAGGCCTTCTGGAGGCACCCGGTATGGAACACCCAAGTTACGTTTGAAGTTTGAGTTGTCAAGACAAGCAAGCAGCCCCAGTCTCTGTGCCTCTGTGCGAGCAGTGCCATGGGCAGATGACGCTGAGCAACAGCTTTCCAGGCTAGCTCTTTCTGGCTGCGAGCTATCTGCAGACGTTCGCATTTTCAGAGCAGGTCTGCTAGATATTCCCTGCACGGACCGCCAATGCTACGTTTGATGTTTGACGGTTTCAAGATAAGCAAGCATCCCCAGTCTCTGTGCCTCTGTGCGAGCAGTGCCATGGGCAGATGACGCTGAGCAACAGTTTTCCAGGCTAGCTCTTTCTGCCTGCGAGCTATCTGCAGACGTTCGCATTTTCAGAGCAGGTCTGTCGGAGGCATAAGACAAAGGCCACTTATTATACGATTGAATTTTCAGGTGGCAATACAAGCGAGCAGCCCCAGTCTCTGTGCCTCTGTGCGAGCAGTGCCATGGGCAGATGAGGCTGAGCAAGAGCTTTCCAGGCTAGCTGTTTCTGCCTGCGAGCTATCTGCAGACGTTCGCATTTTCAGAGCAGGGCTGATGGAGGTCCCCTGCACGGAATCCCAAAGATACTTTTGAAGTGTGAGATGGCAAGACAAGCAAGCAAGCAGCCTCAGTCTCTGTGCCTCTGTGCGAGCAGTGCCATGGGCAGATGAGGCTGAGCAACAGCTTTCCAGGCTAGCTCTTTCTGCCTGCGAGCTATCTGCAGACGTTCGCATTTTCAGAGCAGGGCTGATAGAGGTGCTCTGCACGGACCCCCGAATCTACGTTTGAAGTTTGAGGGAGCAAGACAAGCAAGCAGCCCCAGTCTCTGTGCCTCTGTGCGAGCAGTGCCATGGGCAGATGAGGCTGAGCAACAGCTTTCCAGGCTAGCTCTTTCTGCCTGCGAGCTATCTGCAGACGTTCGCATTTTCGGAGCAGGGCTGCCGGATACGCCGGCCAAGGACCCACAAAGATACGTTTGAAGTTTGAGGGGGCAAAACAAGCAAGCAGCCCCAGTCTCTGTGCCTCTGTGTGAGCAGTGCCATGGGCACATGAGGCTGAGCAACAGCTTCCCAGGCTAGCTCTTTCTGGCTGCGAGCTATCTGCAGACGTTCGCATTTTCAGAGCAGGGCTGCGGGATATTCCCTGCACGGACCGCCAAATCTACGTTTGAAGTTTGAGGGAGCAAGACAAGAAAGCAGCCCCAGTCTCTGTGCCTCTGTGCGAGCAGTGCCATGGGCAGATGAGGCTGAGCAACAGCTTTCCAGGCTAGTTCTTTCTGGCTGAGAGCTATCTGCAGACGTTCGCATTTTTGGAGAAGGTCTGCCGGAGGCATAAGACAAAGGCCACTTATTATACGATTGAATTTTCAGGTGGCAAGACAAGCAAGCAGCCCCAGTCTCTGTGCCTCTGTGCGAGCAGTGCCATGGGCAGATGAGGTTGAGCAACAGCTTTCCAGGCTAGCTCTTTCTGCCTGCGAGCTATCTGCAGGCGTTCGCATTTTCAGAGCAGGGCTGATAGAGGTGCTCTGCACAGACCCCCGAATCTACGTTTGAAGTTTGAGGTGTCAAGACAAGCAAGCAGCCCCAGTCTCTGTGCCTCTGTGCGAGCAGTGCCATGGGCAGATGAGGCTGAGCAACAGCTTTCCAGGCTAGCTCTTTCTGCCTGCGAGCTATCTGCAGACGTTCGCATTTTCAGAGCAGGTCTGCCGGAGGCATAAGACAAAGGCCACATATACGATTGCATTTTCAGGTGGCAAGACAAGCAAGCAGCCCCAGTCTCTGTGCCTCTGTGCGAGCAGTGCCATGGGCAGATGAGGCTGAGCAAGAGCTTTCCAGGCTAGCTCTTTCTGCCAGCGAGCTATCTGCAGACGTTCGCATTTTCGGAACAGGGCTGATGGAGGCCCCCTGCACGGAATCCCAAAGATACTTTTGAAGTGTGAGATGGCAAGACAAGCAAGCAAGCAGCCCCAGTCTCTGTGCCTCTGTGCGAGCAGTGCCATGGGCAGATGAGGCTGAGCAACAGCTTTCCAGGCTAGCTCTTTCTGCCTGCGAGCTATCTGCAGACGTTCGCATTTTCAGAGCAGGGCTGATAGAGGTGCTCTGCACGGACCCCCGAATCTACGTTTGAAGTTTGAGGGAGCAAGACAAGCAAGCAGCCCCAGTCTCTGTGCCTCTGTGCGAGCAGTGCCATGGGCAGATGAGGCTGAGCAACAGCTTTCCAGGCTAGCTCTTTCTGCCTGCGAGCTATCTGCAGACGTTCGCATTTTCAGAGCAGGGCTGATAGAGGTGCTCTGCACGGACCCCCGAATCTACGTTTGAAGTTTGAGGGAGCAAGACAAGCAAGCAGCCCCAGTCTCTGTGCCTCTGTGCGAGCAGTGCCATGGGCAGATGAGGCTGAGCAACAGCTTTCCAGGCTAGCTCTTTCTGCCTGCGAGCTATCTGCAGACGTTCGCATTTTCAGAGCAGGGCTGACGGAGGCCCCCTGCACGGAACCCCAAAGATAATTTTGAAGTTTGAGGTGGAACACAAGCAAGCAAGCAGCCCCAGTCTCTGTGCCTCTGTGCGAGCAGTGCCATGGGCAGATGAGGCTGAGCAACAGCTTTCCAGGCTAGCTCTTTCTGCCTGCGAGCTATGTGCAGCCGTTCGCATTTTCAGAGCAGGGCTGCCGGATACGCCGGCCAAGGACCCACAAAGCTACGTTTGAAGTTTGAGAGGGCAAGACAAGCAAGCAGCCCCAGTCTGTGTGCCTCTGTGCGAGCAGTGCCATGGGCAGATGAGGCGAAGCAACAGCTTTCCAGGCTAGCTCTTTCTGGCTGCGAGCTATCTGCAGACGTTCGCATTTTCAGAGCAGGGCTGATAGAGGTGCTCTGCACGGACCCCCGAATCTACGTTTGAAGTTTAAGGGAGCAAGACAAGCAAGCAGCCCCAGTCTCTGTGCCTCTGTGCGAGCAGTGCCATGGGCAGATGAGGCTGAGCAACAGCTTTCCAGGCTAGCTCTTTCTGGCTGCGAGCTATCTGCAGACGTTCGCATTTTCGGAGCAGGGCTGCCGGATACGCCGGCCAAGGACCCACAAAGCTACGTTTGAAGTTTGAGGGGGCAAAACAAGCAAGCAGCCCCAGTCTCTGTGCCTCTGTGTGAGCAGTGCCATGGGCACATGAGGCTGAGCAACAGCTTCCCAGGCTAGCTCTTTCTGGCTGCGAGCTATCTGCAGACGTTCGCATTTTCAGAGCAGGGCTGCTAGATATTCCCTGCACGGACCGCCAATGCTACGTTTGATGTTTGACGATTTCAATATAAGCAAGCATCCCCAGTCTGTGTGCCTCTGTGCGAGCAGTGCCATGGGCAGCTGACGCTGAGCAACAGTTTTCCAGGCTAGCTCTTTCTGCCTGCGAGCTATCTGCAGACGTTCGCATTTTCAGAGCAGGTCTGCCGGAGGCATAAGACAAAGGCCACTTATACGATTGCATTTTCAGGTGGCAAGACAAGCAAGCAGCCCCAGTCTCTGTGCCTCTGTGCGAGCAGTGCCATGGGCAGATGAGGCTGAGCAAGAGCTTTCCAGGCTAGCTCTTTCTGCCTGCGAGCTATCTGCAGACGTTCGCATTTTCGGAACAGGGCTGATGGAGGCCCCCTGCACAGAATCCCAAAGATACTTTTGAAGTGTGAGATGGCAAGACAAGCAAGCAAGCAGCCCCAGTCTCTGTGCCTCTGTGCGAGCAGTGCCATGGGCAGATGAGGCTGAGCAACAGCTTTCCAGTCTAGCTCTTTCTGGCTGCGAGCTATCTGCAGACGTTCGCATTTTCAGAGCAGGGCTGATAGAGGTGCTCTGCACGGACCCCCGAATCTACGTTTGAAGTTTGAGGGAGCAAGACAAGCAAGCAGCCCCAGTCTCTGTGCCTCTGTGCGAGCAGTGCCATGGGCAGATGAGGCTGAGCAACAGCTTTCCAGGCTAGCTCTTTCTGCCTGCGAGCTATCTGCAGACGTTCGCATTTTCAGAGCAGGGCTGATAGAGGTGCTCTGCACGGACACCCGAATCTACGTTTGAAGTTTGAGGGAGCAAGACAAGCAAGCAGCCCCAGTCTCTGTGCCTCTGTGCGAGCAGTGCCATGGGCAGATGAGGCTGAGCAACAGCTTTCCAGGCTAGCTCTTTCTGCCTGCGAGCTATCTGCAGACGTTCGCATTTTCGGAGCAGGGCTGCCGGATACGCCGGCCAAAGACCCACAAAGATACGTTTGAATTTTGAGGGGGCAAAACAAGCAAGCAGCCCCAGTCTCTGTGCCTCTGTGTGAGCAGTGCCCTGGGCACATGAGGCTGAGCAACAGCTTCCCAGGCTAGCTCTTTCTGCCTGCGAGCTATCTGCAGACGTTCGCATTTTCAGAGCAGGGCTGCGGGATATTCCCTGCACGGACCGCCAAAGCTACGTTTGAAGTTTGAGGGAGCAAGACAAGAAAGCAGCCACAGTCTCTGTGCCTCTGTGCGAGCAGTGCCATGGGCAGATGAGGCTGAGCAACAGCTTTCCAGGCTAGTTCTTTCTGCCTGCGAGCTATCTGCAGACGTTCGCATTTTTGGAGAAGGTCTGCCGGAGGCATAAGACAAAGGCCACTTATTATACGATTGAATTTTCAGATGGCAAGACAAGCAAGCAGCCCCAGTCTCTGTGCCTCTGTGCGAGCAGTACCATGGGCAGATGAGGTTGAGCAACAGCTTTCCAGGCTAGCTCTTTCTGCCTGCGAGCTATCTGCAGACGTTCGCATTTTCAGAGCAGGGCTGATAGAGGTGCTCTGCACAGACCCCCGAATCTACGTTTGAAGTTTGAGGGAGCAAGACAAGCAAGCAGCCCCAGTCTCTGTGCCTCTGTGCGAGCAGTGCCATGGGCAGATGAGGCTGAGCAACAGCTTTCCAGGCTAGCTCTTTCTGGCTGCGAGCTATCTGCAGACGTTCGCATTTTCAGAGCAGGGCTGCCGGATACGCCGGCCAAGGACCCACAAAGCTACGTTTGAAGTTTGAGAGTGCAAGACAAGCAAGCAGCCCCAGTCTCTGTGCCTCTGTGCGAACAGTGCCATGGGCAGATGAGGCTGAGCAACAGCTTTCCAGGCTAGCTCTTTCTGCCTGCGAGCTATCTGCAGACGTTCGCATTTTCAGAGCAGGGCTGCTAGATATTCCCTGCACGGACCGCCAATGCTACGTTTGATGTTTGACGATTTCAAGATAAGCAAGCATCCCCAGTCTCTGTGCCTCTGTGCGAGCAGTGCCATGGGCAGCTGACGCTGAGCAACAGCTTTCCAGGCTAGCTCTTTCTGCCTGCGAGCTATCTGCAGACGTTCGCATTTTCAGAGCAGGTCTGCCGGAGGCATAAGACAAAGGCCACTTATACGATTGCATTTTCAGGTGGCAAGACAAGCAAGCAGCCCCAGTCTCTGTGCCTCTGTGCGAGCAGTGCCATGGGCAGATGAGGCTGAGCAAGAGCTTTCCAGGCTAGCTCTTTCTGCCTGCGAGCTATCTGCAGACGTTCGCATTTTCAGAGCAGGGCTGCGGGATTTTCCCTGCACAGACCGCCAAAGCTACGATTGAAGTTTGACGGGTTCAAGACAAGAAAGCATCCCCAGTCTCTGTGCCTCTGTGCGAGCAGTGCCATGGGCAGATGAGGCTGAGCAACAGCTTTCCAGGCTAGCTCTTTCTGGCTGCGAGCTATCTGGAGACGTTCGCATTTTCAGAACAGGGCTTCTAGAGGTGCCCTGCACGGACCCCCGAAGATACGTTTGAAGTTTGAGGTGTCAAGACAAGCAAGCAGGCCCAGTCTATGTGCCTCTGTGTGAGCAGTGCCATGGGCAGATGAGGCTGAGCAACAGCTTTCCAGGCTAGCTCTTTCTGGCTGCGAGCTATCTGCAGCCGTTCGCATTTTCAGAGCAGGGCTGCCGGATACGCCGGCCAAGGACCCACAAAGCTACGTTTGAAGTTTGAGAGGGCAAGACAAGCAAGCAGCCCCAGTCTCTGTGCCTCTGTGCGAGCAGTGCCATGGGCAGATGAGGCTGAGCAACAGCTTTACAGGCTAGCTCTTTCTGGCTGCGAGCTATCTGCAGACGTTCGCATTTTCGGAGCAGGCCTTCTGGAGGCACCCGGTATGGAACACCCAAGTTACGTTTGAAGTTTGAGTTGTCAAGACAAGCAAGCAGCCCCAGTCTCTGTGCCTCTGTGCGAGCAGTGCCATGGGCGGATGACGCTGAGCAACAGCTTTCCAGGCTAGCTCTTTCTGGCTGCGAGCTATCTGCAGACGTTCGCATTTTCAGAGCAGGTCTGCTAGATATTCCCTGCACGGACCGCCAATGCTACGTTTGATGTTTGACGGTTTCAAGATAAGCAAGCATCCCCAGTCTCTGTGCCTCTGTGCGAGCAGTGCCATGGGCAGATGACGCTGAGCAACAGTTTTCCAGGCTAGCTCTTTCTGCCTGCGAGCTATCTGCAGACGTTCGCATTTTCAGAGCAGGTCTGCCGGAGGCATAATACAAAGGCCACTTATACGATTGCATTTTCAGGTGGCAAGACAAGCAAGCAGCCCCAGTCTCTGTGCCTCTGTGCGAGCAGTGCCATGGGCAGATGAGGCTGAGCAAGAGCTTTCCAGGCTAGCTCTTTCTGCCAGCGAGCTATCTGCAGACGTTCGCATTTTCGGAACAGGGCTGATGGAGGCCCCCTGCACGGAATCCCAAAGATACTTTTGAAGTGTGAGATGGCAAGACAAGCAAGCAAGCAGCCCCAGTCTCTGTGCCTCTGTGCGAGCAGTGCCATGGGCAGATGAGGCTGAGCAACAGCTTTCCAGGCTAGCTCTTTCTGCCTGCGAGCTATCTGCAGACGTTCGCATTTTCAGAGCAGGGCTGATAGAGGTGCTCTGCACGGACCCCCGAATCTACGTTTGAAGTTTGAGGGAGCAAGACAAGCAAGCAGCCCCAGTCTCTGTGCCTCTGTGCGAGCAGTGCCATGGGCAGATGAGGCTGAGCAACAGCTTTCCAGGCTAGCTCTTTCTGCCTGCGAGCTATCTGCAGACGTTCGCATTTTCAGAGCAGGGCTGATAGAGGTGCTCTGCACGGACCCCCGAATCTACGTTTGAAGTTTGAGGGAGCAAGACAAGCAAGCAGCCCCAGTCTCTGTGCCTCTGTGCGAGCAGTGCCATGGGCAGATGAGGCTGAGCAACAGCTTTCCAGGCTAGCTCTTTCTGCCTGCGAGCTATCTGCAGACGTTCGCATTTTCAGAGCAGGGCTGACGGAGGCCCCCTGCACGGAACCCCAAAGATAATTTTGAAGTTTGAGGTGGAACACAAGCAAGCAAGCAGCCCCAGTCTCTGTGCCTCTGTGCGAGCAGTGCCATGGGCAGATGAGGCTGAGCAACAGCTTTCCAGGCTAGCTCTTTCTGCCTGCGAGCTATGTGCAGCCGTTCGCATTTTCAGAGCAGGGCTGCCGGATACGCCGGCCAAGGACCCACAAAGCTACGTTTGAAGTTTGAGAGGGCAAGACAAGCAAGCAGCCCCAGTCTGTGTGCCTCTGTGCGAGCAGTGCCATGGGCAGATGAGGCGAAGCAACAGCTTTCCAGGCTAGCTCTTTCTGGCTGCGAGCTATCTGCAGACGTTCGCATTTTCAGAGCAGGGCTGATAGAGGTGCTCTGCACGGACCCCCGAATCTACGTTTGAAGTTTAAGGGAGCAAGACAAGCAAGCAGCCCCAGTCTCTGTGCCTCTGTGCGAGCAGTGCCATGGGCAGATGAGGCTGAGCAACAGCTTTCCAGGCTAGCTCTTTCTGGCTGCGAGCTATCTGCAGACGTTCGCATTTTCGGAACAGGGCTGATGGAGGCCCCCTGCACAGAATCCCAAAGATACTTTTGAAGTGTGAGATGGCAAGACAAGCAAGCAAGCAGCCCCAGTCTCTGTGCCTCTGTGCGAGCAGTGCCATGGGCAGATGAGGCTGAGCAACAGCTTTCCAGTCTAGCTCTTTCTGGCTGCGAGCTATCTGCAGACGTTCGCATTTTCAGAGCAGGGCTGATAGAGGTGCTCTGCACGGACCCCCGAATCTACGTTTGAAGTTTGAGGGAGCAAGACAAGCAAGCAGCCCCAGTCTCTGTGCCTCTGTGCGAGCAGTGCCATGGGCAGATGAGGCTGAGCAACAGCTTTCCAGGCTAGCTCTTTCTGCCTGCGAGCTATCTGCAGACGTTCGCATTTTCAGAGCAGGGCTGATAGAGGTGCTCTGCACGGACCCCCGAATCTACGTTTGAAGTTTGAGGGAGCAAGACAAGCAAGCAGCCCCAGTCTCTGTGCCTCTGTGCGAGCAGTGCCATGGGCAGATGAGGCTGAGCAACAGCTTTCCAGGCTAGCTCTTTCTGCCTGCGAGCTATCTGCAGACGTTCGCATTTTCGGAGCAGGGCTGCCGGATACGCCGGCCAAGGACCCACAAAGATACGTTTGAAGTTTGAGGGGGCAAAACAAGCAAGCAGCCCCAGTCTCTGTGCCTCTGTGTGAGCAGTGCCATGGGCACATGAGGCTGAGCAACAGCTTCCCAGGCTAGCTCTTTCTGGCTGCGAGCTATCTGCAGACGTTCGCATTTTCAGAGCAGGGCTGCGGGATATTCCCTGCACGGACCTCCAATGCTACGTTTGAAGTTTGAGGGAGCAAGACAAGAAAGCAGCCCCAGTCTCTGTGCCTCTGTGCGAGCAGTGCCATGGGCAGATGAGGCTGAGCAACAGCTTTCCAGGCTAGTTCTTTCTGGCTGCGAGCTATCTGCAGACGTTCGCATTTTTGGAGAAGGTCTGCCGGAGGCATAAGACAAAGGCCACTTATTATACGATTGAATTTTCAGGTGGCAAGACAAGCAAGCAGCCCCAGTCTCTGTGCCTCTGTGCGAGCAGTGCCATGGGCAGATGAGGTTGAGCAACAGCTTTCCAGGCTAGCTCTTTCTGCCTGCGAGCTATCTGCAGGCGTTCGCATTTTCAGAGCAGGGCTGATAGAGGTGCTCTGCACAGACCCCCGAATCTACGTTTGAAGTTTGAGGTGTCAAGACAAGCAAGCAGCCCCAGTCTCTGTGCCTCTGTGCGAGCAGTGCCATGGGCAGATGAGGCTGAGCAACAGCTTTCCAGGCTAGCTCTTTCTGCCTGCGAGCTATCTGCAGACGTTCGCATTTTCAGAGCAGGGCTGCCGGATACGCCGGCCAAGGACCCACAAAGCTACGTTTGAAGTTTGAGAGTGCAAGACAAGCAAGCAGCCCCAGTCTCTGTGCCTCTGTGCGAACAGTGCCATGGGCAGATGAGGCTGAGCAACAGCTTTCCAGGCTAGCTCTTTCTGCCTGCGAGCTATCTGCAGACGTTCGCATTTTCAGAGCAGGGCTGATAGATATTCCCTGCACGGACCGCCAATGCTACGTTTGATGTTTGACGATTTCAATATAAGCAAGCATCCCCAGTCTGTGTGCCTCTGTGCGAGCAGTGCCATGGGCAGATGAGGCTGAGCAACAGTTTTCCAGGCTAGCTCTTTCTGCCTGCGAGCTATCTGCAGACGTTCGCATTTTCAGAGCAGGTCTGCCGGAGGCATAAGACAAAGGCCACTTATACGATTGCATTTTCAGGTGGCAAGACAAGCAAGCAGCCCCAGTCTCTGTGCCTCTGTGCGAGCAGTGCCATGGGCAGATGAGGCTGAGCAAGAGCTTTCCAGGCTAGCTCTTTCTGCCAGCGAGCTATCTGCAGACGTTCGCATTTTCGGAACAGGGCTGATGGAGGCCCCCTGCACGGAATCCCAAAGATACTTTTGAAGTGTGAGATGGCAAGACAAGCAAGCAAGCAGCCCCAGTCTCTGTGCCTCTGTGCGAGCAGTGCCATGGGCAGATGAGGCTGAGCAACAGCTTTCCAGGCTAGCTCTTTCTGGCTGCGAGCTATCTGCAGACGTTCGCATTTTCAGAGCAGGGCTGATAGAGGTGCTCTGCACGGACCCCCGAATCTACGTTTGAAGTTTGAGGGAGCAAGACAAGCAAGCAGCCCCAGTCTCTGTGCCTCTGTGCGAGCAGTGCCATGGGCAGATGAGGCTGAGCAACAGCTTTCCAGGCTAGCTCTTTCTGCCTGCGAGCTATCTGCAGACGTTCGCATTTTCAGAGCAGGGCTGATAGAGGTGCTCTGCACGGACCCCCGAATCTACGTTTGAAGTTTGAGGGAGCAAGACAAGCAAGCAGCCCCAGTCTCTGTGCCTCTGTGCGAGCAGTGCCATGGGCAGATGAGGCTGAGCAACAGCTTTCCAGGCTAGCTCTTTCTGCCTGCGAGCTATCTGCAGACGTTCGCATTTTCAGAGCAGGGCTGACGGAGGCCCCCTGCACGGAACCCCAAAGATAATTTTGAAGTTTGAGGTGGAACACAAGCAAGCAAGCAGCCCCAGTCTCTGTGCCTCTGTGCGAGCAGTGCCATGGGCAAATGAGGCTGAGCAACAGCTTTCCAGGCTAGCTCTTTCTGCCTGCGAGCTATGTGCAGCCGTTCGCATTTTCAGAGCAGGGCTGCCGGATACGCCGGCCAAGGACCCACAAAGCTACGTTTGAAGTTTGAGAGGGCAAGACAAGCAAGCAGCCCCAGTCTGTGTGCCTCTGTGCGAGCAGTGCCATGGGCAGATGAGGCGAAGCAACAGCTTTCCAGGCTAGCTCTTTCTGGCTGCGAGCTATCTGCAGACGTTCGCATTTTCAGAGCAGGGCTGATAGAGGTGCTCTGCACGGACCCCCGAATCTACGTTTGAAGTTTAA
Source organism: Opisthocomus hoazin (assembly GCF_030867145.1). Taxonomy (NCBI): domain Eukaryota; kingdom Metazoa; phylum Chordata; class Aves; order Opisthocomiformes; family Opisthocomidae; genus Opisthocomus; species Opisthocomus hoazin. The sequence continues at coordinate 14,251,848 of NC_134430.1, read as the reverse complement.
GGGAGCAAGACAAGCAAGCAGCCCCAGTCTCTGTGCCTCTGTGCGAGCAGTGCCATGGGCAGATGAGGCTGAGCAACAGCTTTCCAGGCTAGCTCTTTCTGGCTGCGAGCTATCTGCAGACGTTCGCATTTTCGGAGCAGGGCTGCCGGATACGCCGGCCAAGGACCCACAAAGCTACGTTTGAAGTTTGAGGGGGCAAAACAAGCAAGCAGCCCCAGTCTCTGTGCCTCTGTGTGATCAGTGCCATGGGCACATGAGGCTGAGCAACAGCTTCCCAGGCTAGCTCTTTCTGGCTGCGAGCTATCTGCAGACGTTCGCATTTTCAGAGCAGGGCTGCGGGATATTCCCTGCACGGACCGCCAAAGCTACGTTTGATGTTTGAGGGTTTCAAGACAAGCAAGCAGCCCCAGTCTCTGTGCCTCTGTGTGAGCAGTGCCATGGGCAGATGAGGTTGAGCAACAGCTTTCCAGGCTAGCTCTTTCTGCCTGCGAGCTATCTGCAGACGTTCGCATTTTCAGAGCAGGGCTGATAGAGGTGCTCTGCACGGACCCCCGAATCTACGTTTGAAGTTTGAGGGAGCAAGACAAGCAAGCAGCCCCAGTCTCTGTGCCTCTGTGCGAGCAGTGCCATGGGTAGATGAGGCTGAGCAACAGCTTTCCAGGCTAGCTCTTTCTGCCTGCGAGCTATCTGCAGACGTTCGCATTTTCGGAGCAGGGCTTACGGAGGCCCCCTGCACGGAACCCCAAAGATACTTTTGAAGTTTGAGGTGGAAGACAAGCAAGGAAGCAGCCCCAGTCTCTGTGCCTCTGTGTGAGCAGTGCCATGGGCAGATGAGGCTGAGCAACAGCTTTCCAGGCTAGCTCTTTCTGCCTGCGAGCTATCTGCAGACGTTCGCATTTTCAGAGCAGGGCTGCGGGATTTTCCCTGCACAGACCGCCAAAGCTACGATTGAAGTTTGACGGGTTCAAGACAAGAAATCATCCCCAGTCTCTGTGCCTCTGTGCGAGCAGTGCCATGGGCAGATGAGGCTGAGCAACAGCTTTCCAGGCTAGCTCTTTCTGGCTGCGAGCTATCTGGAGACGTTCGCATTTTCAGAACAGGGCTTCTGGAGGTGCCCTGCACGGACCCCCGAAGATACGTTTGAAGTTTGAGGTGTCAAGACAAGCAAGCAGGCCCAGTCTATGTGCCTCTGTGTGAGCAGTGCCATGGGCAGATGAGGCTGAGCAACAGCTTTCCAGGCTAGCTCTTTCTGGCTGCGAGCTATCTGCAGCCGTTCGCATTTTCAGAGCAGGGCTGCCGGATACGCCGGCCAAGGACCCACAAAGCTACGTTTGAAGTTTGAGAGGGCAAGACAAGCAAGCAGCCCCAGTCTCTGTGCCTCTGTGCGAGCAGTGCCATGGGCAGATGAGGCTGAGCAACAGCTTTACAGGCTAGCTCTTTCTGGCTGCGAGCTATCTGCAGACGTTCGCATTTTCGGAGCAGGCCTTCTGGAGGCACCCGGTACGGAACACCCAAGTTACGTTTGAAGTTTGAGTTGTCAAGACAAGCAAGCAGCCCCAGTCTCTGTGCCTCTGTGCGAGCAGTGCCATGGGCAGATGACGCTGAGCAACAGCTTTCCAGGCTAGCTCTTTCTGGCTGCGAGCTATCTGCAGACGTTCGCATTTTCAGAGCAGGTCTGCTAGATATTCCCTGCACGGACCGCCAATGCTACGTTTGATGTTTGACGGTTTCAAGATAAGCAAGCATCCCCAGTCTCTGTGCCTCTGTGCGAGCAGTGCCATGGGCAGATGACGCTGAGCAACAGTTTTTCAGGCTAGCTCTTTCTGCCTGCGAGCTATCTGCAGACGTTCGCATTTTCAGAGCAGGTCTGCCGGAGGCATAAGACAAAGGCCACTTATTATACGATTGAATTTTCAGGTGGCAAGACAAGCAAGCAGCCCCAGTCTCTGTGCCTCTGTGCGAGCAGTGCCATGGGCAGATGAGGCTGAGCAAGAGCTTTCCAGGCTAGCTCTTTCTGCCTGCGAGCTATCTGCAGACGTTCGCATTTTCAGAGCAGGGCTGATGGAGGTCCCCTGCACGGAATCCCAAAGATACTTTTGAAGTGTGAGATGGCAAGACAAGCAAGCAAGCAGCCCCAGTCTCTGTGCCTCTGTGCGAGCAGTGCCATGGGCAGATGAGGCTGAGCAACAGCTTTCCAGGCTAGCTCTTTCTGCCTGCGAGCTATCTGCAGACGTTCGCATTTTCAGAGCAGGGCTGATAGAGGTGCTCTGCACGGACCCCCGAATCTACGTTTGAAGTTTGAGGGAGCAAGACAAGCAAGCAGCCCCAGTCTCTCTGCCTCTGTGCGAGCAGTGCCATGGGCAGATGAGGCTGAGCAACAGCTTTCCAGGCTAGCTCTTTCTGCCTGCGAGCTATCTGCAGACGTTCGCATTTTCAGAGCAGGGCTGACGGAGGCCCCCTGCACGGAACCCCAAAGATAATTTTGAAGTTTCAGGTGGAAGACAAGCAAGCAAGCAGCCCCAGTCTCTGTGCCTCTGTGCGAGCAATGCCATGGGCAGATGAGGCTGAGCAACAGCTTTCCAGGCTAGCTCTTTCTGCCTGCGAGCTATCTGCAGCCGTTCGCATTTTCAGAGCAGGGCTGCCGGATACGCCGGCCAAGGACCCACAAAGCTACGTTTGAAGTTTGAGGGGGCAAGACAAGCAAGCAGCCCCAGTCTCTGTGCCTCTGTGCGAACAGTGCCATGGGCAGATGAGGCTGAGCAACAGCTTTCCAGGCTAGCTCTTTCTGCCTGCGAGCTATCTGCAGACGTTCGCATTTTCAGAGCAGGGCTGCTAGATATTCCCTGCACGGACCGCCAATGCTACGTTTGATGTTCGACGATTTCAATATAAGCAAGCATCCCCAGTCTGTGTGCCTCTGTGCGAGCAGTGCCATGGGCAGCTGACGCTGAGCAACAGTTTTCCAGGCTAGCTCTTTCTGCCTGCGAGCTATCTGCAGACGTTCGCATTTTCAGAGCAGGGCTGCCGGATACGCCGGCCAAGGACCCACAAAGCTACGTTTGAAGTTTGAGAGGGCAAGACAAGCAAGCAGCCCCAGTCTCTGTGCCTCTGTGCGAGCAGTGCCATGGGCAGATGAGGCTGAGCAACAGCTTTCCAGGCTAGCTCTTTCTGGCTGCGAGCTATCTGCAGACGTTCGCATTTTCAGAGCAGGGCTGATAGAGGTGCTCTGCACGGATCCCCGAATCTACGTTTGAAGTTTAAGGGAGCATGACAAGCAAGCAGCCCCAGTCTCTGTGCCTCTGTGCGAGCAGTGCCACGGGCAGATGAGGCTGAGCAACAGCTTTCCAGGCTAGCTCTTTCTGGCTGCGAGCTATCTGCAGACGTTCGCATTTTCGGAGCAGGGCTGCCGGATACGCCGGCCAAGGACCCACAAAGCTACGTTTGAAGTTTGAGGGGGCAAAACAAGCAAGCAGCCCCAGTCTCTGTGCCTCTGTGTGAGCAGTGCCATGGGCACATGAGGCTGAGCAACAGCTTCCCAGGCTAGCTCTTTCTGGCTGCGAGCTATCTGCAGACGTTCGCATTTTCAGAGCAGGGCTGCGGGATATTCCCTGCACGGACCGCCAAAGCTACGTTTGATGTTTGAGGGTTTCAAGACAAGCAAGCAGCCCCAGTCTCTGTGCCTCTGTGTGAGCAGTGCCATGGGCAGATGAGGTTGAGCAACAGCTTTCCAGGCTAGCTCTTTCTGCCTGCGAGCTATCTGCAGACGTTCGCATTTTCAGAGCAGGGCTGATAGAGGTGCTCTGCACGGACCCCCGAATCTACGTTTGAAGTTTGAGGGAGCAAGACAAGCAAGCAGCCCCAGTCTCTGTGCCTCTGTGCGAGCAGTGCCATGGGTAGATGAGGCTGAGCAACAGCTTTCCAGGCTAGCTCTTTCTGCCTGCGAGCTATCTGCAGACGTTCGCATTTTCGGAGCAGGGCTTACGGAGGCCCCCTGCACGGAACCCCAAAGATACTTTTGAAGTTTGAGGTGGAAGACAAGCAAGGAAGCAGCCCCAGTCTCTGTGCCTCTGTGCGAGCAGTGCCATGGGCAGATGAGGCTGAGCAACAGCTTTCCAGGCTAGCTCTTTCTGCCTGCGAGCTATCTGCAGACGTTCGCATTTTCAGAGCAGGGCTGCGGGATTTTCCCTGCACAGACCGCCAAAGCTACGATTGAAGTTTGACGGGTTCAAGACAAGAAATCATCCCCAGTCTCTGTGCCTCTGTGCGAGCAGTGCCATGGGCAGATGAGGCTGAGCAACAGCTTTCCAGGCTAGCTCTTTCTGGCTGCGAGCTATCTGGAGACGTTCGCATTTTCAGAACAGGGCTTCTGGAGGTGCCCTGCACGGACCCCCGAAGATACGTTTGAAGTTTGAGGTGTCACGACAAGCAAGCAGGCCCAGTCTATGTGCCTCTGTGTGAGCAGTGCCATGGGCAGATGAGGCTGAGCAACAGCTTTCCAGGCTAGCTCTTTCTGGCTGCGAGCTATCTGCAGCCGTTCGCATTTTCAGAGCAGGGCTGCCGGATACGCCGGCCAAGGACCCACAAAGCTACGTTTGAAGTTTGAGAGGGCAAGACAAGCAAGCAGCCCCAGTCTCTGTGCCTCTGTGCGAGCAGTGCCATGGGCAGATGAGGCTGAGCAACAGCTTTACAGGCTAGCTCTTTCTGGCTGCGAGCTATCTGCAGACGTTCGCATTTTCGGAGCAGGCCTTCTGGAGGCACCCGGTACGGAACACCCAAGTTACGTTTGAAGTTTGAGTTGTCAAGACAAGCAAGCAGCCCCAGTCTCTGTGCCTCTGTGCGAGCAGTGCCATGGGCAGATGACGCTGAGCAACAGCTTTCCAGGCTAGCTCTTTCTGGCTGCGAGCTATCTGCAGACGTTCGCATTTTCAGAGCAGGTCTGCTAGATATTACCTGCACGGACCGCCAATGCTACGTTTGATGTTTGACGGTTTCAAGATAAGCAAGCATCCCCAGTCTCTGTGCCTCTGTGCGAGCAGTGCCATGGGCAGATGACGCTGAGCAACAGTTTTCCAGGCTAGCTCTTTCTGCCTGCGAGCTATCTGCAGACGTTCGCATTTTCAGAGCAGGTCTGCCGGAGGCATAAGACAAAGGCCACTTATTATACGATTGAATTTTCAGGTGGCAAGACAAGCAAACAGCCCCAGTCTCTGTGCCTCTGTGCGAGCAATGCCATGGGCAGATGAGGCTGAGCAACAGCTTTCCAGGCTAGCTCTTTCTGCCTGCGAGCTATCTGCAGCCGTTCGCATTTTCAGAGCAGGGCTGCCGGATACGCCGGCCAAGGACCCACAAAGCTACGTTTGAAGTTTGAGGGGGCAAGACAAGCAAGCAGCCCCAGTCTCTGTGCCTCTGTGCGAGCAGTGCCATGGGCAGATGAGGCTGAGCAACAGCTTTCCAGGCTAGCTCTTTCTGACTGCGAGCTATCTGCAGACGTTCGCATTTTCGGAGCAGGCCTTCTGGAGGCGCCCGCCAAGTTCCCCCTAAGCTACGTTTGAAGTTTGAGGTGGCAAGACAAGCAAGCAGCCCCAGTCTCTGTGCCTCTGTGCGAGCAGTGCCATGGGCAGATGAGGCTGAGCAACAGCTTTCCAGGCTAGCTCTTTCTGGCTGCGAGCTATCTGCAGACGTTCGCATTTTCAGAGCAGGGCTGATAGAGGTGCTCTGCACGGACCCCCGAATCTACGTTTCAAGTTTGAGGGGGCAAGACAAGCAAGCAGCCCCAGTCTCTGTGCCTCTGTGCGAGCAGTGCCATGGGCAGATGAGGCTGAGCAACAGCTTTCCAGGCTAGCTCTTTCTGCCTGCGAGCTATCTGCAGACGTTCGCATTTTTGGAGCAGGTCTGCCGGAGGCATAAGACAAAGGCCACTTATTATACGATTGAATTTTCAGGTGGCAAGACAAGCAAGCAGCCCCAGTCTCTGTGCCTCTGTGCGAGCAGTGCCATGGGCAGATGAGGCTGAGCAAGAGCTTTCCAGGCTAGCTCTTTCTGCCTGCGAGCTATCTGCAGATGTTCGCATTTTCGGAGCAGGGCTGATGGAGGCCCCCTGCACGGAATCCCAAAGATACTTTTGAAGTGTGAGATGGCAAGACAAGCAAGCAAGCAGCCCAAGTCTCTGTGCCTCTGTGCGAGCAGTGCCATGGGCAGATGAGGCTGAGCAACAGCTTTCCAGGCTAGCTCTTTCTGGCTGCGAGCTATCTGCAGACGTTCGCATTTTCAGAGCAGGGCTGATAGAGGTGCTCTGCACGGACCCCCGAATCTACGTTTGAAGTTTGAGGGAGCAAGACAAGCAAGCAGCCCCAGTCTCTGTGCCTCTGTGCGAGCAGTGCCATGGGCAGATGAGGCTGAGCAACAGCTTTCCAGGCTAGCTCTTTCTGCCTTCGAGCTATCTGCAGACGTTCGCATTTTCAGAGCAGGGCTGATAGAGGTGCTCTGCACGGACCCCCGAATCTACGTTTGAAGTTTGAGGGAGCAAGACAAGCAAGCAGCCCCAGTCTCTGTGCCTCTGTGCGAGCAGTGCCATGGGCAGATGAGGCTGAGCAACAGCTTTCCAGGCTAGCTCTTTCTGCCTGCGAGCTATCTGCAGACGTTCGCATTTTCAGAGCAGGGCTGACGGAGGCCCCCTGCACGGAACCCCAAAGATAATTTTGAAGTTTGAGGTGAAAGACAAGCAAGCAAGCAGCCCCAGTCTCTGTGCCTCTGTGCGAGCAGTGCCATGGGCAGATGAGGCTGAGCAACAGCTTTCCAGGCTAGCTCTTTCTGCCTGCGAGCTATCTGCAGACGTTCGCATTTTCGGAGCAGGGCTGATGGAGGCCCCCTGCACGGAATCCCAAAGATACTTTTGAAGTGTGAGACGGCAAGACAAGCAAGCAAGCAGCCCAAGTCTCTGTGCCTCTGTGCGAGCAGTGCCATGGGCAGATGAGGCTGAGCAACAGCTTTCCAGGCTAGCTCTTTCTGGCTGCGAGCTATCTGCAGACGTTCGCATTTTCAGAGCAGGGCTGATAGAGGTGCTCTGCACGGACCCCCGAATCTACGTTTGAAGTTTGAGGGAGCAAGACAAGCAAGCAGCCCCAGTCTCTGTGCCTCTGTGCGAGCAGTGCCATGGGCAGATGAGGCTGAGCAACAGCTTTCCAGGCTAGCTCTTTCTGCCTGCGAGCTATCTGCAGACGTTCGCATTTTCAGAACAGGGCTGATAGAGGTGCTCTGCACGGACCCCCGAATCTACGTTTGAAGTTTGAGGGAGCAAGACAAGCAAGCAGCCCCAGTCTCTGTGCCTCTGTGCGAGCAGTGCCATGGGCAGATGAGGCTGAGCAACAGCTTTCCAGGCTAGCTCTTTCTGCCTGCGAGCTATCTGCAGACGTTCGCATTTTCAGAGCAGGGCTGACGGAGGCCCCCTGCACGGAACCCCAAAGATAATTTTGAAGTTTGAGGTGAAAGACAAGCAAGCAAGCAGCCCCAGTCTCTGTGCCTCTGTGCGAGCAGTGCCATGGGCAGATGAGGCTGAGAAACAGCTTTCCAGGCTAGCTCTTTCTGCCTGCGAGCTACGTGCAGCCGTTCGCATTTTCAGAGCAGGGCTGCCGGATACACCGGCCAAGGACCCACAAAGCTACGTTTGAAGTTTGAGAGGGCAAGACAAGCAAGCAGCCCCAGTCTGTGTGCCTCTGTGCGAGCAGTGCCATGGGCAGATGAGGCGAAGCAACAGCTTTCCAGGCTAGCTCTTTCTGGCTGCGAGCTATCTGCAGACGTTCACATTTTCAGAGCAGGGCTGATAGAGGTGCTCTGCACGGACCCCCGAATCTACGTTTGAAGTTTGAGGGGGCAAGACAAGCAAGCAGCCCCAGTCTCTGTGCCTCTGTGCGAGCAGTGCCATGGGCAGATGAGGCTGAGCAACAGCTTTCCAGGCTAGCTCTTTCTGGCTGCGAGCTATCTGCAGACGTTCGCATTTTCAGAGCAGGGCTGCCGGATACGCTGGCCAAGGACCCACAAAGCTACGTTTGAAGTTTGAGGGAGCAAAACAAGCAAGCAGCCCCAGTCTCTGTGCCTCTGTGTGAGCAGTGCCATGGGCACATGAGGCTGAGCAACAGCTTCCCAGGCTAGCTCTTTCTGGCTGCGAGCTATCTGCAGACGTTCGCATTTTCAGAGCAGGGCTGCGGGATATTCCCTGCACGGACCGCCAAAGCTACGTTTGAAGTTTGAGGGTTTCAAGACAAGCAAGCAGCCCCAGTCTCTGTGCCTCTGTGCGAGCAGTGCCATGGGCAGATGAGGTTGAGCAACAGCTTTCCAGGCTAGCTCTTTCTGCCTGCGAGCTATCTGCAGACGTTCGCATTTTCAGAACAGGGCTTCAGGAGGTGCTCTGCACGGACCCCCGAAGCTACGTTTGAAGTTTGAGGTGTCAAGACAAGCAAGCAGGCCCCGTCTATGTGCCTCTGTGTGAGCAGTGCCATGGGCAGATGAGGCTGAGCAACAGCTTTCCAGGCTAGCTCTTTCTGCCTGCGAGCTATCTGCAGACGTTCGCATTTTCAGAGCAGGGCTGATAGAGGTGCTCTGCACGGACCGCCAATGCTACGTTTGATGTTTGACGGTTTCAAGATAAGCAAGCATCCCCAGTCTCTGTGCCTCTGTGCGAGCAGTGCCATGGGCAGATGACGCTGAGCAACAGTTTTCCAGGCTAGCTCTTTCTGCCTGCGAGCTATCTGCAGACGTTCGCATTTTCAGAGCAGGTCTGCCGGAGGCATAAGACAAAGGCCACTTATTATACGATTGAATTTTCAGGTGGCAAGACAAGCAAGCAGCCCCAGTCTCTGTGCCTCTGTGCGAGCAGTGCCATGGGCAGATGAGGCTGAGCAAGAGCTTTCCAGGCTAGCTCTTTCTGCCTGCGAGCTATCTGCAGACGTTCGCATTTTCAGAGCAGGGCTGATGGAGGTCCCCTGCACGGAATCCCAAAGATACTTTTGAAGTGTGAGATGGCAAGACAAGCAAGCAAGCAGCCACAGTCTCTGTGCCTCTGTGCGAGCAGTGCCATGGGCAGATGAGGCTGAGCAACAGCTTTCCAGGCTAGCTCTTTCTGCCTGCGAGCTATCTGCAGACGTTCGCATTTTCAGAGCAGGGCTGATAGAGGTGCTCTGCACGGACCCCCGAATCTACGTTTGAAGTTTGAGGGAGCAAGACAAGCAAGCAGCCCCAGTCTCTGTGCCTCTGTGCGAGCAGTGCCATGGGCAGATGAGGCTGAGCAACAGCTTTCCAGGCTAGCTCTTTCTGCCTGCGAGCTATCTGCAGACGTTCGCATTTTCAGAGCAGGGCTGACGGAGGCCCCCTGCACGGAACCCCAAAGATAATTTTGAAGTTTCAGGTGGAAGACAAGCAAGCAAGCAGCCCCAGTCTCTGTGCCTCTGTGCGAGCAATGCCATGGGCAGATGAGGCTGAGCAACAGCTTTCCAGGCTAGCTCTTTCTGCCTGCGAGCTATCTGCAGCCGTTCGCATTTTCAGAGCAGGGCTGCCGGATACGCCGGCCAAGGACCCACAAAGCTACGTTTGAAGTTTGAGGGGGCAAGACAAGCAAGCAGCCCCAGTCTCTGTGCCTCTGTGCGAGCAGTGCCATGGGCAGATGAGGCTGAGCAACAGCTTTACAGGCTAGCTCTTTCTGGCTGCGAGCTATCTGCAGACGTTCGCATTTTCGGAGCAGGCCTTCTGGAGGCACCCGGTACGGAACACCCAAGTTACGTTTGAAGTTTGAGTTGTCAAGACAAGCAAGCAGCCCCAGTCTCTGTGCCTCTGTGCGAGCAGTGCCATGGGCAGATAACGCTGAGCAACAGCTTTCCAGGCTAGCTCTTTCTGGCTGCGAGCTATCTGCAGACGTTCGCATTTTCAGAGCAGGTCTGCTAAATATTCCCTGCACGGACCGCCAATGCTACGTTTGATGTTTGACGGTTTCAAGATAAGCAAGCATCCCCAGTCTCTGTGCCTCTGTGCGAGCAGTGCCATGGGCAGATGACGCTGAGCAACAGTTTTCCAGGCTAGCTCTTTCTGCCTGCGAGCTATCTGCAGACGTTCGCATTTTCAGAGCAGGTCTGCCGGAGGCATAAGACAAAGGCCACTTATTATACGATTGAATTTTCAGGTGGCAAGACAAGCAAGCAGCCCCAGTCTCTGTGCCTCTGTGCGAGCAGTGCCATGGGCAGATGAGGCTGAGCAACAGCTTTCCAGGCTAGCTCTTTCTGCCTGCGAGCTATCTGCAGACGTTCGCATTTTCAGAGCAGGGCTGATGGAGGTCCCCTGCACGGAATCCCAAAGATACTTTTGAAGTGTGAGATGGCAAGACAAGCAAGCAAGCAGCCACAGTCTCTGTGCCTCTGTGCGAGCAGTGCCATGGGCAGATGAGGCTGAGCAACAGCTTTCCAGGCTAGCTCTTTCTGCCTGCGAGCTATCTGCAGACGTTCGCATTTTCAGAGCAGGGCTGATAGAGGTGCTCTGCACGGACCCCCGAATCTACGTTTGAAGTTTGAGGGAGCAAGACAAGCAAGCAGCCCCAGTCTCTGTGCCTCTGTGCGAGCAGTGCCATGGGCAGATGAGGCTGAGCAACAGCTTTCCAGGCTAGCTCTTTCTGCCTGCGAGCTATCTGCAGACGTTCGCATTTTCAGAGCAGGGCTGACGGAGGCCCCCTGCACGGAACCCCAAAGATAATTTTGAAGTTTCAGGTGGAAGACAAGCAAGGAAGCAGCCCCAGTCTCTGTGCCTCTGTGCGAGCAGTGCCATGGGCAGATGAGGCTGAGCAACAGCTTTCCAGGCTAGCTCTTTCTGCCTGCGAGCTATCTGCAGACGTTCGCATTTTCAGAGCAGGGCTGCGGGATTTTCCCTGCACAGACCGCCAAAGCTACGATTGAAGTTTGACGGGTTCAAGACAAGAAATCATCCCCAGTCTCTGTGCCTCTGTGCGAGCAGTGCCATGGGCAGATGAGGCTGAGCAACAGCTTTCCAGGCTAGCTCTTTCTGGCTGCGAGCTATCTGGAGATGTTCGCATTTTCAGAACAGGGCTTCTGGAGGTGCCCTGCACGGACCCCCGAAGATACGTTTGAAGTTTGAGGTGTCACGACAAGCAAGCAGGCCCAGTCTATGTGCCTCTGTGCGAGCAGTGCCATGGGCAGATGAGGCTGAGCAACAGCTTTACAGGCTAGATCTTTCTGGCTGCGAGCTATCTGCAGACGTTCGCATTTTCGGAGCAGGCCTTCTGGAGGCACCCGGTACGGAACACCCAAGTTACGTTTGAAGTTTGAGTTGTCAAGACAAGCAAGCAGCCCCAGTCTCTGTGCCTCTGTGTGAGCAGTGCCATGGGCAGATGACGCTGAGCAACAGCTTTCCAGGCTAGCTCTTTCTGGCTGCGAGCTATCTGCAGACGTTCGCATTTTCAGAGCAGGTGTGCTAGATATTACCTGCACGGACCGCCAATGCTACGTTTGATGTTTGACGGTTTCAAGATAAGCAAGCATCCCCAGTCTCTGTGCCTCTGTGCGAGCAGTGCCATGGGCAGATGACGCTGAGCAACAGTTTTCCAGGCTAGCTCTTTCTGCCTGCGAGCTATCTGCAGACGTTCGCATTTTCAGAGCAGGTCTGCCGGAGGCATAAGACAAAGGCCACTTATTATACGATTGAATTTTCAGGTGGCAAGACAAGCAAGCAGCCCCAGTCTCTGTGCCTCTGTGCGAGCAGTGCCATGGGCAGATGAGGCTGAGCAAGAGCTTTCCAGGCTAGCTCTTTCTGCCTGCGAGCTATCTGCAGACGTTCGCATTTTCAGAGCAGGGCTGATGGAGGTCCCCTGCACGGAATCCCAAAGATACTTTTGAAGTGTGAGATGGCAAGACAAGCAAGCAAGCAGCCACAGTCTCTGTGCCTCTGTGCGAGCAGTGCCATGGGCAGATGAGGCTGAGCAACAGCTTTCCAGGCTAGCTCTTTCTGCCTGCGAGCTATCTGCAGACGTTCGCATTTTCAGAGCAGGGCTGATAGAGGTGCTCTGCACGGACCCCCGAATCTACGTTTGAAGTTTGAGGGAGCAAGACAAGCAAGCAGCCCCAGTCTCTGTGCCTCTGTGCGAGCAGTGCCATGGGCAGATGAGGCTGAGCAACAGCTTTCCAGGCTAGCTCTTTCTGCCTGCGAGCTATCTGCAGACGTTCGCATTTTCAGAGCAGGGCTGACGGAGGCCCCCTGCACGGAACCCCAAAGATAATTTTGAAGTTTCAGGTGGAAGACAAGCAAGCAAGCAGCCCCAGTCTCTGTGCCTCTGTGCGAGCAATGCCATGGGCAGATGAGGCTGAGCAACAGCTTTCCAGGCTAGCTCTTTCTGCCTGCGAGCTATCTGCAGCCGTTCGCATTTTCAGAGCAGGGCTGCCGGATACGCCGGCCAAGGACCCACAAAGCTACGTTTGAAGTTTGAGGGGGCAAGACAAGCAAGCAGCCCCAGTCTCTGTGCCTCTGTGCGAGCAGTGCCATGGGCAGATGAGGCTGAGCAACAGCTTTCCAGGCTAGCTCTTTCTGACTGCGAGCTATCTGCAGACGTTCGCATTTTCGGAGCAGGCCTTCTGGAGGCGCCCGCCAAGTTCCCCCTAAGCTACGTTTGAAGTTTGAGGTGGCAAGACAAGCAAGCAGCCCCAGTCTCTGTGCCTCTGTGCGAGCAGTGCCATGGGCAGATGAGGCTGAGCAACAGCTTTCCAGGCTTGCTTTTTCTGGCTGCGAGCTATCTGGAGACGTTCGCATTTTCAGAACAGGGCTTCTGGAGGTGCCCTGCACGGACCCCCGAAGATACGTTTGAAGTTTGAGGTGTCAAGACAAGCAAGCAGGCCCCGTCTATGTGCCTCTGTGCGAGCAGTGCCATGGGCAGATGAGGCTGAGCAACAGCTTTCCAGGCTAGCTCTTTCTGGCTGCGAGCTATCTGCAGACGTTCGCATTTTCAGAGCAGGGCTGATAGAGGTGCTCTGCACGGACCCCCGAATCTACGTTTCAAGTTTGAGGGGGCAAGACAAGCAAGCAGCCCCAGTCTCTGTGCCTCTGTGCGAGCAGTGCCATGGGCAGATGAGGCTGAGCAACAGCTTTCCAGGCTAGCTCTTTCTGCCTGCGAGCTATCTGCAGACGTTCGCATTTTTGGAGCAGGTCTGCCGGAGGCATAAGACAAAGGCCACTTATTATACGATTGAATTTTCAGGTGGCAAGACAAGCAAGCAGCCCCAGTCTCTGTGCCTCTGTGCGAGCAGTGCCATGGGCAGATGAGGCTGAGCAAGAGCTTTCCAGGCTAGCTCTTTCTGCCTGCGAGCTATCTGCAGACGTTCGCATTTTCGGAGCAGGGCTGATGGAGGCCCCCTGCACGGAATCCCAAAGATACTTTTGAAGTGTGAGATGGCAAGACAAGCAAGCAAGCAGCCCAAGTCTCTGTGCCTCTGTGCGAGCAGTGCCATGGGCAGATGAGGCTGAGCAACAGCTTTCCAGGCTAGCTCTTTCTGGCTGCGAGCTATCTGCAGACGTTCGCATTTTCAGAGCAGGGCTGATAGAGGTGCTCTGCACGGACCCCCGAATCTACGTTTGAAGTTTGAGGGAGCAAGACAAGCAAGCAGCCCCAGTCTCTGTGCCTCTGTGCGAGCAGTGCCATGGGCAGATGAGGCTGAGCAACAGCTTTCCAGGCTAGCTCTTTCTGCCTTCGAGCTATCTGCAGACGTTCGCATTTTCAGAGCAGGGCTGATAGAGGTGCTCTGCACGGACCCCCGAATCTACGTTTGAAGTTTGAGGGAGCAAGACAAGCAAGCAGCCCCAGTCTCTGTGCCTCTGTGCGAGCAGTGCCATGGGCAGATGAGGCTGAGCAACAGCTTTCCAGGCTAGCTCTTTCTGCCTGCGAGCTATCTGCAGACGTTCGCATTTTCAGAGCAGGGCTGACGGAGGCCCCCTGCACGGAACCCCAAAGATAATTTTGAAGTTTGAGGTGAAAGACAAGCAAGCAAGCAGCCCCAGTCTCTGTGCCTCTGTGCGAGCAGTGCCATGGGCAGATGAGGCTGAGCAACAGCTTTCCAGGCTAGCTCTTTCTACCTGCGAGCTATCTGCAGACGTTCGCATTTTCGGAGCAGGGCTGATGGAGGTCCCCTGCACGGAATCCCAAAGATACTTTTGAAGTGTGAGACGGCAAGACAAGCAAGCAAGCAGCCCAAGTCTCTGTGCCTCTGTGCGAGCAGTGCCATGGGCAGATGAGGCTGAGCAACAGCTTTCCAGTCTAGCTCTTTCTGGCTGCGAGCTATCTGCAGACGTTCGCATTTTCAGAGCAGGGCTGATAGAGGTGCTCTGCACGGACCCCCGAATCTACGTTTGAAGTTTGAGGGAGCAAGACAAGCAAGCAGCCCCAGTCTCTGTGCCTCTGTGCGAGCAGTGCCATGGGCAGATGAGGCTGAGCAACAGCTTTCCAGGCTAGCTCTTTCTGCCTGCGAGCTATCTGCAGACGTTCGCATTTTCAGAGCAGGGCTGATAGAGGTGCTCTGCACGGACCCCCGAATCTACGTTTGAAGTTTGAGGGAGCAAGACAAGCAAGCAGCCCCAGTCTCTGTGCCTCTGTGCGAGCAGTGCCATGGGCAGATGAGGCTGAGCAACAGCTTTCCAGGCTAGCTCTTTCTGCCTGCGAGCTATCTGCAGACGTTCGCATTTTCAGAGCAGGGCTGACGGAGGCCCCCTGCACGGAACCCCAAAGATAATTTTGAAGTTTGAGGTGAAAGACAAGCAAGCAAGCAGCCCCAGTCTCTGTGCCTCTGTGCGAGCAGTGCCATGGGCAGATGAGGCTGAGAAACAGCTTTCCAGGCTAGCTCTTTCTGCCTGCGAGCTACGTGCAGCCGTTCGCATTTTCAGAGCAGGGCTGCCGGATACACCGGCCAAGGACCCACAAAGCTACGTTTGAAGTTTGAGAGGGCAAGACAAGCAAGCAGCCCCAGTCTGTGTGCCTCTGTGCGAGCAGTGCCATGGGCAGATGAGGCGAAGCAACAGCTTTCCAGGCTAGCTCTTTCTGGCTGCGAGCTGTCTGCAGACGTTCACATTTTCAGAGCAGGGCTGATAGAGGTGCTCTGCACGGACCCCCGAATCTACGTTTGAAGTTTGAGGGGGCAAGACAAGCAAGCAGCCCCAGTCTCTGTGCCTCTGTGCGAGCAGTGCCATGGGCAGATGAGGCTGAGCAACAGCTTTCCAGGCTAGCTCTTTCTGGCTGCGAGCTATCTGCAGACGTTCGCATTTTCAGAGCAGGGCTGCCGGATACTCTGGCCAAGGACCCACAAAGCTACGTTTGAAGTTTGAGGGAGCAAAACAAGCAAGCAGCCCCAGTCTCTGTGCCTCTGTGTGAGCAGTGCCATGGGCACATGAGGCTGAGCAACAGCTTCCCAGGCTAGCTCTTTCTGGCTGCGAGCTATCTGCAGACGTTCGCATTTTCAGAGCAGGGCTGCGGGATATTCCCTGCACGGACCGCCAAAGCTACGTTTGAAGTTTGAGGGTTTCAAGACAAGCAAGCAGCCCCAGTCTCTGTGCCTCTGTGCGAGCAGTGCCATGGGCAGATGAGGTTGAGCAACAGCTTTCCAGGCTAGCTCTTTCTGCCTGCGAGCTATCTGCAGACGTTCGCATTTTCAGAACAGGGCTTCTGGAGGTGCTCTGCACGGACCCCCGAAGCTACGTTTGAAGTTTGAGGTGTCAAGACAAGCAAGCAGGCCCCGTCTATGTGCCTCTGTGTGAGCAGTGCCATGGGCAGATGAGGCTGAGCAACAGCTTTCCAGGCTAGCTCTTTCTGCCTGCGAGCTATCTGCAGACGTTCGCATTTTCAGAGCAGGGCTGATAGAGGTGCTCTGCACGGACCGCCAATGCTACGTTTGATGTTTGACGGTTTCAAGATAAGCAAGCATCCCCAGTCTCTGTGCCTCTGTGCGAGCAGTGCCATGGGCAGATGACGCTGAGCAACAGTTTTCCAGGCTAGCTCTTTCTGCCTGCGAGCTATCTGCAGACGTTCGCATTTTCAGAGCAGGTCTGCCGGAGGCATAAGACAAAGGCCACTTATTATACGATTGAATTTTCAGGTGGCAAGACAAGCAAGCAGCCCCAGTCTCTGTGCCTCTGTGCGAGCAGTGCCATGGGCAGATGAGGCTGAGCAAGAGCTTTCCAGGCTAGCTCTTTCTGCCTGCGAGCTATCTGCAGACGTTCGCATTTTCAGAGCAGGGCTGATGGAGGTCCCCTGCACGGAATCCCAAAGATACTTTTGAAGTGTGAGATGGCAAGACAAGCAAGCAAGCAGCCACAGTCTCTGTGCCTCTGTGCGAGCAGTGCCATGGGCAGATGAGGCTGAGCAACAGCTTTCCAGGCTAGCTCTTTCTGCCTGCGAGCTATCTGCAGACGTTCTCATTTTCAGAGCAGGGCTGATAGAGGTGCTCTGCACGGACCCCCGAATCTACGTTTGAAGTTTGAGGGAGCAAGACAAGCAAGCAGCCCCAGTCTCTGTGCCTCTGTGCGAGCAGTGCCATGGGCAGATGAGGCTGAGCAACAGCTTTCCAGGCTAGCTCTTTCTGCCTGCGAGCTATCTGCAGACGTTCGCATTTTCAGAGCAGTTCTGACGGAGGCCCCCTGCACGGAACCCCAAAGATAATTTTGAAGTTTCAGGTGGAAGACAAGCAAGCAAGCAGCCCCAGTCTCTGTGCCTCTGTGCGAGCAATGCCATGGGCAGATGAGGCTGAGCAACACCTTTCCAGGCTAGCTCTTTCTGCCTGCGAGCTATCTGCAGCCGTTCGCATTTTCAGAGCAGGGCTGCCGGATACGCCGGCCAAGGACCCACAAAGCTACGTTTGAAGTTTGAGGGGGCAAGACAAGCAAGCAGCCCCAGTCTCTGTGCCTCTGTGCGAGCAGTGCCATGGGCAGATGAGGCTGAGCAACAGCTTTCCAGGCTAGCTCTTTCTGACTGCGAGCTATCTGCAGACGTTCGCATTTTCGGAGCAGGCCTTCTGGAGGCGCCCGCCAAGTTCCCCCTAAGCTACGTTTGAAGTTTGAGGTGGCAAGACAAGCAAGCAGCCCCAGTCTCTGTGCCTCTGTGCGAGCAGTGCCATGGGCAGATGAGGCTGAGCAACAGCTTTCCAGGCTTGCTTTTTCTGGCTGCGAGCTATCTGGAGACGTTCGCATTTTCAGAACAGGGCTTCTGGAGGTGCCCTGCACGGACCCCCGAAGATACGTTTGAAGTTTGAGGTGTCAAGACAAGCAAGCAGGCCCCGTCTATGTGCCTCTGTGCGAGCAGTGCCATGGGCAGATGGTGCTGAGCAACAGCTTTCCAGGCTAGCTCTTTCTGCCTGCGAGCTATCTGCAGACGTTCGCATTTTCAGAGCAGGGTGCCGGATACGCTGGCCAAGGACCCACAAATCTACGTTTGAAGTTTGAGGGGGCAAGACAAGCAAGCAGCCCCAGTCTCTGTGCCTCTGTGCGAGCAGTGCCATGGGCAGATGAGGCTGAGCAACAGCTTTCCAGGCTAGCTCTTTCTGCCTGCGAGCTATCTGCAGACGTTCGCATTTTCAGAGCAGGGCTGACGGAGGCCCCCTGCACGGAACCCCAAAGATAATTTTGAAGTTTGAGGTGGAAGACAAGCAAGCAAGCAGCCCCAGTCTCTGTGCCTCTGAGCGAGCAGTGCCATGGGCAGATGAGGCTGAGCAACAGCTTTCCAGGCTAGCTCTTTCTGCCTGCGAGCTATCTGCAGCCGTTCGCTTTTTCAGAGCAGGGCTGCCGGATACGCCGGCCAAGGACCCACAAAGCTACGTTTGAAGTTTGAGAGGGCAAGACAAGCAAGCAGCCCCAGTCTCTGTGCCTCTGTGCGAGCAGTGCCATGGGCAGATGAGGCTGAGCAACAGCTTTCCAGGCTAGCTCTTTCTGCCTGCGAGCTATCTGCAGACGTTCGCATTTTCAGAGCAGGCCTTGTGGAGGCACCCGGTACGGACCACCTAACTTACGTTTGAAGTTTGAGGATTCAAGACAAGCAAGCAGCCCCAGTCTCTGTGCCTCTGTGCGAGCAGTGCCATGGGCAGATGAGGCTGAGCAACAGCTTTCCAGGCTAGCTCTTTCTGCCTGCGAGCTATCTGCAGACGTTCGCATTTTCAGAGCAGGCCTTCTTGATGCGCCCGCCAAGTTCCCCCTAAGCTACGTTTGAAGTTTGGGGTGGCAAGACAAGCAAGCAGCCCCAGTCTCTGTGCCTCTGTGCGAGCAGTGCCATGGGCAGATGACGCTGAGCAACAGCTTTCCAGGCTAGCTCTTTCTGGCTGCGAGCTATCTGCAGACGTTCGCATTTTCGGAGGAGGGCTGATAGAGGTGCTCTGCACGGACCCCCGAATCTACGTTTGAAGTTTGAGGGAGCAAGACAAGCAAGCAGCCCCGTCTATGTGCCTCTGTGTGAGCAGTGCCATGGGCAGATGAGGCTGAGCAACAGCTTTCCAGGCTAGTTCTTTCTGGATGCGAGCTATCTGCAGCCGTTCGCATTTTCAGAGCAGGGCTGCCGGATACGCCGGCCAAGGACCCACAAAGCTACGTTTGAAGTTTGAGAGTGCAAGACAAGCAAGCAGCCCCAGTCTCTGTGCCTCTGTGCGAGCAGTGCCATGGGCAGATGAGGCTGAGCAACAGCTTTCCAGGCTAGCTCTTTCTGCCTGCGAGCTATCTGCAGACGTTCGCATTTTCGGAGCAGGCCTTCTGGAGGCACCCGGTACGGAACACCTAAGTTACGTTTGAAGTTTGAGGTGTCAAGACAAGCAAGCAGCCCCAGTCTCTGTGCCTCTGTGCGAGCAGTGCCATGGGCAGATGAGGTTGAGCAACAGCTATCCAGGCTAGCTCTTTCTGCCTGCGAGCTATCTGCAGACGTTCACATTTTCGGAGCAGGGCTGATGGAGGCCCCCTGCACGGAATCCCAAAGATACTTTTGAAGTGTGAGATGGCAAGACAAGCAAGCAAGCAGCCCCAGTCTCTGTGCCTCTGTGCGAGCAGTGCCATGGGCAGATGAGGCTGAGCAACAGCTTTCCAGGCTAGCTCTTTCTGGCTACGAGCTATCTGCAGACGTTTGCATTTTCAGAGCAGGGCTGATAGAGGTGCTCTGCACGGACCCCCGAATCTACATTTGAAGTTTGAGGTGTCAAGACAAGCAAGCATCCCCAGTCTCTGTGCCTCTGTGCGAGCAGTGCCATGGGCAGATGAGGCTGAGCAACAGTTTTCCAGGCTAGCTCTTTCTGCCTGCGAGCTATCTGCAGACGTTCGCATTTTCGGAGCAGGGCTGACGGAGGCACCCTTCACGGAACCCCAAAGATACTTTTGAAGTTTGAGGTGGAAGACAAGCAAGGAAGCAGCCCCAGTCTCTGTGCCTCTGTGCGAGCAGTGCCATGGGCAGATGAGGCTGAGCAACAGCTTTCCAGGCTAGCTCTTTCTGCTTGCGAGCTATCTGGAGACGTTCGCATTTTCAGAACAGGGCTTCAGGAGGTGCCCTGCACGGACCCCCGAAGATACGTTTGAAGTTTGAGGTGTCAAGACAAGCAAGCAGGCCCCGTCTATGTGCCTCTGTGTGAGCAGTGCCATGGGCAGATGAAGCTGAGCAACTGCTTTCCAGGCTAGCTCTTTCTGCCTGCGAGCTATCTGCAGCCGTTCGCATTTTCAGAGCAGGGCTGCCGGATACGCCGGCCAAGGACCCACAAAGCTACGTCTGAAGTTTGAGAGGGCAAGACAAGCAAGCAGCCCCAGTCTCTGTGCCTCTGTGCGAGCAGTGCCATGGGCAGATGACGCTGAGCAACAGCTTTCCAGGCTAGCTCTTTCTGGCTGCGAGCTATCTGCAGACGTTCGCATTTTCGGAGCAGGGCTGATAGAGGTGCTCTGCACGGACCCCCGAATCTACGTTTGAAGTTTGAGGGAGCAAGACAAGCAAGCAGCCCCAGTCTCTGTGCCTCTGTGCGAGCAGTGCCATGGGCAGATGAGGCTGAGCAACAGCTTTCCAGGCTAGCTCTTTCTGCCTGCGAGCTATCTGCAGACGTTCGCATTTTCAGAGTACGGCTGACGGAGGCCCCCTGCACGGAACCCCAAAGATAATTTTGAAGTTTGAGGTGGAAGACAAGAAAGCAAGCAGCCCCAGTCTCTGTGCCTCTGTGCGAGCAGTGCCATGGGCAGATGAGGCTGAGCAACAGCTTTCCAGGCTTGCTTTTTCTGGCTGCGAGCTATCTGGAGACGTTCGCATTTTCAGAACAGGGCTTCTGGAGGTGCCCTGCACGGACACCCGAAGATACGTTTGAAGTTTGCGGTGTCAAGACAAGCAAGCAGGCCCCGTCTATGTGTCTCTGTGTGAGCAGTGCCATGGGCAGATGAGGCTGAGCAACAGCTTTCCAGGCTAGTTCTTTCTGGCTGCGAGCTATCTGCAGCCGTTCGCATTTTCAGAGCAGGGCTGCCGGATACGCCGGCCAAGGACCCACAAAGCTACGTTTGAAGTTTGAGAGTGCAAGACAAGCAAGCAGCCCCAGTCTCTGTGCCTCTGTGCGAGCAGTGCCATGGGCAGATGAGGCTGAGCAACAGCTTTCCAGGCTAGCTCTTTCTGGCTGCGAGCTATCTGCAGCCGTTCGCATTTTCGAAGCAGGCCTTCTGGAGGCACCCGGTACGGAACACCTAAGTTACGTTTGAAGTGTGAGATGGCAAGACAAGCAAGCAAGCAGCCCCAGTCTCTGTGCCTCTGTGCGAGCAGTGCCATGGGCAGATGAGGCTGAGCAACAGCTTTCCAGGCTAGCTCTTTCTGGCTACGAGCTATCTGCAGACGTTCGCATTTTCAGAGCAGGGCTGATAGAGGTGCTCTGCATGGACCCCCGAATCTACATTTGAAGTTTGAGGGGGCAAGACAAGCAAGCTTCCCCAGTCTCTGTGCCTCTGTGCGAGCAGTGCCATGGGCAGATGAGGCTGAGCAACAGTTTTCCAGGCTAGCTCTTTCTGCCTGCGAGCTATCTGCAGACGTTCGCATTTTCGGAGCAGGGCTGACGGAGGCCCCCTTCACGGAACCCCAAAAATACTTTTGAAGTTTGAGGTGGAAGACAAGCAAGGAAGCAGCCCCAGTCTCTGTGCCTCTGTGCGAGCAGTGCCATGGGCAGATGACGCTGAGCAACAGCTTTCCAGGCTAGCTCTTTCTGCTTGCGAGCTATCTGCAGACGTTCGCATTTTCGGAGCAGGGCTGCGGGATATTCCCTGCACAGACCGCCAAAGCTACGATTGAAGTTTGACGGGTTCAAGACAAGAAAGCATACCCAGTCTCTGTGCCTCTGTGCGAGCAGTGCCATGGGCAGATGAGGCTGAGCAACAGCTTTCCAGGCTTGCTTTTTCTGGCTGCGAGCTATCTGGAGACGTTCGCATTTTCAGAAAAGGGCTTCAGGAGGTGCCCTGCACGGACCCCCGAAGATACGTTTGAAGTTTGAGGTGTCAAGACAAGCAAGCAGGCCCCGTCTATGTGCCTCTGTGTGAGCAGTGCCATGGGCAGATGAAGCTGAGAAACTGCTTTCCAGGCTAGCTCTTTCTGCCTGCGAGCTATCTGCAGCCGTTCGCATTTTCAGAGCAGGGCTGCCGGATACGCCGGCCAAGCACCCACAAAGCTACGTTTGAAGTTTGAGAGGGCAAGACAAGCAAGCAGCCCCAGTCTCTGTGCCTCTGTGCGAGCAGTGCCATGGGCAGATGAGGCTGAGCAACAGCTTTCCAGGCTAGCTCTTTCTGCCTGCGAGCTATCTGCAGACGTTCGCATTTTCAGAGCAGGCCTTCTGGAGGCACCCGGTACGGACCACCTAAGTTACGTTTGAATTTTGAGGTGTCAAGACAAGCAAGCAGCCCCAGTCTCTGTGCCTCTGTGCGAGCAGTGCCATGGGCAGATGAGGCTGAGCAACAGCTTTCCAGGCTAGCTCTTTCTGCCTGCGAGCTATCTGCAGACGTTCTCATTTTCAGAGCAGGGCTGATAGAGGTGCTCTGCACGGACCCCCGAATCTACGTTTGAAGTTTGAGGGAGCAAGACAAGCAAGCAGCCCCAGTCTCTGTGCCTCTGTGTGAGCAGTGCCATGGGCAGATGAGGCTGAGCAACAGCTTTCCAGGCTAGCTCTTTCTGCCTGCGAGCTATCTGCAGACGTTCGCATTTTCAGAGCAGGGCTGACGGAGGCCCCCTGCACGGAACCCCAAAGATAATTTTGAAGTTTGAGGTGGAAGACAAGCAAGCAAGCAGCCCCAGTCTCTGTGCCTCTGAGCGAGCAGTGCCATGGGCAGATGAGGCTGAGCAACAGCTTTCCAGGCTAGCTCTTTCTGGCTGCGAGCTATCTGCAGCCGTTCGCATTTTCAGAGCAGGGCTGCCGGATACGCCGGCCAAGGACCCACAAAGCTACGTTTGAAGTTTGAGAGGGCAAGACAAGCAAGCAGCCCCAGTCTCTGTGCCTCTGTGCGAGCAGTGCCATGGGCAGATGAGGCTGAGCAACAGCTTTCCAGGCTAGCTCTTTCTGCCTGCGAGCTATCTGCAGACGTTCGCATTTTCAGAGCAGGCCTTCTTGAGGCGCCCGCCAAGTTCCCCCTAAGCTACGTTTGAAGTTTGGGGTGGCAAGACAAGCAAGCAGCCCCAGTCTCTGTGCCTCTGTGCGAGCAGTGCCATGGGCAGATGACGCTGAGCAACAGCTTTCCAGGCTAGCTCTTTCTGGCTGCGAGCTATCTGCAGACGTTCGCATTTTCGGAGGAGGGCTGATAGAGGTGCTCTGCACGGACCCCCGAATATACGTTTGAAGTTTGAGGGAGCAAGACAAGCAAGCAGCCCCAGTCTCTGTGCCTCTGTGCGAGCAGTGCCATGGGCAGATGAGGCTGAGCAACAGCTTTCCAGGCTAGCTCTTTCTGGCTGCGAGCTATCTGCAGCCGTTCGCATTTTCGGAGCAGGCCTTCTGGAGGCACCCGGTACGGACCACCTAAGTTACGTTTGAAGTTTGAGGGGGCAAGACAAGCAAGCAGCCCCAGTCTCTGTGCCTCTGTGCGAGCAGTGCCATGGGCAGATGAGGTTGAGCAACAGCTATCCAGGCTAGCTCTTTCTGCCTGCGAGCTATCTGCAGACGTTCACATTTTCGGAGCAGGGCTGATGGAGGCCCCCTGCACGGAATCCCAAAGATACTTTTGAAGTGTGAGATGGCAAGACAAGCAAGCAAGCAGCCCCAGTCTCTGTGCCTCTGTGCGAGCAGTGCCATGGGCAGATGAGGCTGAGCAACAGCTTTCCAGGCTAGCTCTTTCTGGCTACGAGCTATCTGCAGACGTTCGCATTTTCAGAGCAGGGCTGATAGAGGTGCTCTGCATGGACCCCCGAATCTACATTTGAAGTTTGAGGTGGCAAGACAAGCAAGCATCCCCAGTCTCTGTGCCTCTGTGCGAGCAGTGCCATGGGCAGATGAGGCTGAGCAACAGTTTTCCAGGCTAGCTCTTTCTGCCTGCGAGCTATCTGCAGACGTTCGCATTTTCGGAGCAGGGCTTACGGAGGCCCCCTTCACGGAACCCCAAAGATAGTTTTGAAGTTTGAGGTGGAAGACAAGCAAGGAAGCAGCCCCAGTCTCTGTGCCTCTGTGCGAGCAGTGCCATGGGCAGATGAGGCTGAGCAACAGCTTTCCAGGCTAGCTCTTTCTGCTTGCGAGCTATCTGGAGACGTTCGCATTTTCAGAACAGGGCTTCAGGAGGTGCCCTGCACGGACCCCCGAAGATACGTTTGAAGTTTGAGGTGTCAAGACAAGCAAGCAGGCCCCGTCTATGTGCCTCTGTGTGAGCAGTGCCATGGGCAGATGAAGCTGAGCAACTGCTTTCCAGGCTAGCTCTTTCTGCCTGCGAGCTATCTGCAGCCGTTCGCATTTTCAGAGCAGGGCTGCCGGATACGCCGGCCAAGGACCCACAAAGCTACGTCTGAAGTTTGAGAGGGCAAGACAAGCAAGCAGCCCCAGTCTCTGTGCCTCTGTGCGAGCAGTGCCATGGGCAGATGACGCTGAGCAACAGCTTTCCAGGCTAGCTCTTTCTGGCTGCGAGCTATCTGCAGCCGTTCGCATTTTCGGAGCAGGCCTTCTGGAGGCACCCGGTACGGAACACCTAAGTTACGTTTGAAGTTTGAGGGGGCAAGACAAGCAAGCAGCCCCAGTCTCTGTGCCTCTGTGCGAGCAGTGCCATGGGCAGATGAGGTTGAGCAACAGCTATCCAGGCTAGCTCTATCTGCCTGCGAGCTATCTGCAGACGTTCACATTTTCGGAGCAGGGCTGATGGAGGCCCCCTGCACGGAATCCCAAAGATACTTTTGAAGTGTGAGATGGCAAGACAAGCAAGCAAGCAGCCCCAGTCTCTGTGCCTCTGTGCGAGCAGTGCCATGGGCAGATGAGGCTGAGCAACAGCTTTCCAGGCTAGCTCTTTCTGGCTACGAGCTATCTGCAGACGTTCGCATTTTCAGAGCAGGGCTGATAGAGGTGCTCTGCACGGACCCCCGAATCTACATTTGAAGTTTGAGGGGGCAAGACAAGCAAGCAGCCCCAGTCTCTGTGCCTCTGTGCGAGCAGTGCCATGGGCAGATGGTGCTGAGCAACAGCTTTCCAGGCTAGCACTTTCTGCCTGCGAGCTATCTGCAGACGTTCGCATTTTCGGAGCAGGGCTGACGGAGGCCCCCTTCACGGAACCCCAAAGATACTTTTGAAGTTTGAGGTGGAAGACAAGCAAGGAAGCAGCCCCAGTCTCTGTGCCTCTGTGCGAGCAGTGCCATGGGCAGATGAGGCTGAGCAACAGCTTTCCAGGCTAGCTCTTTCTGCTTGCGAGCTATCTGCAGACGTTCGCATTTTCGGAGCAGGGCTGCGGGATATTCCCTGCACAGACCGCCAAAGCTACGATTGAAGTTTGACGTGTTCAAGACAAGAAAGCATCCCCAGTCTCTGTGCCTCTGTGCGAGCAGTGCCATGGGCAGATGAGGCTGAGCAACAGCTTTCCAGGCTTGCTTTTTCTGGCTGCGAGCTATCTGGAGACGTTCGCATTTTCAGAACAGGGCTTCAGGAGGTGCCCTGCACGGACCCCCGAAGATACGTTTGAAGTTTGAGGTGTCAAGACAAGGAAGCAGGCCCCGTCTATGTGCCTCTGTGTGAGCAGTGCCATGGGCAGATGAAGCTGAGCAACTGCTTTCCAGGCTAGCTCTTTCTGCCTGCGAGCTATCTGCAGCCGTTCGCATTTTCAGAGCAGGGCTGCCAGATACGCCGGCCAAGGACCCACAAAGCTACGTTTGAAGTTTGAGAGGGCAAGACAAGCAAGCAGCCCCAGTCTCTGTGCCTCTGTGCGAGCAGTGCCATGGGCAGATGAGGCTGAGCAACAGCTTTCCAGGCTAGCTCTTTCTGCCTGCGAGCTATCTGCAGACGTTCGCATTTTCAGAGCAGGCCTTCTGGAGGCACCCGGTACGGACCACCTAAGTTACGTTTGAATTTTGAGGTGTCAAGACAAGCAAGCAGCCCCAGTCTCTGTGCCTCTGTGCGAGCAGTGCCATGGGCAGATGAGGCTGAGCAACAGCTTTCCAGGCTAGCTCTTTCTGCCTGCGAGCTATCTGCAGACGTTCGCATTTTCAGAGCAGGCCTTCTGGAGGCGCCCGCCAAGTTCCCCCTAAGCTACGTTTGAAGTTTGGGGTGGCAAGAAAAGCAAGCAGCCCCAGTCTCTGTGCCTCTGTGCGAGCAGTGCCATGGGCAGATGACGCTGAGCAACAGCTTTCCAGGCTAGATCTTTCTGCCTGCGAGCTATCTGCAGACGTTCGCATTTTCAGAGCAGGGCTGCTAGATATTCCCTGCACGGACCGCCAATGCTACGTTTGATATTTGACGGTTTCAAGACAAGCAAGCATCCCCAGTCTCTGTGCCTCTGTGCGAGCAGTGCCATGGGCAGATGAGGCTGAGCAAGAGCTTTCCAGGCTAGCTCTTTCTGCCTGCGAGCTATCTGCAGACGTTCGCATTTTCAGAGCAGGTCTGCCGGAGGCATAAGACAAAGGCCACTTATTATACGATTGCATTTTCAGGTGGCAAGACAAGAAAGCAGCCGCAGTCTCTGTGCCTCTGTGCGAGCAGTGCCATGGGCAGATGAGGCTGAGCAAGAGCTTTCCAGGCTAGCTCTTTCTGCCTGCGAGCTATCTGCAGACGTTCGCATTTTCGGAGCAGGGCTGCTGAAGACACCCTGCACGGAATCCCAAAGATACTTTTGAAGTGTGAGATGGCAAGACAAGCAAGCAAGCAGCCCCAGTCTCTGTGCCTCTGTGCGAGCAGTGCCATGGGCAGATGAGGCTGAGCAACAGCTTTCCAGGCTAGCTCTTTCTGCCTGCGACCTATCTGCAGACGTTCGCATTTTCAGAGCAGGGCTGATAGAGGTGCTCTGCACGGACCCCCGAATCT
The DNA here is from genome assembly GCF_030867145.1 of Opisthocomus hoazin. NCBI lineage: Eukaryota > Metazoa > Chordata > Aves > Opisthocomiformes > Opisthocomidae > Opisthocomus > Opisthocomus hoazin. The sequence goes on along the minus strand of NC_134430.1, from coordinate 14,225,380 downwards.
ACGTTTGAAGTTTGAGGGAGCAAGACAAGCAAGCAGCCCCAGTCTCTGTGCCTCTGTGCGAGCAGTGCCATGGGCAGATGAGGCTGAGCAACAGCTTTCCAGGCTAGCTCTTTCTGCCTGCGAGCTATCTGCAGACGTTCGCATTTTCAGAGCAGGGCTGACGGAGGCCCCCTGCACGGAACCCCAAAGATAATTTTGAAGTTTGAGGTGGAAGACAAGCAAGCAAGCAGCCCCAGTCTCTGTGCCTCTGTGCGAGCAGTGCCATGGGCAGATGAGGCTGAGCAACAGCTTTCCAGGCTAGCTCTTTCTGGCTGCGAGCTATCTGCAGCCGTTCGCATTTTCAGAGCAGGGCTGCCGGATACGCCGGCCAAGGACCCACAAAGCTACGTTTGAAGTTTGAGAGGGCAAGACAAGCAAGCAGCCCCAGTCTCTGTGCCTCTGTGCGAGCAGTGCCATGGGCAGATGAGGCTGAGCAACAGCTTTCCAGGCTAGCTCTTTCTGGCTGCGATCTATCTGCAGACGTTCGCATTTTCAGAGCAGGCCTTGTGGAGGCACCCGGTACGGACCACCTAACTTACGTTTGAAGTTTGAGGTGTCAAGACAAGCAAGCAGCCCCAGTCTCTGTGCCTCTGTGCGAGCAGTGCCATGGGCAGATGAGGCTGAGCAACAGCTTTCCAGGCTAGCTCTTTCTGCATGCGAGCTATCTGCAGACGTTCGCATTTTCAGAGCAGGCCTTCTTGAGGCGCCCGCCAAGTTCCCCCTAAGCTACGTTTGAAGTTTGGGGTGGCAAGACAAGCAAGCAGCCCCAGTCTCTGTGCCTCTGTGCGAGCAGTGCCATGGGCAGATGACGCTGAGCAACAGCTTTCCAGGCTAGCTCTTTCTGGCTGCGAGCTATCTGCAGACGTTCGCATTTTCGGAACAGGGCTGATAGAGGTGCTCTGCACGGACCCCCGAATCTACGTTTGAAGTTTGAGGGAGCAAGACAAGCAAGCAGCCCCAGTCTCTGTGCCTCTGTGCGAGCAGTGCCATGGGCAGATGAGGCTGAGTACAGCTTTCCAGGCTAGCTCTTTCTGCCTGCGAGCTATCTGCAGACGTTCGCATTTTCAGAGCAGGGCTGCCGGATACGCCGGCCAAGGACCCACAAAGCTACGTTTGAAGTTTGAGAGGGCAAGACAAGCAAGCAGCCCCAGTCTCTGTGCCTCTGTGCGAGCAGTGCCATGGGCAGATGAGGCTGAGCAACAGCTTTCCAGGCTAGCTCTTTCTGCCTGCGAGCTATCTGCAGACGTTCGCATTTTCAGAGCAGGCCTTGTGGAGGCACCCGGTACGGACCACCTAAGTTACGTTTGAAGTTTGAGGTGTCAAGACAAGCAAGCAGCCCCAGTCTCTGTGCCTCTGTGCGAGCAGTGCCATGGGCAGATGAGGCTGAGCAACAGCTTTCCAGGCTAGCTCTTTCTGCCTGCGAGCTATCTGCAGACGTTCGCATTTTCAGAGCAGGCCTTCTGGAGGCGCCCGCCAAGTTCCGCCTAAGCTACGTTTCAAGTTTGGGGTGGCAAGAAAAGCAAGCAGCCCCAGTCTCTGTGCCTCTGTGCGAGCAGTGCCATGGGCAGATGACGCTGAGCAACAGCTTTCCAGGCTAGCTCTTTCTGCCTGCGAGCTATCTGCAGACGTTCGCATTTTCAGAGCAGGGCTGCTAGATATTCCCTGCACGGACCGCCAATGCTACGTTTGATGTTTGACGGTTTCAAGACAAGCAAGCATTCCCAGTCTCTGTGCCTCTGTGCGAGCAGTGCCATGGGCAGATGACGCTGAGCAACAGTTTTTCAGGCTAGCTCTTTCTGCCTGCGAGCTATCTGCAGACGTTCGCATTTTCAGAGCAGGTCTGCCGGAGGCATAAGACAAAGGCCATTATTATACGATTGCATTTTCAGGTGGCAAGACAAGCAAGCAGCCCCAGTCTCTGTGCCTCTGTGCGAGCAGTGCCATGGGCAGATGAGGCTGAGCAACAGCTTTCCAGGCTAGCTCTTTCTGCCTGCGAGCTATCTGCAGACGTTCGCATTTTCGGAGCAGGGCTGATGAAGGCACCCTGCACGGAATCCCAAAGATACTTTTGAAGTGTGAGATGGCAAGACAAGCAAGCAAGCAGCCCCAGTCTCTGTGCCTCTGTGCGAGCAGTGCCATGGGCAGATGACGCTGAGCAACAGCTTTCCAGGCTAGCTCTTTCTGCCTGCGAGCTATCTGCAGACGTTCGCATTTTCAGAGCAAGGCTGATAGAGGTGCTCTGCACGGAGCCCCGAATCTACGTTTGAAGTTTGAGGGAGCAAGACAAGCAAGCAGCCCCAGTCTCTGTGCCTCTGTGCGAGCAGTGCCATGGGCAGATGAGGCTGAGCAACAGCTTTCCAGGCTAGCTCTTTCTGGCTGCGAGCTATCTGCAGACGTTCTCATTTTCAGAGCAGGGCTGATAGAGGTGCTCTGCACGGACCCCCGAATCTACGTTTGAAGTTTGAGGGAGCAAGACAAGCAAGCAGCCCCAGTCTCTGTGCCTCTGTGCGAGCAGTGCCATGGGCAGATGAGGCTGAGCAACAGCTTTCCAGGCTAGCTCTTTCTGCCTGCGAGCTATCTGCAGACGTTCGCATTTTCAGAGCAGGGCTGACGGAGGCCCCCTGCACGGAACCCCAAAGATAATTTTGAAGTTTGAGGTGGAAGACAAGCAAGCAAGCAGCCCCAGTCTCTGTGCCTCTGTGCGAGCAGTGCCATGGGCAGATGAGGCTGAGCAACAGCTTTCCAGGCTAGCTCTTTCTGGCTGCGAGCTATCTGCAGCCGTTCGCATTTTCAGAGCAGGGCTGCCGGATACGCCGGCCAAGGACCCACAAAGCTATATTTGAAGTTTGAGAGGGCAAGACAAGCAAGCAGCCCCAGTCTCTGTGCCTCTGTGTGAGCAGTGCCATGGGCACATGAGGCTGAGTAACAGCTTCCCAGGCTAGCTCTTTCTGGCTGCGAGCTATCTGCAGACGTTCGCATTTTCAGAGCAGGGCTGCGGGATATTCCCTGCACGGACCGCCAAAGCTACGTTTGAAGTTTGAGGGAGCAAGACAAGAAAGCAGCCCCAGTCTCTGTGCCTCTGTGCGAGCAGTGCCATGGGCAGATGAGGCTGAGCAACAGCTTTCCAGGCTAGTTCTTTCTGCCTGCGAGCTATCTGCAGACGTTCGCATTTTTGGAGAAGGTCTGCCGGAGGCATAAGACAAAGGCCACTTATTATACGATTGAATTTTCAGGTGGCAAGACAAGCAAGCAGCCCCAGTCTCTGTGCCTCTGTGCGAGCAGTACCATGGGCAGATGAGGTTGAGCAACAGCTTTCCAGGCTAGCTCTTTCTGCCTGCGAGCTATCTGCAGACGTTCGCATTTTCAGAGCAGGGCTGATAGAGGTGCTCTGCACAGACCCCCGAATCTACGTTTGAAGTTTGAGGGAGCAAGACAAGCAAGCAGCCCCAGTCTCTGTGCCTCTGTGCGAGCAGTGCCATGGGCAGATGAGGCTGAGCAACAGCTTTCCAGGCTAGCTCTTTCTGGCTGCGAGCTATCTGCAGACGTTCGCATTTTCAGAGCAGGGCTGCCGGATACGCCGGCCAAGGACCCACAAAGCTACGTTTGAAGTTTGAGAGTGCAAGACAAGCAAGCAGCCCCAGTCTCTGTGCCTCTGTGCGAACAGTGCCATGGGCAGATGAGGCTGAGCAACAGCTTTCCAGGCTAGCTCTTTCTGCCTGCGAGCTATCTGCAGACGTTCGCATTTTCAGAGCAGGGCTGCTAGATATTCCCTGCACGGACCGCCAATGCTACGTTTGATGTTTGACGATTTCAAGATAAGCAAGCATCCCCAGTCTCTGTGCCTCTGTGCGAGCAGTGCCATGGGCAGCTGACGCTGAGCAACAGTTTTCCAGGCTAGCTCTTTCTGCCTGCGAGCTATCTGCAGACGTTCGCATTTTCAGAGCAGGTCTGCCGGAGGCATAAGACAAAGGCCACTTATACGATTGCATTTTCAGGTGGCAAGACAAGCAAGCAGCCCCAGTCTCTGTGCCTCTGTGCGAGCAGTGCCATGGGCAGATGAGGCTGAGCAAGAGCTTTCCAGGCTAGCTCTTTCTGCCAGCGAGCTATCTGCAGACGTTCGCATTTTCGGAGCAGGGCTTACGGAGGCCCCCTGCACGGAACCCCAAAGATACTTTTGAAGTTTGAGGTGGAAGACAAGCAAGGAAGCAGCCCCAGTCTCTGTGCCTCTGTGCGAGCAGTGCCATGGGCAGATGAGGCTGAGCAACAGCTTTCCAGGCTAGCTCTTTCTGCCTGCGAGCTATCTGCAGACGTTCGCATTTTCAGAGCAGGGCTGCGGGATTTTCCCTGCACAGACCGCCAAAGCTACGATTGAAGTTTGACGGGTTCAAGACAAGAAAGCATCCCCAGTCTCTGTGCCTCTGTGCGAGCAGTGCCATGGGCAGATGAGGCTGAGCAACAGCTTTCCAGGCTAGCTCTTTCTGGCTGCGAGCTATCTGGAGACGTTCGCATTTTCAGAACAGGGCTTCTAGAGGTGCCCTGCACGGACCCCCGAAGATACGTTTGAAGTTTGAGGTGTCAAGACAAGCAAGCAGGCCCAGTCTATGTGCCTCTGTGTGAGCAGTGCCATGGGCAGATGAGGCTGAGCAACAGCTTTCCAGGCTAGCTCTTTCTGGCTGCGAGCTATCTGCAGCCGTTCGCATTTTCAGAGCAGGGCTGCCGGATACGCCGGCCAAGGACCCACAAAGCTACGTTTGAAGTTTGAGAGGGCAAGACAAGCAAGCAGCCCCAGTCTCTGTGCCTCTGTGCGAGCAGTGCCATGGGCAGATGAGGCTGAGCAACAGCTTTACAGGCTAGCTCTTTCTGGCTGCGAGCTATCTGCAGACGTTCGCATTTTCGGAGCAGGCCTTCTGGAGGCACCCGGTATGGAACACCCAAGTTACGTTTGAAGTTTGAGTTGTCAAGACAAGCAAGCAGCCCCAGTCTCTGTGCCTCTGTGCGAGCAGTGCCATGGGCAGATGACGCTGAGCAACAGCTTTCCAGGCTAGCTCTTTCTGGCTGCGAGCTATCTGCAGACGTTCGCATTTTCAGAGCAGGTCTGCTAGATATTCCCTGCACGGACCGCCAATGCTACGTTTGATGTTTGACGGTTTCAAGATAAGCAAGCATCCCCAGTCTCTGTGCCTCTGTGCGAGCAGTGCCATGGGCAGATGACGCTGAGCAACAGTTTTCCAGGCTAGCTCTTTCTGGCTGCGAGCTATCTGCAGACGTTCGCATTTTCAGAGCAGGTCTGTCGGAGGCATAAGACAAAGGCCACTTATTATACGATTGAATTTTCAGGTGGCAATACAAGCGAGCAGCCCCAGTCTCTGTGCCTCTGTGCGAGCAGTGCCATGGGCAGATGAGGCTGAGCAAGAGCTTTCCAGGCTAGCTGTTTCTGCCTGCGAGCTATCTGCAGACGTTCGCATTTTCAGAGCAGGGCTGATGGAGGTCCCCTGCACGGAATCCCAAAGATACTTTTGAAGTGTGAGATGGCAAGACAAGCAAGCAAGCAGCCTCAGTCTCTGTGCCTCTGTGCGAGCAGTGCCATGGGCAGATGAGGCTGAGCAACAGCTTTCCAGGCTAGCTCTTTCTGCCTGCGAGCTATCTGCAGACGTTCGCATTTTCAGAGCAGGGCTGATAGAGGTGCTCTGCACGGACCCCCGAATCTACGTTTGAAGTTTGAGGGAGCAAGACAAGCAAGCAGCCCCAGTCTCTGTGCCTCTGTGCGAGCAGTGCCATGGGCAGATGAGGCTGAGCAACAGCTTTCCAGGCTAGCTCTTTCTGCCTGCGAGCTATCTGCAGACGTTCGCATTTTCGGAGCAGGGCTGCCGGATACGCCGGCCAAGGACCCACAAAGATACGTTTGAAGTTTGAGGGGGCAAAACAAGCAAGCAGCCCCAGTCTCTGTGCCTCTGTGTGAGCAGTGCCATGGGCACATGAGGCTGAGCAACAGCTTCCCAGGCTAGCTCTTTCTGCCTGCGAGCTATCTGCAGACGTTCGCATTTTCAGAGCAGGGCTGCGGGATATTCCCTGCACGGACCGCCAAAGCTACGTTTGAAGTTTGAGGGAGCAAGACAAGAAAGCAGCCCCAGTCTCTGTGCCTCTGTGCGAGCAGTGCCATGGGCAGATGAGGCTGAGCAACAGCTTTCCAGGCTAGTTCTTTCTGGCTGCGAGCTATCTGCAGACGTTCGCATTTTTGGAGAAGGTCTGCCGAAGGCATAAGACAAAGGCCACTTATTATACGATTGAATTTTCAGGTGGCAAGACAAGCAAGCAGCCCCAGTCTCTGTGCCTCTGTGCGAGCAGTGCCATGGGCAGATGAGGTTGAGCAACAGCTTTCCAGGCTAGCTCTTTCTGCCTGCGAGCTATCTGCAGGCGTTCGCATTTTCAGAGCAGGGCTGATAGAGGTGCTCTGCACAGACCCCCGAATCTACGTTTGAAGTTTGAGGTGTCAAGACAAGCAAGCAGCCCCAGTCTCTGTGCCTCTGTGCGAGCAGTGCCATGGGCAGATGAGGCTGAGCAACAGCTTTCCAGGCTAGCTCTTTCTGGCTGCGAGCTATCTGCAGACGTTCTCATTTTCAGAGCAGGGCTGATAGAGGTGCTCTGCACGGACCCCCGAATCTACGTTTGAAGTTTGAGGGAGCAAGACAAGCAAGCAGCCCCAGTCTCTGTGCCTCTGTGCGAGCAGTGCCATGGGCAGATGAGGCTGAGCAACAGCTTTCCAGGCTAGCTCTTTCTGCCTGCGAGCTATCTGCAGACGTTCGCATTTTCAGAGCAGGGCTGACGGAGGCCCCCTGCACGGAACCCCAAAGATAATTTTGAAGTTTGAGGTGGAAGACAAGCAAGGAAGCAGCCCCAGTCTCTGTGCCTCTGTGCGAGCAGTGCCATGGGCAGATGAGGCTGAGCAACAGCTTTCCAGGCTAGCTCTTTCTGGCTGCGAGCTATCTGCAGCCGTTCGCATTTTCAGAGCAGGGCTGCCGGATACGCCGGCCAAGGACCCACAAAGCTATATTTGAAGTTTGAGAGGGCAAGACAAGCAAGCAGCCCCAGTCTCTGTGCCTCTGTGCGAGCAGTGCCATGGGCAGATGAGGCTGAGCAACAGCTTTCCAGGCTAGCCCTTTCTGCCTGCGAGCTATCTGCAGACGTTCGCATTTTCAGAGCAGGCCTTCTGGAGGCGCCCGCCAAGTTCCCCCTAAGCTACGTTTGAAGTTTGGGGTGGCAAGACAAGCAAGCAGCCCCAGTCTCTGTGCTTCTGTGCGAGCAGTGCCATGGGCAGATGAGGCTGAGCAACAGCTTTCCAGGCTAGCTCTTTCTGCCTGCGAGCTATCTGCAGACGTTCGCATTTTCGGAGCAGGGCTGATGGAGGCCCCCTGCACGGAATCCCAAAGATACTTTTGAAGTGTGAGATGGCAAGACAAGCAAGGAAGCAGCCCCAGTCTCTGTGCCTCTGTGCGAGCAGTGCCATGGGCAGATGAGGCTGAGCAACAGCTTTCCAGGCTAGCTCTTTCAGCCTGCGACCTATCTGCAGACGTTCGCATTTTCAGAGCAGGGCTGATAGAGGTGCTCTGCACGGACCCCCGAATCTACGTTTGAAGTTTGAGGGAGCAAGACAAGCAAGCAGCCCCAGTCTCTGTGCCTCTGTGCGAGCAGTGCCATGGGCAGATGAGGCTGAGCAACAGCTTTCCAGGCTAGCTCTTTCTGCCTGCGAGCTATCTGCAGACGTTCGCATTTTCGGAGCAGGGCTGATGGAGGCCCCCTGCACGGAATCCCAAAGATACTTTTGAAGTGTGAGATGGCAAGACAAGCAAGCAAGCAGCCCCAGTCTCTGTGCCTCTGTGCGAGCAGTGCCATGGGCAGATGAGGCTGAGCAACAGCTTTCCAGGCTAGCTCTTTCTGCCTGCGACCTATCTGCAGACGTTCGCATTTTCAGAGCAGGGCTGATAGAGGTGCTCTGCACGGACCCCCGAATCTACGTTTGAAGTTTGAGGGAGCAAGACAAGCAAGCAGCCCCAGTCTCTGTGCCTCTGTGCGAGCAGTGCCATGGGCAGATGAGGCTGAGCAACAGCTTTCCAGGCTAGCTCTTTCTGGCTGCGAGCTATCTGCAGACGTTCGCATTTTCAGAGCAGGCCTTCTGGAGGCGCCCGCCAATTTCCCCTAAGCTACGTTTGAATTTTGGGGTGGCAAGACAAGCAAGCAGCCCCAGTCTCTGTGCCTCTGTGCGAGCAGTGCCATGGGCAGATGACGCTGAGCAACAGCTTTCCAGGCTAGCTCTTTCTGCCTGCGAGCTATCTGCAGACGTTCGCATTTTGAGAGCAGGGCTGCTAGATATTCCCTGCACGGACCGCCAATGCTACGTTTGATGTTTGACGGTTTCAAGACAAGCAAGCATCCCCAGTCTCTGTGCCTCTGTGCGAGCAGTGCCATGGGCAGATGAGGCTGAGCAACAGCTTTCCAGGCTAGCTCTTTCTGGCTGCGAGCTATCTGCAGACGTTCGCATTTTCAGAGCAGGGCTGATAGAGGTGCTCTGCACGAACACCCGAATCTACGTTTGAAGTTTGAGGGAGCAAGACAAGCAAGCAGCCCCAGTCTCTGTGCCTCTGTGCGAGCAGTGCCATGGGCAGATGAGGCTGAGCAACAGCTTTCCAGGCTAGCTCTTTCTGCCTGCGAGCTATATGCAGACGTTCGCATTTTCGGAGCAGGGCTGCCGGATACGCCGGCCAAAGACCCACAAAGATACGTTTGAATTTTGAGGTGGCAAAACAAGCAAGCAGCCCCAGTCTCTGTGCCTCTGTGTGAGCAGTGCCATGGGCACATGAGGCTGAGCAACAGCTTTCCAGGCTAGCTCTTTCTGCATGCGAGCTATCTGCAGACGTTCGCATTTTCAGAGCAGGCCTTCTTGAGGCGCCCGCCAAGTTCCCCCTAAGCTACGTTTGAAGTTTGGGGTGGCAAGACAAGCAAGCAGCCCCAGTCTCTGTGCCTCTGTGCGAGCAGTGCCATGGGCAGATGACGCTGAGCAACAGCTTTCCAGGCTAGCTCTTTCTGGCTGCGAGCTATCTGCAGACGTTCGCATTTTCGGAACAGGGCTGATAGAGGTGCTCTGCACGGACCCCCGAATCTACGTTTGAAGTTTGAGGGAGCAAGACAAGCAAGCAGCCCCAGTCTCTGTGCCTCTGTGCGAGCAGTGCCATGGGCAGATGAGGCTGAGTACAGCTTTCCAGGCTAGCTCTTTCTGCCTGCGAGCTATCTGCAGACGTTCGCATTTTCAGAGCAGGGCTGCCGGATACGCCGGCCAAGGACCCACAAAGCTACGTTTGAAGTTTGAGAGGGCAAGACAAGCAAGCAGCCCCAGTCTCTGTGCCTCTGTGCGAGCAGTGCCATGGGCAGATGAGGCTGAGCAACAGCTTTCCAGGCTAGCTCTTTCTGCCTGCGAGCTATCTGCAGACGTTCGCATTTTCAGAGCAGGCCTTGTGGAGGCACCCGGTACGGACCACCTAAGTTACGTTTGAAGTTTGAGGTGTCAAGACAAGCAAGCAGCCCCAGTCTCTGTGCCTCTGTGCGAGCAGTGCCATGGGCAGATGAGGCTGAGCAACAGCTTTCCAGGCTAGCTCTTTCTGCCTGCGAGCTATCTGCAGACGTTCGCATTTTCAGAGCAGGCCTTCTTGAGGCGCCCGCCAAGTTCCCCCTAAGCTACGTTTGAAGTTTGGGGTGTCAAGACAAGCAAGCAGCCCCAGTCTCTGTGCCTCTGTGCGAGCAGTGCCATGGGCAGATGAGGCTGAGAAACAGCTTTCCAGGCTAGCTCTTTCTGCCTGCGAGCTATCTGCAGACGTTCGCATTTTCAGAGCAGGCCTTCTGGAGGCGCCCGCCAAGTTCCGCCTAAGCTACGTTTCAAGTTTGGGGTGGCAAGAAAAGCAAGCAGCCCCAGTCTCTGTGCCTCTGTGCGAGCAGTGCCATGGGCAGATGACGCTGAGCAACAGCTTTCCAGGCTAGCTCTTTCTGCCTGCGAGCTATCTGCAGACGTTCGCATTTTCAGAGCAGGGCTGCTAGATATTCCCTGCACGGACCGCCAATGCTACGTTTGATGTTTGACGGTTTCAAGACAAGCAAGCATTCCCAGTCTCTGTGCCTCTGTGCGAGCAGTGCCATGGGCAGATGACGCTGAGCAACAGTTTTTCAGGCTAGCTCTTTCTGCCTGCGAGCTATCTGCAGACGTTCGCATTTTCAGAGCAGGTCTGCCGGAGGCATAAGACAAAGGCCATTATTATACGATTGCATTTTCAGGTGGCAAGACAAGCAAGCAGCCCCAGTCTCTGTGCCTCTGTGCGAGCAGTGCCATGGGCAGATGACGCTGAGCAACAGCTTTCCAGGCTAGCTCTTTCTGCCTGCGAGCTATCTGCAGACGTTCGCATTTTCAGAGCAAGGCTGATAGAGGTGCTCTGCACGGAGCCCCGAATCTACGTTTGAAGTTTGAGGGAGCAAGACAAGCAAGCAGCCCCAGTCTCTGTGCCTCTGTGCGAGCAGTGCCATGGGCAGATGAGGCTGAGCAACAGCTTTCCAGGCTAGCTCTTTCTGCCTGCGAGCTATCTGCAGACGTTCTCATTTTCAGAGCAGGGCTGATAGAGGTGCTCTGCACGGACCCCCGAATCTACGTTTGAAGTTTGAGGGAGCAAGACAAGCAAGCAGCCCCAGTCTCTGTGCCTCTGTGCGAGCAGTGCCATGGGCAGATGAGGCTGAGCAACAGCTTTCCAGGCTAGCTCTTTCTGCCTGCGAGCTATCTGCAGACGTTCGCATTTTCAGAGCAGGGCTGACGGAGGCCCCCTGCACGGAACCCCAAAGATAATTTTGAAGTTTGAGGTGGAAGACAAGCAAGCAAGCAGCCCCAGTCTCTGTGCCTCTGTGCGAGCAGTGCCATGGGCAGATGAGGCTGAGCAACAGCTTTCCAGGCTAGCTCTTTCTGCCTGCGAGCTATCTGCAGACGTTCGCATTTTCAGAGCAGGGCTGACGGATACGCCGGCCAAGGACCCACAAAGCTATATTTGAAGTTTGAGAGGGCAAGACAAGCAAGCAGCCCCAGTCTCTGTGCCTCTGTGTGAGCAGTGCCATGGGCACATGAGGCTGAGTAACAGCTTCCCAGGCTAGCTCTTTCTGGCTGCGAGCTATCTGCAGACGTTCGCATTTTCAGAGCAGGGCTGCGGGATATTCCCTGCACGGACCGCCAAAGCTACGTTTGAAGTTTGAGGGAGCAAGACAAGAAAGCAGCCCCAGTCTCTGTGCCTCTGTGCGAGCAGTGCCATGGGCAGATGAGGCTGAGCAACAGCTTTCCAGGCTAGTTCTTTCTGCCTGCGAGCTATCTGCAGACGTTCGCATTTTTGGAGAAGGTCTGCCGGAGGCATAAGACAAAGGCCACTTATTATACGATTGAATTTTCAGGTGGCAAGACAAGCAAGCAGCCCCAGTCTCTGTGCCTCTGTGCGAGCAGTACCATGGGCAGATGAGGTTGAGCAACAGCTTTCCAGGCTAGCTCTTTCTGCCTGCGAGCTATCTGCAGACGTTCGCATTTTCAGAGCAGGGCTGATAGAGGTGCTCTGCACAGACCCCCGAATCTACGTTTGAAGTTTGAGGGAGCAAGACAAGCAAGCAGCCCCAGTCTCTGTGCCTCTGTGCGAGCAGTGCCATGGGCAGATGAGGCTGAGCAACAGCTTTCCAGGCTAGCTCTTTCTGGCTGCGAGCTATCTGCAGACGTTCGCATTTTCAGAGCAGGGCTGCCGGATACGCCGGCCAAGGACCCACAAAGCTACGTTTGAAGTTTGAGAGTGCAAGACAAGCAAGCAGCCCCAGTCTCTGTGCCTCTGTGCGAACAGTGCCATGGGCAGATGAGGCTGAGCAAGAGCTTTCCAGGCTAGCTCTTTCTGCCTGCGAGCTATCTGCAGACGTTCGCATTTTCAGAGCAGGGCTGCTAGATATTCCCTGCACGGACCGCCAATGCTACGTTTGATGTTTGACGATTTCAAGATAAGCAAGCATCCCCAGTCTCTGTGCCTCTGTGCGAGCAGTGCCATGGGCAGCTGACGCTGAGCAACAGTTTTCCAGGCTAGCTCTTTCTGCCTGCGAGCTATCTGCAGACGTTCGCATTTTCAGAGCAGGTCTGCCGGAGGCATAAGACAAAGGCCACTTATACGATTGCATTTTCAGGTGGCAAGACAAGCAAGCAGCCCCAGTCTCTGTGCCTCTGTGCGAGCAGTGCCATGGGCAGATGAGGCTGAGCAAGAGCTTTCCAGGCTAGCTCTTTCTGCCAGCGAGCTATCTGCAGACGTTCGCATTTTCGGAGCAGGGCTTACGGAGGCCCCCTGCACGGAACCCCAAAGATACTTTTGAAGTTTGAGGTGGAAGACAAGCAAGGAAGCAGCCCCAGTCTCTGTGCCTCTGTGCGAGCAGTGCCATGGGCAGATGAGGCTGAGCAACAGCTTTCCAGGCTAGCTCTTTCTGCCTGCGAGCTATCTGCAGACGTTCGCATTTTCAGAGCAGGGCTGCGGGATTTTCCCTGCACAGACCGCCAAAGCTACGATTGAAGTTTGACGGGTTCAAGACAAGAAAGCATCCCCAGTCTCTGTGCCTCTGTGCGAGCAGTGCCATGGGCAGATGAGGCTGAGCAACAGCTTTCCAGGCTAGCTCTTTCTGGCTGCGAGCTATCTGGAGACGTTCGCATTTTCAGAACAGGGCTTCTAGAGGTGCCCTGCACGGACCCCCGAAGATACGTTTGAAGTTTGAGGTTTCAAGACAAGCAAGCAGGCCCAGTCTATGTGCCTCTGTGTGAGCAGTGCCATGGGCAGATGAGGCTGAGCAACAGCTTTCCAGGCTAGCTCTTTCTGGCTGCGAGCTATCTGCAGCCGTTCGCATTTTCAGAGCAGGGCTGCCGGATACGCCGGCCAAGGACCCACAAAGCTACGTTTGAAGTTTGAGAGGGCAAGACAAGCAAGCAGCCCCAGTCTCTGTGCCTCTGTGCGAGCAGTGCCATGGGCAGATGAGGCTGAGCAACAGCTTTACAGGCTAGCTCTTTCTGGCTGCGAGCTATCTGCAGACGTTCGCATTTTCGGAGCAGGCCTTCTGGAGGCACCCGGTATGGAACACCCAAGTTACGTTTGAAGTTTGAGTTGTCAAGACAAGCAAGCAGCCCCAGTCTCTGTGCCTCTGTGCGAGCAGTGCCATGGGCAGATGACGCTGAGCAACAGCTTTCCAGGCTAGCTCTTTCTGGCTGCGAGCTATCTGCAGACGTTCGCATTTTCAGAGCAGGTCTGCTAGATATTCCCTGCACGGACCGCCAATGCTACGTTTGATGTTTGACGGTTTCAAGATAAGCAAGCATCCCCAGTCTCTGTGCCTCTGTGCGAGCAGTGCCATGGGCAGATGACGCTGAGCAACAGTTTTCCAGGCTAGCTCTTTCTGGCTGCGAGCTATCTGCAGACGTTCGCATTTTCAGAGCAGGTCTGTCGGAGGCATAAGACAAAGGCCACTTATTATACGATTGAATTTTCAGGTGGCAATACAAGCGAGCAGCCCCAGTCTCTGTGCCTCTGTGCGAGCAGTGCCATGGGCAGATGAGGCTGAGCAAGAGCTTTCCAGGCTAGCTGTTTCTGCCTGCGAGCTATCTGCAGACGTTCGCATTTTCAGAGCAGGGCTGATGGAGGTCCCCTGCACGGAATCCCAAAGATACTTTTGAAGTGTGAGATGGCAAGACAAGCAAGCAAGCAGCCTCAGTCTCTGTGCCTCTGTGCGAGCAGTGCCATGGGCAGATGAGGCTGAGCAACAGCTTTCCAGGCTAGCTCTTTCTGCCTGCGAGCTATCTGCAGACGTTCGCATTTTCAGAGCAGGGCTGATAGAGGTGCTCTGCACGGACCCCCGAATCTACGTTTGAAGTTTGAGGGAGCAAGACAAGCAAGCAGCCCCAGTCTCTGTGCCTCTGTGCGAGCAGTGCCATGGGCAGATGAGGCTGAGCAACAGCTTTCCAGGCTAGCTCTTTCTGCCTGCGAGCTATCTGCAGACGTTCGCATTTTCGGAGCAGGGCTGCCGGATACGCCGGCCAAGGACCCACAAAGATACGTTTGAAGTTTGAGGGGGCAAAACAAGCAAGCAGCCCCAGTCTCTGTGCCTCTGTGTGAGCAGTGCCATGGGCACATGAGGCTGAGCAACAGCTTCCCAGGCTAGCTCTTTCTGCCTGCGAGCTATCTGCAGACGTTCGCATTTTCAGAGCAGGGCTGCGGGATATTCCCTGCACGGACCGCCAAAGCTACGTTTGAAGTTTGAGGGAGCAAGACAAGAAAGCAGCCCCAGTCTCTGTGCCTCTGTGCGAGCAGTGCCATGGGCAGATGAGGCTGAGCAACAGCTTTCCAGGCTAGTTCTTTCTGGCTGCGAGCTATCTGCAGACGTTCGCATTTTTGGAGAAGGTCTGCCGAAGGCATAAGACAAAGGCCACTTATTATACGATTGAATTTTCAGGTGGCAAGACAAGCAAGCAGCCCCAGTCTCTGTGCCTCTGTGCGAGCAGTGCCATGGGCAGATGAGGTTGAGCAACAGCTTTCCAGGCTAGCTCTTTCTGCCTGCGAGCTATCTGCAGGCGTTCGCATTTTCAGAGCAGGGCTGATAGAGGTGCTCTGCACAGACCCCCGAATCTACGTTTGAAGTTTGAGGTGTCAAGACAAGCAAGCAGCCCCAGTCTCTGTGCCTCTGTGCGAGCAGTGCCATGGGCAGATGAGGCTGAGCAACAGCTTTCCAGGCTAGCTCTTTCTGGCTGCGAGCTATCTGCAGACGTTCTCATTTTCAGAGCAGGGCTGATAGAGGTGCTCTGCACGGACCCCCGAATCTACGTTTGAAGTTTGAGGGAGCAAGACAAGCAAGCAGCCCCAGTCTCTGTGCCTCTGTGCGAGCAGTGCCATGGGCAGATGAGGCTGAGCAACAGCTTTCCAGGCTAGCTCTTTCTGCCTGCGAGCTATCTGCAGACGTTCGCATTTTCAGAGCAGGGCTGACGGAGGCCCCCTGCACGGAACCCCAAAGATAATTTTGAAGTTTGAGGTGGAAGACAAGCAAGGAAGCAGCCCCAGTCTCTGTGCCTCTGTGCGAGCAGTGCCATGGGCAGATGAGGCTGAGCAACAGCTTTCCAGGCTAGCTCTTTCTGGCTGCGAGCTATCTGCAGCCGTTCGCATTTTCAGAGCAGGGCTGCCGGATACGCCGGCCAAGGACCCACAAAGCTATATTTGAAGTTTGAGAGGGCAAGACAAGCAAGCAGCCCCAGTCTCTGTGCCTCTGTGCGAGCAGTGCCATGGGCAGATGAGGCTGAGCAACAGCTTTCCAGGCTAGCCCTTTCTGCCTGCGAGCTATCTGCAGACGTTCGCATTTTCAGAGCAGGCCTTCTGGAGGCGCCCGCCAAGTTCCCCCTAAGCTACGTTTGAAGTTTGGGGTGGCAAGACAAGCAAGCAGCCCCAGTCTCTGTGCTTCTGTGCGAGCAGTGCCATGGGCAGATGAGGCTGAGCAACAGCTTTCCAGGCTAGCTCTTTCTGCCTGCGAGCTATCTGCAGACGTTCGCATTTTCGGAGCAGGGCTGATGGAGGCCCCCTGCACGGAATCCCAAAGATACTTTTGAAGTGTGAGATGGCAAGACAAGCAAGGAAGCAGCCCCAGTCTCTGTGCCTCTGTGCGAGCAGTGCCATGGGCAGATGAGGCTGAGCAACAGCTTTCCAGGCTAGCTCTTTCAGCCTGCGACCTATCTGCAGACGTTCGCATTTTCAGAGCAGGGCTGATAGAGGTGCTCTGCACGGACCCCCGAATCTACGTTTGAAGTTTGAGGGAGCAAGACAAGCAAGCAGCCCCAGTCTCTGTGCCTCTGTGCGAGCAGTGCCATGGGCAGATGAGGCTGAGCAACAGCTTTCCAGGCTAGCTCTTTCTGCCTGCGAGCTATCTGCAGACGTTCGCATTTTCGGAGCAGGGCTGATGGAGGCCCCCTGCACGGAATCCCAAAGATACTTTTGAAGTGTGAGATGGCAAGACAAGCAAGCAAGCAGCCCCAGTCTCTGTGCCTCTGTGCGAGCAGTGCCATGGGCAGATGAGGCTGAGCAACAGCTTTCCAGGCTAGCTCTTTCTGCCTGCGACCTATCTGCAGACGTTCGCATTTTCAGAGCAGGGCTGATAGAGGTGCTCTGCACCGACCCCCGAATCTACGTTTGAAGTTTGAGGGAGCAAGACAAGCAAGCAGCCCCAGTCTCTGTGCCTCTGTGCGAGCAGTGCCATGGGCAGATGAGGCTGAGCAACAGCTTTCCAGGCTAGCTCTTTCTGGCTGCGAGCTATCTGCAGACGTTCGCATTTTCAGAGCAGGCCTTCTGGAGGCGCCCGCCAAGTTCCCCCTAAGCTACGTTTGAATTTTGGGGTGGCAAGACAAGCAAGCAGCCCCAGTCTCTGTGCCTCTGTGCGAGCAGTGCCATGGGCAGATGACGCTGAGCAACAGCTTTCCAGGCTAGCTCTTTCTGCCTGCGAGCTATCTGCAGACGTTCGCATTTTGAGAGCAGGGCTGCTAGATATTCCCTGCACGGACCGCCAATGCTACGTTTGATGTTTGACGGTTTCAAGACAAGCAAGCATCCCCAGTCTCTGTGCCTCTGTGCGAGCAGTGCCATGGGCAGATGAGGCTGAGCAACAGCTTTCCAGGCTAGCTCTTTCTGGCTGCGAGCTATCTGCAGACGTTCGCATTTTCAGAGCAGGGCTGATAGAGGTGCTCTGCACGAACACCCGAATCTACGTTTGAAGTTTGAGGGAGCAAGACAAGCAAGCAGCCCCAGTCTCTGTGCCTCTGTGCGAGCAGTGCCATGGGCAGATGAGGCTGAGCAACAGCTTTCCAGGCTAGCTCTTTCTGCCTGCGAGCTATATGCAGACGTTCGCATTTTCGGAGCAGGGCTGCCGGATACGCCGGCCAAAGACCCACAAAGATACGTTTGAATTTTGAGGTGGCAAAACAAGCAAGCAGCCCCAGTCTCTGTGCCTCTGTGTGAGCAGTGCCATGGGCACATGAGGCTGAGTAACAGCTTCCCAGGCTAGCTCTTTCTGGCTGCGAGCTATCTGCAGACGTTCGCATTTTCAGAGCAGGGCTGCGGGATATTCCCTGCACGGACCGCCAAAGCTACGTTTGAAGTTTGAGGGAGCAAGACAAGAAAGCAGCCCCAGTCTCTGTGCCTCTGTGCGAGCAGTGCCATGGGCAGATGAGGCTGAGCAACAGCTTTCCAGGCTAGTTCTTTCTGCCTGCGAGCTATCTGCAGACGTTCGCATTTTTGGAGAAGGTCTGCCGGAGGCATAAGACAAAGGCCACTTATTATACGATTGAATTTTCAGGTGGCAAGACAAGCAAGCAGCCCCAGTCTCTGTGCCTCTGTGCGAGCAGTACCATGGGCAGATGAGGTTGAGCAACAGCTTTCCAGGCTAGCTCTTTCTGCCTGCGAGCTATCTGCAGACGTTCGCATTTTCAGAGCAGGGCTGATAGAGGTGCTCTGCACAGACCCCCGAATCTACGTTTGAAGTTTGAGGGAGCAAGACAAGCAAGCAGCCCCAGTCTCTGTGCCTCTGTGCGAGCAGTGCCATGGGCAGATGAGGCTGAGCAACAGCTTTCCAGGCTAGCTCTTTCTGGCTGCGAGCTATCTGCAGACGTTCGCATTTTCAGAGCAGGGCTGCCGGATACACCGGCCAAGGACCCACAAAGCTACGTTTGAAGTTTGAGAGTGCAAGACAAGCAAGCAGCCCCAGTCTCTGTGCCTCTGTGCGAACAGTGCCATGGGCAGATGAGGCTGAGCAACAGCTTTCCAGGCTAGCTCTTTCTGCCTGCGAGCTATCTGCAGACGTTCGCATTTTCAGAGCAGGGCTGCTAGATATTCCCTGCACGGACCGCCAATGCTACGTTTGATGTTTGACGATTTCAAGATAAGCAAGCATCCCCAGTCTCTGTGCCTCTGTGCGAGCAGTGCCATGGGCAGCTGACGCTGAGCAACAGTTTTCCAGGCTAGCTCTTTCTGCCTGCGAGCTATCTGCAGACGTTCGCATTTTCAGAGCAGGTCTGCCGGAGGCATAAGACAAAGGCCACTTATACGATTGCATTTTCAGGTGGCAAGACAAGCAAGCAGCCCCAGTCTCTGTGCCTCTGTGCGAGCAGTGCCATGGGCAGATGAGGCTGAGCAAGAGCTTTCCAGGCTAGCTCTTTCTGCCAGCGAGCTATCTGCAGACGTTCGTATTTTCGGAGCAGGGCTTACGGAGGCCCCCTGCACGGAACCCCAAAGATACTTTTGAAGTTTGAGGTGTAAGACAAGCAAGGAAGCAGCCCCAGTCTCTGTGCCTCTGTGCGAGCAGTGCCATGGGCAGATGAGGCTGAGCAACAGCTTTCCAGGCTAGCTCTTTCTGCCTGCGAGCTATCTGCAGACGTTCGCATTTTCAGAGCAGGGCTGCGGGATTTTCCCTGCACAGACCGCCAAAGCTACGATTGAAGTTTGACGGGTTCAAGACAAGAAAGCATCCCCAGTCTCTGTGCCTCTGTGCGAGCAGTGCCATGGGCAGATGAGGCTGAGCAACAGCTTTCCAAGCTAGCTCTTTCTGGCTGCGAGCTATCTGGAGACGTTCGCATTTTCAGAACAGGGCTTCTAGAGGTGCCCTGCACGGACCCCCGAAGATACGTTTGAAGTTTGAGGTGTCAAGACAAGCAAGCAGGCCCAGTCTATGTGCCTCTGTGTGAGCAGTGCCATGGGCAGATGAGGCTGAGCAACAGCTTTCCAGGCTAGCTCTTTCTGGCTGCGAGCTATCTGCAGCCGTTCGCATTTTCAGAGCAGGGCTGCCGGATACGCCGGCCAAGGACCCACAAAGCTACGTTTGAAGTTTGAGAGGGCAAGACAAGCAAGCAGCCCCAGTCTCTGTGCCTCTGTGCGAGCAGTGCCATGGGCAGATGAGGCTGAGCAACAGCTTTACAGGCTAGCTCTTTCTGGCTGCGAGCTATCTGCAGACGTTCGCATTTTCGGAGCAGGCCTTCTGGAGGCACCCGGTATGGAACACCCAAGTTACGTTTGAAGTTTGAGTTGTCAAGACAAGCAAGCAGCCCCAGTCTCTGTGCCTCTGTGCGAGCAGTGCCATGGGCAGATGACGCTGAGCAACAGCTTTCCAGGCTAGCTCTTTCTGGCTGCGAGCTATCTGCAGACGTTCGCATTTTCAGAGCAGGTCTGCTAGATATTCCCTGCACGGACCGCCAATGCTACGTTTGATGTTTGACGGTTTCAAGATAAGCAAGCATCCCCAGTCTCTGTGCCTCTGTGCGAGCAGTGCCATGGGCAGATGACGCTGAGCAACAGTTTTCCAGGCTAGCTCTTTCTGGCTGCGAGCTATCTGCAGACGTTCGCATTTTCAGAGCAGGTCTGTCGGAGGCATAAGACAAAGGCCACTTATTATACGATTGAATTTTCAGGTGGCAATACAAGCGAGCAGCCCCAGTCTCTGTGCCTCTGTGCGAGCAGTGCCATGGGCAGATGAGGCTGAGCAAGAGCTTTCCAGGCTAGCTGTTTCTGCCTGCGAGCTATCTGCAAACGTTCGCATTTTCAGAGCAGGGCTGATGGAGGTCCCCTGCACGGAATCCCAAAGATACTTTTGAAGTGTGAGATGGCAAGACAAGCAAGCAAGCAGCCTCAGTCTCTGTGCCTCTGTGCGAGCAGTGCCATGGGCAGATGAGGCTGAGCAACAGCTTTCCAGGCTAGCTCTTTCTGCCTGCGAGCTATCTGCAGACGTTCGCATTTTCAGAGCAGGGCTGATAGAGGTGCTCTGCACGGACCCCCGAATCTACGTTTGAAGTTTGAGGGAGCAAGACAAGCAAGCAGCCCCAGTCTCTGTGCCTCTGTGCGAGCAGTGCCATGGGCAGATGAGGCTGAGCAACAGCTTTCCAGGCTAGCTCTTTCTGCCTGCGAGCTATCTGCAGACGTTCGCATTTTCGGAGCAGGGCTGCCGGATACGCCGGCCAAGGACCCACAAAGATACGTTTGAAGTTTGAGGGGGCAAAACAAGCAAGCAGCCCCAGTCTCTGTGCCTCTGTGTGAGCAGTGCCATGGGCACATGAGGCTGAGCAACAGCTTCCCAGGCTAGCTCTTTCTGCCTGCGAGCTATCTGCAGACGTTCGCATTTTCAGAGCAGGGCTGCGGGATATTCCCTGCACGGACCGCCAAAGCTACGTTTGAAGTTTGAGGGAGCAAGACAAGAAAGCAGCCCCAGTCTCTGTGCCTCTGTGCGAGCAGTGCCATGGGCAGATGAGGCTGAGCAACAGCTTTCCAGGCTAGTTCTTTCTGGCTGCGAGCTATCTGCAGACGTTCGCATTTTTGGAGAAGGTCTGCCGAAGGCATAAGACAAAGGCCACTTATTATACGATTGAATTTTCAGGTGGCAAGACAAGCAAGCAGCCCCAGTCTCTGTGCCTCTGTGCGAGCAGTGCCATGGGCAGATGAGGTTGAGCAACAGCTTTCCAGGCTAGCTCTTTCTGCCTGCGAGCTATCTGCAGGCGTTCGCATTTTCAGAGCAGGGCTGATAGAGGTGCTCTGCACAGACCCCCGAATCTACGTTTGAAGTTTGAGGTGTCAAGACAAGCAAGCAGCCCCAGTCTCTGTGCCTCTGTGCGAGCAGTGCCATGGGCAGATGAGGCTGAGCAACAGCTTTCCAGGCTAGCTCTTTCTGGCTGCGAGCTATCTGCAGACGTTCTCATTTTCAGAGCAGGGCTGATAGAGGTGCTCTGCACGGACCCCCGAATCTACGTTTGAAGTTTGAGGGAGAAAGACAAGCAAGCAGCCCCAGTCTCTGTGCCTCTGTGCGAGCAGTGCCATGGGCAGATGAGGCTGAGCAACAGCTTTCCAGGCTAGCTCTTTCTGCCTGCGAGCTATCTGCAGACGTTCGCATTTTCAGAGCAGGGCTGACGGAGGCCCCCTGCACGGAACCCCAAAGATAATTTTGAAGTTTGAGGTGGAAGACAAGCAAGGAAGCAGCCCCAGTCTCTGTGCCTCTGTGCGAGCAGTGCCATGGGCAGATGAGGCTGAGCAACAGCTTTCCAGGCTAGCTCTTTCTGGCTGCGAGCTATCTGCAGCCGTTCGCATTTTCAGAGCAGGGCTGCGGGATATTCCCTGCACGGACCGCCAAAGCTACGTTTGAAGTTTGAGGGAGCAAGACAAGAAAGCAGCCCCAGTCTCTGTGCCTCTGTGCGAGCAGTGCCATGGGCAGATGAGGCTGAGCAACAGCTTTCCAGGCTAGTTCTTTCTGCCTGCGAGCTATCTGCAGACGTTCGCATTTTTGGAGAAGGTCTGCCGGAGGCATAAGACAAAGGCCACTTATTATACGATTGAATTTTCAGGTGGCAAGACAAGCAAGCAGCCCCAGTCTCTGTGCCTCTGTGCGAGCAGTACCATGGGCAGATGAGGTTGAGCAACAGCTTTCCAGGCTAGCTCTTTCTGCCTGCGAGCTATCTGCAGACGTTCGCATTTTCAGAGCAGGGCTGATAGAGGTGCTCTGCACAGACCCCCGAATCTACGTTTGAAGTTTGAGGGAGCAAGACAAGCAAGCAGCCCCAGTCTCTGTGCCTCTGTGCGAGCAGTGCCATGGGCAGATGAGGCTGAGCAACAGCTTTCCAGGCTAGCTCTTTCTGGCTGCGAGCTATCTGCAGACGTTCGCATTTTCAGAGCAGGGCTGCCGGATACACCGGCCAAGGACCCACAAAGCTACGTTTGAAGTTTGAGAGTGCAAGACAAGCAAGCAGCCCCAGTCTCTGTGCCTCTGTGCGAACAGTGCCATGGGCAGATGAGGCTGAGCAACAGCTTTCCAGGCTAGCTCTTTCTGCCTGCGAGCTATCTGCAGACGTTCGCATTTTCAGAGCAGGGCTGCTAGATATTCCCTGCACGGACCGCCAATGCTACGTTTGATGTTTGACGATTTCAAGATAAGCAAGCATCCCCAGTCTCTGTGCCTCTGTGCGAGCAGTGCCATGGGCAGCTGACGCTGAGCAACAGTTTTCCAGGCTAGCTCTTTCTGCCTGCGAGCTATCTGCAGACGTTCGCATTTTCAGAGCAGGTCTGCCGGAGGCATAAGACAAAGGCCACTTATACGATTGCATTTTCAGGTGGCAAGACAAGCAAGCAGCCCCAGTCTCTGTGCCTCTGTGCGAGCAGTGCCATGGGCAGATGAGGCTGAGCAAGAGCTTTCCAGGCTAGCTCTTTCTGCCAGCGAGCTATCTGCAGACGTTCGTATTTTCGGAGCAGGGCTTACGGAGGCCCCCTGCACGGAACCCCAAAGATACTTTTGAAGTTTGAGGTGGAAGACAAGCAAGGAAGCAGCCCCAGTCTCTGTGCCTCTGTGCGAGCAGTGCCATGGGCAGATGAGGCTGAGCAACAGCTTTCCAGGCTAGCTCTTTCTGCCTGCGAGCTATCTGCAGACGTTCGCATTTTCAGAGCAGGGCTGCGGGATTTTCCCTGCACAGACCGCCAAAGCTACGATTGAAGTTTGACGGGTTCAAGACAAGAAAGCATCCCCAGTCTCTGTGCCTCTGTGCGAGCAGTGCCATGGGCAGATGAGGCTGAGCAACAGCTTTCCAGGCTAGCTCTTTCTGGCTGCGAGCTATCTGGAGACGTTCGCATTTTCAGAACAGGGCTTCTAGAGGTGCCCTGCACGGACCCCCGAAGATACGTTTGAAGTTTGAGGTGTCAAGACAAGCAAGCAGGCCCAGTCTATGTGCCTCTGTGTGAGCAGTGCCATGGGCAGATGAGGCTGAGCAACAGCTTTCCAGGCTAGCTCTTTCTGGCTGCGAGCTATCTGCAGCCGTTCGCATTTTCAGAGCAGGGCTGCCGGATACGCCGGCCAAGGACCCACAAAGCTACGTTTGAAGTTTGAGAGGGCAAGACAAGCAAGCAGCCCCAGTCTCTGTGCCTCTGTGCGAGCAGTGCCATGGGCAGATGAGGCTGAGCAACAGCTTTACAGGCTAGCTCTTTCTGGCTGCGAGCTATCTGCAGACGTTCGCATTTTCGGAGCAGGCCTTCTGGAGGCACCCGGTATGGAACACCCAAGTTACGTTTGAAGTTTGAGTTGTCAAGACAAGCAAGCAGCCCCAGTCTCTGTGCCTCTGTGCGAGCAGTGCCATGGGCAGATGACGCTGAGCAACAGCTTTCCAGGCTAGCTCTTTCTGGCTGCGAGCTATCTGCAGACGTTCGCATTTTCAGAGCAGGTCTGCTAGATATTCCCTGCACGGACCGCCAATGCTACGTTTGATGTTTGACGGTTTCAAGATAAGCAAGCATCCCCAGTCTCTGTGCCTCTGTGCGAGCAGTGCCATGGGCAGATGACGCTGAGCAACAGTTTTCCAGGCTAGCTCTTTCTGGCTGCGAGCTATCTGCAGACGTTCGCATTTTCAGAGCAGGTCTGTCGGAGGCATAAGACAAAGGCCACTTATTATACGATTGAATTTTCAGGTGGCAATACAAGCGAGCAGCCCCAGTCTCTGTGCCTCTGTGCGAGCAGTGCCATGGGCAGATGAGGCTGAGCAAGAGCTTTCCAGGCTAGCTGTTTCTGCCTGCGAGCTATCTGCAGACGTTCGCATTTTCAGAGCAGGGCTGATGGAGGTCCCCTGCACGGAATCCTAAAGATACTTTTGAAGTGTGAGATGGCAAGACAAGCAAGCAAGCAGCCTCAGTCTCTGTGCCTCTGTGCGAGCAGTGCCATGGGCAGATGAGGCTGAGCAACAGCTTTCCAGGCTAGCTCTTTCTGCCTGCGAGCTATCTGCAGACGTTCGCATTTTCAGAGCAGGGCTGATAGAGGTGCTCTGCACGGACCCCCGAATCTACGTTTGAAGTTTGAGGGAGCAAGACAAGCAAGCAGCCCCAGTCTCTGTGCCTCTGTGCGAGCAGTGCCATGGGCAGATGAGGCTGAGCAACAGCTTTCCAGGCTAGCTCTTTCTGCCTGCGAGCTATCTGCAGACGTTCGCATTTTCGGAGCAGGGCTGCCGGATACGCCGGCCAAGGACCCACAAAGATACGTTTGAAGTTTGAGGGGGCAAAACAAGCAAGCAGCCCCAGTCTCTGTGCCTCTGTGTGAGCAGTGCCATGGGCACATGAGGCTGAGCAACAGCTTCCCAGGCTAGCTCTTTCTGCCTGCGAGCTATCTGCAGACGTTCGCATTTTCAGAGCAGGGCTGCGGGATATTCCCTGCACGGACCGCCAAAGCTACGTTTGAAGTTTGAGGGAGCAAGACAAGAAAGCAGCCCCAGTCTCTGTGCCTCTGTGCGAGCAGTGCCATGGGCAGATGAGGCTGAGCAACAGCTTTCCAGGCTAGTTCTTTCTGGCTGCGAGCTATCTGCAGACGTTCGCATTTTTGGAGAAGGTCTGCCGAAGGCATAAGACAAAGGCCACTTATTATACGATTGAATTTTCAGGTGGCAAGACAAGCAAGCAGCCCCAGTCTCTGTGCCTCTGTGCGAGCAGTGCCATGGGCAGATGAGGTTGAGCAACAGCTTTCCAGGCTAGCTCTTTCTGCCTGCGAGCTATCTGCAGGCGTTCGCATTTTCAGAGCAGGGCTGATAGAGGTGCTCTGCACAGACCCCCGAATCTACGTTTGAAGTTTGAGGTGTCAAGACAAGCAAGCAGCCCCAGTCTCTGTGCCTCTGTGCGAGCAGTGCCATGGGCAGATGAGGCTGAGCAACAGCTTTCCAGGCTAGCTCTTTCTGGCTGCGAGCTATCTGCAGACGTTCTCATTTTCAGAGCAGGGCTGATAGAGGTGCTCTGCACGGACCCCCGAATCTACGTTTGAAGTTTGAGGGAGCAAGACAAGCAAGCAGCCCCAGTCTCTGTGCCTCTGTGCGAGCAGTGCCATGGGCAGATGAGGCTGAGCAACAGCTTTCCAGGCTAGCTCTTTCTGCCTGCGAGCTATCTGCAGACGTTCGCATTTTCAGAGCAGGGCTGACGGAGGCCCCCTGCACGGAACCCCAAAGATAATTTTGAAGTTTGAGGTGGAAGACAAGCAAGGAAGCAGCCCCAGTCTCTGTGCCTCTGTGCGAGCAGTGCCATGGGCAGATGAGGCTGAGCAACAGCTTTCCAGGCTAGCTCTTTCTGGCTGCGAGCTATCTGCAGCCGTTCGCATTTTCAGAGCAGGGCTGCCGGATACGCCGGCCAAGGACCCACAAAGCTATATTTGAAGTTTGAGAGGGCAAGACAAGCAAGCAGCCCCAGTCTCTGTGCCTCTGTGCGAGCAGTGCCATGGGCAGATGAGGCTGAGCAACAGCTTTCCAGGCTAGCCCTTTCTGCCTGCGAGCTATCTGCAGACGTTCGCATTTTCAGAGCAGGCCTTCTGGAGGCGCCCGCCAAGTTCCCCCTAAGC
The DNA here is from genome assembly GCF_030867145.1 of Opisthocomus hoazin. NCBI lineage: Eukaryota > Metazoa > Chordata > Aves > Opisthocomiformes > Opisthocomidae > Opisthocomus > Opisthocomus hoazin. The sequence continues at coordinate 14,199,910 of NC_134430.1, read as the reverse complement.
TACGTTTGAAGTTTGGGGTGGCAAGACAAGCAAGCAGCCCCAGTCTCTGTGCTTCTGTGCGAGCAGTGCCATGGGCAGATGAGGCTGAGCAACAGCTTTCCAGGCTAGCTCTTTCTGCCTGCGAGCTATCTGCAGACGTTCGCATTTTCGGAGCAGGGCTGATGGAGGCCCCCTGCACGGAATCCCAAAGATACTTTTGAAGTGTGAGATGGCAAGACAAGCAAGGAAGCAGCCCCAGTCTCTGTGCCTCTGTGCGAGCAGTGCCATGGGCAGATGAGGCTGAGCAACAGCTTTCCAGGCTAGCTCTTTCAGCCTGCGACCTATCTGCAGACGTTCGCATTTTCAGAGCAGGGCTGATAGAGGTGCTCTGCACGGACCCCCGAATCTACGTTTGAAGTTTGAGGGAGCAAGACAAGCAAGCAGCCCCAGTCTCTGTGCCTCTGTGCGAGCAGTGCCATGGGCAGATGAGGCTGAGCAACAGCTTTCCAGGCTAGCTCTTTCTGCCTGCGAGCTATCTGCAGACGTTCGCATTTTCAGAGCAGGCCTTCTGGAGGCGCCCGCCAAGTTCCCCCTAAGCTACGTTTGAAGTTTGAGGTGGCAAGACAAGCAAGCAGCCCCAGTCTCTGTGCCTCTGTGCGAGCAGTGCCATGGGCAGATGACGCTGAGCAACAGCTTTCCAGGCTAGCTCTTTCTGCCTGCGAGCTATCTGCAGACGTTCGCATTTTGAGAGCAGGGCTGCTAGATATTCCCTGCACGGACCGCCAATGCTACGTTTGATGTTTGACGGTTTCAAGACAAGCAAGCATCCCCAGTCTCTGTGCCTCTGTGCGAGCAGTGCCATGGGCAGATGACGCTGAGCAACAGCTTTCCAGGCTAGCTCTTTCTGGCTGCGAGCTATCTGCAGACGTTCGCATTTTCAGAGCAGGGCTGATAGAGGTGCTCTGCACGGACACCCGAATCTACGTTTGAAGTTTGAGGGAGCAAGACAAGCAAGCAGCCCCAGTCTCTGTGCCTCTGTGCGAGCAGTGCCATGGGCAGATGAGGCTGAGCAACAGCTTTCCAGGCTAGCTCTTTCTGCCTGCGAGCTATCTGCAGACGTTCGCATTTTCGGAGCAGGGCTGCCGGATACGCCGGCCAAAGACCCACAAAGATACGTTTGAATTTTGAGGGGGCAAAACAAGCAAGCAGCCCCAGTCTCTGTGCCTCTGTGTGAGCAGTGCCCTGGGCACATGAGGCTGAGCAACAGCTTCCCAGGCTAGCTCTTTCTGCCTGCGAGCTATCTGCAGACGTTCGCATTTTCAGAGCAGGGCTGCGGGATATTCCCTGCACGGACCGCCAAAGCTACGTTTGAAGTTTGAGGGAGCAAGACAAGAAAGCAGCCCCAGTCTCTGTGCCTCTGTGCGAGCAGTGCCATGGGCAGATGAGGCTGAGCAACAGCTTTCCAGGCTAGTTCATTCTGCCTGCGAGCTATCTGCAGACGTTCGCATTTTTGGAGAAGGTCTGCCGGAGGCATAAGACAAAGGCCACTTATTATACGATTGAATTTTCAGGTGGCAAGACAAGCAAGCAGCCCCAGTCTCTGTGCCTCTGTGCGAGCAGTACCATGGGCAGATGAGGTTGAGCAACAGCTTTCCAGGCTAGCTCTTTCTGCCTGCGAGCTATCTGCAGACGTTCGCATTTTCAGAGCAGGGCTGATAGAGGTGCTCTGCACAGACCCCCGAATCTACGTTTGAAGTTTGAGGGAGCAAGACAAGCAAGCAGCCCCAGTCTCTGTGCCTCTGTGCGAGCAGTGCCATGGGCAGATGAGGCTGAGCAACAGCTTTCCAGGCTAGCTCTTTCTGGCTGCGAGCTATCTGGAGACGTTCGCATTTTCAGAACAGGGCTTCTAGAGGTGCCCTGCACGGACCCCCGAAGATACGTTTGAAGTTTGAGGTGTCAAGACAAGCAAGCAGGCCCAGTCTATGTGCCTCTGTGTGAGCAGTGCCATGGGCAGATGAGGCTGAGCAACAGCTTTCCAGGCTAGCTCTTTCTGGCTGCGAGCTATCTGCAGCCGTTCGCATTTTCAGAGCAGGGCTGCCGGATACGCCGGCCAAGGACCCACAAAGCTACGTTTGAAGTTTGAGAGGGCAAGACAAGCAAGCAGCCCCAGTCTCTGTGCCTCTGTGCGAGCAGTGCCATGGGCAGATGAGGCTGAGCAACAGCTTTACAGGCTAGCTCTTTCTGGCTGCGAGCTATCTGCAGACGTTCGCATTTTCGGAGCAGGCCTTCTGGAGGCACCCGGTATGGAACACCCAAGTTACGTTTGAAGTTTGAGTTGTCAAGACAAGCAAGCAGCCCCAGTCTCTGTGCCTCTGTGCGAGCAGTGCCATGGGCAGATGACGCTGAGCAACAGCTTTCCAGGCTAGCTCTTTCTGGCTGCGAGCTATCTGCAGACGTTCGCATTTTCAGAGCAGGTCTGCTAGATATTCCCTGCACGGACCGCCAATGCTACGTTTGATGTTTGACGGTTTCAAGATAAGCAAGCATCCCCAGTCTCTGTGCCTCTGTGCGAGCAGTGCCATGGGCAGATGACGCTGAGCAACAGTTTTCCAGGCTAGCTCTTTCTGCCTGCGAGCTATCTGCAGACGTTCGCATTTTCAGAGCAGGTCTGTCGGAGGCATAAGACAAAGGCCACTTATTATACGATTGAATTTTCAGGTGGCAATACAAGCGAGCAGCCCCAGTCTCTGTGCCTCTGTGCGAGCAGTGCCATGGGCAGATGAGGCTGAGCAAGAGCTTTCCAGGCTAGCTGTTTCTGCCTGCGAGCTATCTGCAGACGTTCGCATTTTCAGAGCAGGGCTGATGGAGGTCCCCTGCACGGAATCCCAAAGATACTTTTGAAGTGTGAGATGGCAAGACAAGCAAGCAAGCAGCCTCAGTCTCTGTGCCTCTGTGCGAGCAGTGCCATGGGCAGATGAGGCTGAGCAACAGCTTTCCAGGCTAGCTCTTTCTGCCTGCGAGCTATCTGCAGACGTTCGCATTTTCAGAGCAGGGCTGATAGAGGTGCTCTGCACGGACCCCCGAATCTACGTTTGAAGTTTGAGGGAGCAAGACAAGCAAGCAGCCCCAGTCTCTGTGCCTCTGTGCGAGCAGTGCCATGGGCAGATGAGGCTGAGCAACAGCTTTCCAGGCTAGCTCTTTCTGCCTGCGAGCTATCTGCAGACGTTCGCATTTTCGGAGCAGGGCTGCCGGATACGCCGGCCAAGGACCCACAAAGATACGTTTGAAGTTTGAGGGGGCAAAACAAGCAAGCAGCCCCAGTCTCTGTGCCTCTGTGTGAGCAGTGCCATGGGCACATGAGGCTGAGCAACAGCTTCCCAGGCTAGCTCTTTCTGGCTGCGAGCTATCTGCAGACGTTCGCATTTTCAGAGCAGGGCTGCGGGATATTCCCTGCACGGACCGCCAAATCTACGTTTGAAGTTTGAGGGAGCAAGACAAGAAAGCAGCCCCAGTCTCTGTGCCTCTGTGCGAGCAGTGCCATGGGCAGATGAGGCTGAGCAACAGCTTTCCAGGCTAGTTCTTTCTGGCTGCGAGCTATCTGCAGACGTTCGCATTTTTGGAGAAGGTCTGCCGGAGGCATAAGACAAAGGCCACTTATTATACGATTGAATTTTCAGGTGGCAAGACAAGCAAGCAGCCCCAGTCTCTGTGCCTCTGTGCGAGCAGTGCCATGGGCAGATGAGGTTGAGCAACAGCTTTCCAGGCTAGCTCTTTCTGCCTGCGAGCTATCTGCAGGCGTTCGCATTTTCAGAGCAGGGCTGATAGAGGTGCTCTGCACAGACCCCCGAATCTACGTTTGAAGTTTGAGGTGTCAAGACAAGCAAGCAGCCCCAGTCTCTGTGCCTCTGTGCGAGCAGTGCCATGGGCAGATGAGGCTGAGCAACAGCTTTCCAGGCTAGCTCTTTCTGCCTGCGAGCTATCTGCAGACGTTCGCATTTTCAGAGCAGGGCTGCCGGATACGCCGGCCAAGGACCCACAAAGCTACGTTTGAAGTTTGAGAGTGCAAGACAAGCAAGCAGCCCCAGTCTCTGTGCCTCTGTGCGAACAGTGCCATGGGCAGATGAGGCTGAGCAACAGCTTTCCAGGCTAGCTCTTTCTGCCTGCGAGCTATCTGCAGACGTTCGCATTTTCAGAGCAGGGCTGATAGATATTCCCTGCACGGACCGCCAATGCTACGTTTGATGTTTGACGATTTCAATATAAGCAAGCATCCCCAGTCTGTGTGCCTCTGTGCGAGCAGTGCCATGGGCAGATGAGGCGAAGCAACAGCTTTCCAGGCTAGCTCTTTCTGGCTGCGAGCTATCTGCAGACGTTCGCATTTTCAGAGCAGGGCTGATAGAGGTGCTCTGCACGGACCCCCGAATCTACGTTTGAAGTTTAAGGGAGCAAGACAAGCAAGCAGCCCCAGTCTCTGTGCCTCTGTGCGAGCAGTGCCATGGGCAGATGAGGCTGAGCAACAGCTTTCCAGGCTAGCTCTTTCTGGCTGCGAGCTATCTGCAGACGTTCGCATTTTCGGAGCAGGGCTGCCGGATACGCCGGCCAATGACCCACAAAGCTACGTTTGAAGTTTGAGGGGGCAAAACAAGCAAGCAGCCCCAGTCTCTGTGCCTCTGTGTGAGCAGTGCCATGGGCACATGAGGCTGAGCAACAGCTTCCCAGGCTAGCTCTTTCTGGCTGCGAGCTATCTGCAGACGTTCGCATTTTCAGAGCAGGGCTGCTAGATATTCCCTGCACGGACCGCCAATGCTACGTTTGATGTTTGACGATTTCAATATAAGCAAGCATCCCCAGTCTGTGTGCCTCTGTGCGAGCAGTGCCATGGGCAGATGAGGCTGAGCAACAGTTTTCCAGGCTAGCTCTTTCTGCCTGCGAGCTATCTGCAGACGTTCGCATTTTCAGAGCAGGTCTGCCGGAGGCATAAGACAAAGGCCACTTATACGATTGCATTTTCAGGTGGCAAGACAAGCAAGCAGCCCCAGTCTCTGTGCCTCTGTGCGAGCAGTGCCATGGGCAGATGAGGCTGAGCAAGAGCTTTCCAGGCTAGCTCTTTCTGCCAGCGAGCTATCTGCAGACGTTCGCATTTTCGGAACAGGGCTGATGGAGGCCCCCTGCACGGAATCCCAAAGATACTTTTGAAGTGTGAGATGGCAAGACAAGCAAGCAAGCAGCCCCAGTCTCTGTGCCTCTGTGCGAGCAGTGCCATGGGCAGATGAGGCTGAGCAACAGCTTTCCAGGCTAGCTCTTTCTGCCTGCGAGCTATCTGCAGACGTTCGCATTTTCAGAGCAGGGCTGATAGAGGTGCTCTGCACGGACCCCCGAATCTACGTTTGAAGTTTGAGGGAGCAAGACAAGCAAGCAGCCCCAGTCTCTGTGCCTCTGTGCGAGCAGTGCCATGGGCAGATGAGGCTGAGCAACAGCTTTCCAGGCTAGCTCTTTCTGCCTGCGAGCTATCTGCAGACGTTCGCATTTTCAGAGCAGGGCTGATAGAGGTGCTCTGCACGGACCCCCGAATCTACGTTTGAAGTTTGAGGGAGCAAGACAAGCAAGCAGCCCCAGTCTCTGTGCCTCTGTGCGAGCAGTGCCATGGGCAGATGAGGCTGAGCAACAGCTTTCCAGGCTAGCTCTTTCTGCCTGCGAGCTATCTGCAGACGTTCGCATTTTCAGAGCAGGGCTGACGGAGGCCCCCTGCACGGAACCCCAAAGATAATTTTGAAGTTTGAGGTGGAACACAAGCAAGCAAGCAGCCCCAGTCTCTGTGCCTCTGTGCGAGCAGTGCCATGGGCAGATGAGGCTGAGCAACAGCTTTCCAGGCTAGCTCTTTCTGCCTGCGAGCTATGTGCAGCCGTTCGCATTTTCAGAGCAGGGCTGCCGGATACGCCGGCCAAGGACCCACAAAGCTACGTTTGAAGTTTGAGAGGGCAAGACAAGCAAGCAGCCCCAGTCTGTGTGCCTCTGTGCGAGCAGTGCCATGGGCAGATGAGGCGAAGCAACAGCTTTCCAGGCTAGCTCTTTCTGGCTGCGAGCTATCTGCAGACGTTCGCATTTTCAGAGCAGGGCTGATAGAGGTGCTCTGCACGGACCCCCGAATCTACGTTTGAAGTTTAAAGGAGCAAGACAAGCAAGCAGCCCCAGTCTCTGTGCCTCTGTGCGAGCAGTGCCATGGGCAGATGAGGCTGAGCAACAGCTTTCCAGGCTAGCTCTTTCTGGCTGCGAGCTATCTGCAGACGTTCGCATTTTCGGAGCAGGGCTGCCGGATACGCCGGCCAAGGACCCACAAAGCTACGTTTGAAGTTTGAGGGGGCAAAACAAGCAAGCAGCCCCAGTCTCTGTGCCTCTGTGTGAGCAGTGCCATGGGCACATGAGGCTGAGCAACAGCTTCCCAGGCTAGCTCTTTCTGGCTGCGAGCTATCTGCAGACGTTCGCATTTTCAGAGCAGGGCTGCTAGATATTCCCTGCACGGACCGCCAATGCTACGTTTGATGTTTGACGATTTCAATATAAGCAAGCATCCCCAGTCTGTGTGCCTCTGTGCGAGCAGTGCCATGGGCAGCTGACGCTGAGCAACAGTTTTCCAGGCTAGCTCTTTCTGCCTGCGAGCTATCTGCAGACGTTCGCATTTTCAGAGCAGGTCTGCCGGAGGCATAAGACAAAGGCCACTTATACGATTGCATTTTCAGGTGGCAAGACAAGCAAGCAGCCCCAGTCTCTGTGCCTCTGTGCGAGCAGTGCCATGGGCAGATGAGGCTGAGCAAGAGCTTTCCAGGCTAGCTCTTTCTGCCAGCGAGCTATCTGCAGACGTTCGCATTTTCGGAACAGGGCTGATGGAGGCCCCCTGCACAGAATCCCAAAGATACTTTTGAAGTGTGAGATGGCAAGACAAGCAAGCAAGCAGCCCCAGTCTCTGTGCCTCTGTGCGAGCAGTGCCATGGGCAGATGAGGCTGAGCAACAGCTTTCCAGTCTAGCTCTTTCTGGCTGCGAGCTATCTGCAGACGTTCGCATTTTCAGAGCAGGGCTGATAGAGGTGCTCTGCACGGACCCCCGAATCTACGTTTGAAGTTTGAGGGAGCAAGACAAGCAAGCAGCCCCAGTCTCTGTGCCTCTGTGCGAGCAGTGCCATGGGCAGATGAGGCTGAGCAACAGCTTTCCAGGCTAGCTCTTTCTGCCTGCGAGCTATCTGCAGACGTTCGCATTTTCAGAGCAGGGCTGATAGAGGTGCTCTGCACGGACCCCCGAATCTACGTTTGAAGTTTGAGGGAGCAAGACAAGCAAGCAGCCCCAGTCTCTGTGCCTCTGTGCGAGCAGTGCCATGGGCAGATGATGCTGAGCAACAGCTTTCCAGGCTAGCTCTTTCTGCCTGCGAGCTATCTGCAGACGTTCGCATTTTCGGAGCAGGGCTGCCGGATACGCCGGCCAAGGACCCACAAAGATACGTTTGAAGTTTGAGGGGGCAAAACAAGCAAGCAGCCCCAGTCTCTGTGCCTCTGTGTGAGCAGTGCCATGGGCACATGAGGCTGAGCAACAGCTTCCCAGGCTAGCTCTTTCTGGCTGCGAGCTATCTGCAGACGTTCGCATTTTCAGAGCAGGGCTGCGGGATATTCCCTGCACGGACCGCCAAATCTACGTTTGAAGTTTGAGGGAGCAAGACAAGAAAGCAGCCCCAGTCTCTGTGCCTCTGTGCGAGCAGTGCCATGGGCAGATGAGGCTAAGCAACAGCTTTCCAGGCTAGTTCTTTCTGGCTGCGAGCTATCTGCAGACGTTCGCATTTTTGGAGAAGGTCTGCCGGAGGCATAAGACAAAGGCCACTTATTATACGATTGAATTTTCAGGTGGCAAGACAAGCAAGCAGCCCCAGTCTCTGTGCCTCTGTGCGAGCATTGCCATGGGCAGATGAGGTTGAGCAACAGCTTTCCAGGCTAGCTCTTTCTGCCTGCGAGCTATCTGCAGGCGTTCGCATTTTCAGAGCAGGGCTGATAGAGGTGCTCTGCACAGACCCCCGAATCTACGTTTGAAGTTTGAGGTGTCAAGACAAGCAAGCAGCCCCAGTCTCTGTGCCTCTGTGCGAGCAGTGCCATGGGCAGATGAGGCTGAGCAACAGCTTTCCAGGCTAGCTCTTTCTGCCTGCGAGCTATCTGCAGACGTTCGCATTTTCAGAGCAGGGCTGCCGGATACGCCGGCCAAGGACCCACAAAGCTACGTTTGAAGTTTGAGAGTGCAAGACAAGCAAGCAGCCCCAGTCTCTGTGCCTCTGTGCGAACAGTGCCATGGGCAGATGAGGCTGAGCAACAGCTTTCCAGGCTAGCTCTTTCTGCCTGCGAGCTATCTGCAGACGTTCGCATTTTCAGAGCAGGGCTGATAGATATTCCCTGCACGGACCGCCAATGCTACGTTTGATGTTTGACGATTTCAATATAAGCAAGCATCCCCAGTCTGTGTGCCTCTGTGCGAGCAGTGCCATGGGCAGCTGACGCTGAGCAACAGTTTTCCAGGCTAGCTCTTTCTGCCTGCGAGCTATCTGCAGACGTTCGCATTTTCAGAGCAGGTCTGCCGGAGGCATAAGACAAAGGCCACTTATACGATTGCATTTTCAGGTGGCAAGACAAGCAAGCAGCCGCAGTCTCTGTGCCTCTGTGCGAGCAGTGCCATGGGCAGATGAGGCTGAGCAAGAGCTTTCCAGGCTAGCTCTTTCTGCCTGCGAGCTATCTGCAGACGTTCGCATTTTCGGAACAGGGCTGATGGAGGCCCCCTGCACGGAATCCCAAAGATACTTTTGAAGTGTGAGATGGCAAGACAAGAAAGCAAGCAGCCCCAGTCTCTGTGCCTCTGTGCGAGCAGTGCCATGGGCAGATGAGGCTGAGCAACAGCTTTCCAGGCTAGCTCTTTCTGCCTGCGAGCTATCTGCAGACGTTCGCATTTTCAGAGCAGGGCTGATAGAGGTGCTCTGCACGGACCCCCGAATCTACGTTTGAAGTTTGAGGGAGCAAGACAAGCAAGCAGCCCCAGTCTCTGTGCCTCTGTGCGAGCAGTGCCATGGGCAGATGAGGCTGAGCAACAGCTTTCCAGGCTAGCTCTTTCTGCCTGCGAGCTATCTGCAGACGTTCGCATTTTCAGAGCAGGGCTGATAGAGGTGCTCTGCACGGACCCCCGAATCTACGTTTGAAGTTTGAGGGAGCAAGACAAGCAAGCAGCCCCAGTCTCTGTGCCTCTGTGCGAGCAGTGCCATGGGCAGATGAGGCTGAGCAACAGCTTTCCAGGCTAGCTCTTTCTGCCTGCGAGCTATCTGCAGACGTTCGCATTTTCAGAGCAGGGCTGACGGAGGCCCCCTGCACGGAACCCCAAAGATAATTTTGAAGTTTGAGGTGGAACACAAGCAAGCAAGCAGCCCCAGTCTCTGTGCCTCTGTGCGAGCAGTGCCATGGGCAGATGAGGCTGAGCAACAGCTTTCCAGGCTAGCTCTTTCTGCCTGCGAGCTATGTGCAGCCGTTCGCATTTTCAGAGCAGGGCTGCCGGATACGCCGGCCAAGGACCCACAAAGCTACGTTTGAAGTTTGAGAGGGCAAGACAAGCAAGCAGCCCCAGTCTGTGTGCCTCTGTGCGAGCAGTGCCATGGGCAGATGAGGCGAAGCAACAGCTTTCCAGGCTAGCTCTTTCTGGCTGCGAGCTATCTGCAGACGTTCGCATTTTCAGAGCAGGGCTGATAGAGGTGCTCTGCACGGACCCCCGAATCTACGTGTGAAGTTTAAGGGAGCAAGACAAGCAAGCAGCCCCAGTCTCTGTGCCTCTGTGCGAGCAGTGCCATGGGCAGATGAGGCTGAGCAACAGCTTTCCAGGCTAGCTCTTTCTGGCTGCGAGCTATCTGCAGACGTTCGCATTTTCGGAGCAGGGCTGCCGGATACGCCGGCCAAGGACCCACAAAGCTACGTTTGAAGTTTGAGGGGGCAAAACAAGCAAGCAGCCCCAGTCTCTGTGCCTCTGTGTGAGCAGTGCCATGGGCACATGAGGCTGAGCAACAGCTTCCCAGGCTAGCTCTTTCTGGCTGCGAGCTATCTGCAGACGTTCGCATTTTCAGAGCAGGGCTGCTAGATATTCCCTGCACGGACCGCCAATGCTACGTTTGATGTTTGACGATTTCAATATAAGCAAGCATCCCCAGTCTGTGTGCCTCTGTGCGAGCAGTGCCATGGGCAGCTGACGCTGAGCAACAGTTTTCCAGGCTAGCTCTTTCTGCCTGCGAGCTATCTGCAGACGTTCGCATTTTCAGAGCAGGTCTGCCGGAGGCATAAGACAAAGGCCACTTATACGATTGCATTTTCAGGTGGCAAGACAAGCAAGCAGCCCCAGTCTCTGTGCCTCTGTGCGAGCAGTGCCATGGGCAGATGAGGCTGAGCAAGAGCTTTCCAGGCTAGCTCTTTCTGCCAGCGAGCTATCTGCAGACGTTCGCATTTTCGGAACAGGGCTGATGGAGGCCCCCTGCACAGAATCCCAAAGATACTTTTGAAGTGTGAGATGGCAAGACAAGCAAGCAAGCAGCCCCAGTCTCTGTGCCTCTGTGCGAGCAGTGCCATGGGCAGATGAGGCTGAGCAACAGCTTTCCAGTCTAGCTCTTTCTGGCTGCGAGCTATCTGCAGACGTTCGCATTTTCAGAGCAGGGCTGATAGAGGTGCTCTGCACGGACCCCCGAATCTACGTTTGAAGTTTGAGGGAGCAAGACAAGCAAGCAGCCCCAGTCTCTGTGCCTCTGTGCGAGCAGTGCCATGGGCAGATGAGGCTGAGCAACAGCTTTCCAGGCTAGCTCTTTCTGCCTGCGAGCTATCTGCAGACGTTCGCATTTTCAGAGCAGGGCTGATAGAGGTGCTCTGCACGGACCCCCGAATCTACGTTTGAAGTTTGAGGGAGCAAGACAAGCAAGCAGCCCCAGTCTCTGTGCCTCTGTGCGAGCAGTGCCATGGGCAGATGAGGCTGAGCAACAGCTTTCCAGGCTAGCTCTTTCTGCCTTCGAGCTATCTGCAGACGTTCGCATTTTCAGAGCAGGGCTGACGGAGGCCCCCTGCACGGAACCCCAAAGATAATTTTGAAGTTTGAGGTGGAACACAAGCAAGCAAGCAGCCCCAGTCTCTGTGCCTCTGTGCGAGCAGTGCCATGGGCAAATGAGGCTGAGCAACAGCTTTCCAGGCTAGCTCTTTCTGCCTGCGAGCTATGTGCAGCCGTTCGCATTTTCAGAGCAGGGCTGCCGGATACGCCGGCCAAGGACCCACAAAGCTACGTTTGAAGTTTGAGAGGGCAAGACAAGCAAGCAGCCCCAGTCTGTGTGCCTCTGTGCGAGCAGTGCCATGGGCAGATGAGGCGAAGCAACAGCTTTCCAGGCTAGCTCTTTCTGGCTGCGAGCTATCTGCAGACGTTCGCATTTTCAGAGCAGGGCTGATAGAGGTGCTCTGCACGGACCCCCGAATCTACGTTTGAAGTTTAAGGGAGCAAGACAAGCAAGCAGCCCCAGTCTCTGTGCCTCTGTGCGAGCAGTGCCATGGGCAGATGAGGCTGAGCAACAGCTTTCCAGGCTAGCTCTTTCTGGCTGCGAGCTATCTGCAGACGTTCGCATTTTCGGAGCAGGGCTGCCGGATACGCCGGCCAAGGACCCACAAAGCTACGTTTGAAGTTTGAGGGGGCAAAACAAGCAAGCAGCCCCAGTCTCTGTGCCTCTGTGTGAGCAGTGCCATGGGCACATGAGGCTGAGCAACAGCTTCCCAGGCTAGCTCTTTCTGGCTGCGAGCTATCTGCAGACGTTCGCATTTTCAGAGCAGGGCTGCGGGATATTCCCTGCACGGACCGCCAAAGCTACGTTTGATGTTTGAGGGTTTCAAGACAAGCAAGCAGCCCCAGTCTCTGTGCCTCTGTGTGAGCAGTGCCATGGGCAGATGAGGTTGAGCAACAGCTTTCCAGGCTAGCTCTTTCTGCCTGCGAGCTATCTGCAGACGTTCGCATTTTCAGAGCAGGGCTGATAGAGGTGCTCTGCACGGACCCCCGAATCTACGTTTGAAGTTTGAGGGAGCAAGACAAGCAAGCAGCCCCAGTCTCTGTGCCTCTGTGCGAGCAGTGCCATGGGTAGATGAGGCTGAGCAACAGCTTTCCAGGCTAGCTCTTTCTGCCTGCGAGCTATCTGCAGACGTTCGCATTTTCGGAGCAGGGCTTACGGAGGCCCCCTGCACGGAACCCCAAAGATACTTTTGAAGTTTGAGGTGGAAGACAAGCAAGGAAGCAGCCCCAGTCTCTGTGCCTCTGTGTGAGCAGTGCCATGGGCAGATGAGGCTGAGCAACAGCTTTCCAGGCTAGCTCTTTCTGCCTGCGAGCTATCTGCAGACGTTCGCATTTTCAGAGCAGGGCTGCGGGATTTTCCCTGCACAGACCGCCAAAGCTACGATTGAAGTTTGACGGGTTCAAGACAAGAAATCATCCCCAGTCTCTGTGCCTCTGTGCGAGCAGTGCCATGGGCAGATGAGGCTGAGCAACAGCTTTCCAGGCTAGCTCTTTCTGGCTGCGAGCTATCTGCAGCCGTTCGCATTTTCAGAGCAGGGCTGCCGGATACGCCGGCCAAGGACCCACAAAGCTACGTTTGAAGTTTGAGAGGGCAAGACAAGCAAGCAGCCCCAGTCTCTGTGCCTCTGTGCGAGCAGTGCCATGGGCAGATGAGGCTGAGCAACAGCTTTCCAGGCTAGCTCTTTCTGGCTGCGAGCTATCTGCAGACGTTCGCATTTTCGGAGCAGGCCTTCTGGAGGCACCCGGTACGGAACACCCAAGTTACGTTTGAAGTTTGAGTTGTCAAGACAAGCAAGCAGCCCCAGTCTCTGTGCCTCTGTGCGAGCAGTGCCATGGGCAGATGACGCTGAGCAACAGCTTTCCAGGCTAGCTCTTTCTGGCTGCGAGCTATCTGCAGACGTTCGCATTTTCAGAGCAGGTCTGCTAGATATTCCCTGCACGGACCGCCAATGCTACGTTTGATGTTTGACGGTTTCAAGATAAGCAAGCATCCCCAGTCTCTGTGCCTCTGTGCGAGCAGTGCCATGGGCAGATGACGCTGAGCAACAGTTTTCCAGGCTAGCTCTTTCTGCCTGCGAGCTATCTGCAGACGTTCGCATTTTCAGAGCAGGTCTGCCGGAGGCATAAGACAAAGGCCACTTATTATACGATTGAATTTTCAGGTGGCAAGACAAGCAAGCAGCCCCAGTCTCTGTGCCTCTGTGCGAGCAGTGCCATGGGCAGATGAGGCTGAGCAAGAGCTTTCCAGGCTAGCTCTTTCTGCCTGCGAGCTATCTGCAGACGTTCGCATTTTCAGAGCAGGGCTGATGGAGGTCCCCTGCACGGAATCCCAAAGATACTTTTGAAGTGTGAGATGGCAAGACAAGCAAGCAAGCAGCCACAGTCTCTGTGCCTCTGTGCGAGCAGTGCCATGGGCAGATGACGCTGAGCAACAGCTTTCCAGGCTAGCTCTTTCTGCCTGCGAGCTATCTGCAGACGTTCGCATTTTCAGAGCACGGCTGATAGAGGTGCTCTGCACGGACCCCCGAATCTACGTTTGAAGTTTGAGGGAGCAAGACAAGCAAGCAGCCCCAGTCTCTGTGCCTCTGTGCGAGCAGTGCCATGGGCAGATGAGGCTGAGCAACAGCTTTCCAGGCTAGCTCTTTCTGCCTGCGAGCTATCTGCAGACGTTCGCATTTTCAGAGCAGGGCTGACGGAGGCCCCCTGCACGGAACCCCAAAGATAATTTTGAAGTTTCAGGTGGAAGACAAGCAAGCAAGCAGCCCCAGTCTCTGTGCCTCTGTGCGAGCAATGCCATGGGCAGATGAGGCTGAGCAACAGCTTTCCAGGCTAGCTCTTTCTGCCTGCGAGCTATCTGCAGCCGTTCGCATTTTCAGAGCAGGGCTGCCGGATACGCCGGCCAAGGACCCACAAAGCTACGTTTGAAGTTTGAGGGGGCAAGACAAGCAAGCAGCCCCAGTCTCTGTGCCTCTGTGCGAACAGTGCCATGGGCAGATGAGGCTGAGCAACAGCTTTCCAGGCTAGCTCTTTCTGCCTGCGAGCTATCTGCAGACGTTCGCATTTTCAGAGCAGGGCTGCTAGATATTCCCTGCACGGACCGCCAATGCTACGTTTGATGTTCGACGATTTCAATATAAGCAAGCATCCCCAGTCTGTGTGCCTCTGTGCGAGCAGTGCCATGGGCAGCTGACGCTGAGCAACAGTTTTCCAGGCTAGCTCTTTCTGCCTGCGAGCTATCTGCAGACGTTCGCATTTTCAGAGCAGGGCTGCCGGATACGCCGGCCAAGGACCCACAAAGCTACGTTTGAAGTTTGAGAGGGCAAGACAAGCAAGCAGCCCCAGTCTCTGTGCCTCTGTGCGAGCAGTGCCATGGGCAGATGAGGCTGAGCAACAGCTTTCCAGGCTAGCTCTTTCTGCCTGCGAGCTATCTGCAGACGTTCGCATTTTCAGAGCAGGGCTGATAGAGGTGCTCTGCACGGATCCCCGAATCTACGTTTGAAGTTTAAGGGAGCATGACAAGCAAGCAGCCCCAGTCTCTGTGCCTCTGTGCGAGCAGTGCCATGGGCAGATGAGGCTGAGCAACAGCTTTCCAGGCTAGCTCTTTCTGGCTGCGAGCTATCTGCAGACGTTCGCATTTTCGGAGCAGGGCTGCCGGATACGCCGGCCAAGGACCCACAAAGCTACGTTTGAAGTTTGAGGGGGCAAAACAAGCAAGCAGCCCCAGTCTCTGTGCCTCTGTGTGAGCAGTGCCATGGGCACATGAGGCTGAGCAACAGCTTCCCAGGCTAGCTCTTTCTGGCTGCGAGCTATCTGCAGACGTTCGCATTTTCAGAGCAGGGCTGCGGGATATTCCCTGCACGGACCGCCAAAGCTACGTTTGATGTTTGAGGGTTTCAAGACAAGCAAGCAGCCCCAGTCTCTGTGCCTCTGTGTGAGCAGTGCCATGGGCAGATGAGGTTGAGCAACAGCTTTCCAGGCTAGCTCTTTCTGCCTGCGAGCTATCTGCAGACGTTCGCATTTTCAGAGCAGGGCTGATAGAGGTGCTCTGCACGGACCCCCGAATCTACGTTTGAAGTTTGAGGGAGCAAGACAAGCAAGCAGCCCCAGTCTCTGTGCCTCTGTGCGAGCAGTGCCATGGGTAGATGAGGCTGAGCAACAGCTTTCCAGGCTAGCTCTTTCTGCCTGCGAGCTATCTGCAGACGTTCGCATTTTCGGAGCAGGGCTTACGGAGGCCCCCTGCACGGAACCCCAAAGATACTTTTGAAGTTTGAGGTGGAAGACAAGCAGGGAAGCAGCCCCAGTCTCTGTGCCTCTGTGCGAGCAGTGCCATGGGCAGATGAGGCTGAGCAACAGCTTTCCAGGCTAGCTCTTTCTGCCTGCGAGCTATCTGCAGACGTTCGCATTTTCAGAGCAGGGCTGCGGGATTTTCCCTGCACAGACCGCCAAAGCTACGATTGAAGTTTGACGGGTTCAAGACAAGAAATCATCCCCAGTCTCTGTGCCTCTGTGCGAGCAGTGCCATGGGCAGATGAGGCTGAGCAACAGCTTTCCAGGCTAGCTCTTTCTGGCTGCGAGCTATCTGGAGACGTTCGCATTTTCAGAACAGGGCTTCTGGAGGTGCCCTGCACGGACCCCCGAAGATACGTTTGAAGTTTGAGGTGTCACGACAAGCAAGCAGGCCCAGTCTATGTGCCTCTGTGTGAGCAGTGCCATGGGCAGATGAGGCTGAGCAACAGCTTTCCAGGCTAGCTCTTTCTGGCTGCGAGCTATCTGCAGCCGTTCGCATTTTCAGAGCAGGGCTGCCGGATACGCCGGCCAAGGACCCACAAAGCTACGTTTGAAGTTTGAGAGGGCAAGACAAGCAAGCAGCCCCAGTCTCTGTGCCTCTGTGCGAGCAGTGCCATGGGCAGATGAGGCTGAGCAACAGCTTTACAGGCTAGCTCTTTCTGGCTGCGAGCTATCTGCAGACGTTCGCATTTTCAGAGCAGGTCTGCTAGATATTCCCTGCACGGACCGCCAATGCTACGTTTGATGTTTGACGGTTTCAAGATAAGCAAGCATCCCCAGTCTCTGTGCCTCTGTGCGAGCAGTGCCATGGGCAGATGACGCTGAGCAAGAGCTTTCCAGGCTAGCTCTTTCTGCCTGCGAGCTATCTGCAGACGTTCGCATTTTCAGAGCAGGTCTGCCGGAGGCATAAGACAAAGGCCACTTATTATACGATTGAATTTTCAGGTGGCAAGACAAGCAAGCAGCCCCAGTCTCTGTGCCTCTGTGCGAGCAGTGCCATGGGCAGATGAGGCTGAGCAACAGCTTTCCAGGCTAGCTCTTTCTGCCTGCGAGCTATCTGCAGACGTTCGCATTTTCAGAGCAGGGCTGATGGAGGTCCCCTGCACGGAATCCCAAAGATACTTTTGAAGTGTGAGATGGCAAGACAAGCAAGCAAGCAGCCACAGTCTCTGTGCCTCTGTGCGAGCAGTGCCATGGGCAGATGAGGCTGAGCAACAGCTTTCCAGGCTAGCTCTTTCTGCCTGCGAGCTATCTGCAGACGTTCGCATTTTCAGAGCAGGGCTGATAGAGGTGCTCTGCACGGACCCCCGAATCTACGTTTGAAGTTTGAGGGAGCAAGACAAGCAAGCAGCCCCAGTCTCTGTGCCTCTGTGCGAGCAGTGCCATGGGCAGATGAGGCTGAGCAACAGCTTTCCAGGCTAGCTCTTTCTGCCTGCGAGCTATCTGCAGACGTTCGCATTTTCAGAGCAGGGCTGACGGAGGCCCCCTGCACGGAACCCCAAAGATAATTTTGAAGTTTCAGGTGGAAGACAAGCAAGCAAACAGCCCCAGTCTCTGTGCCTCTGTGCGAGCAATGCCATGGGCAGATGAGGCTGAGCAACAGCTTTCCAGGCTAGCTCTTTCTGCCTGCGAGCTATCTGCAGCCGTTCGCATTTTCAGAGCAGGGCTGCCGGATACGCCGGCCAAGGACCCACAAAGCTACGTTTGAAGTTTGAGGGGGCAAGACAAGCAAGCAGCCCCAGTCTCTGTGCCTCTGTGCGAGCAGTGCCATGGGCAGATGAGGCTGAGCAACAGCTTTCCAGGCTAGCTCTTTCTGACTGCGAGCTATCTGCAGACGTTCGCATTTTCGGAGCAGGCCTTCTGGAGGCGCCCGCCAAGTTCCCCCTAAGCTACGTTTGAAGTTTGAGGTGGCAAGACAAGCAAGCAGCCCCAGTCTCTGTGCCTCTGTGCGAGCAGTGCCATGGGCAGATGAGGCTGAGCAACAGCTTTCCAGGCTAGCTCTTTCTGGCTGCGAGCTATCTGCAGACGTTCGCATTTTCAGAGCAGGGCTGATAGAGGTGCTCTGCACGGACCCCCGAATCTACGTTTCAAGTTTGAGGGGGCAAGACAAGCAAGCAGCCCCAGTCTCTGTGCCTCTGTGCGAGCAGTGCCATGGGCAGATGAGGCTGAGCAACAGCTTTCCAGGCTAGCTCTTTCTGCCTGCGAGCTATCTGCAGACGTTCGCATTTTTGGAGCAGGTCTGCCGGAGGCATAAGACAAAGGCCACTTATTATACGATTGAATTTTCAGGTGGCAAGACAAGCAAGCAGCCCCAGTCTCTGTGCCTCTGTGCGAGCAGTGCCATGGGCAGATGAGGCTGAGCAAGAGCTTTCCAGGCTAGCTCTTTCTGCCTGCGAGCTATCTGCAGACGTTCGCATTTTCGGAGCAGGGCTGATGGAGGCCCCCTGCACGGAATCCCAAAGATACTTTTGAAGTGTGAGATGGCAAGACAAGCAAGCAAGCAGCCCAAGTCTCTGTGCCTCTGTGCGAGCAGTGCCATGGGCAGATGAGGCTGAGCAACAGCTTTCCAGGCTAGCTCTTTCTGGCTGCGAGCTATCTGCAGACGTTCGCATTTTCAGAGCAGGGCTGATAGAGGTGCTCTGCACGGACCCCCGAATCTACGTTTGAAGTTTGAGGGAGCAAGACAAGCAAGCAGCCCCAGTCTCTGTGCCTCTGTGCGAGCAGTGCCATGGGCAGATGAGGCTGAGCAACAGCTTTCCAGGCTAGCTCTTTCTGCCTTCGAGCTATCTGCAGACGTTCGCATTTTCAGAGCAGGGCTGATAGAGGTGCTCTGCACGGACCCCCGAATCTACGTTTGAAGTTTGAGGGAGCAAGACAAGCAAGCAGCCCCAGTCTCTGTGCCTCTGTGCGAGCAGTGCCATGGGCAGATGAGGCTGAGCAACAGCTTTCCAGGCTAGCTCTTTCTGCCTGCTAGCTATCTGCAGACGTTCGCATTTTCAGAGCAGGGCTGACGGAGGCCCCCTGCACGGAACCCCAAAGATAATTTTGAAGTTTGAGGTGAAAGACAAGCAAGCAAGCAGCCCCAGTCTCTGTGCCTCTGTGCGAGCAGTGCCATGGGCAGATGAGGCTGAGCAACAGCTTTCCAGGCTAGCTCTTTCTGCCTGCGAGCTATCTGCAGACGTTCGCATTTTCGGAGCAGGGCTGATGGAGGCCCCCTGCACGGAATCCCAAAGATACTTTTGAAGTGTGAGACGGCAAGACAAGCAAGCAAGCAGCCCAAGTCTCTGTGCCTCTGTGCGAGCAGTGCCATGGGCAGATGAGGCTGAGCAACAGCTTTCCAGGCTAGCTCTTTCTGGCTGCGAGCTATCTGCAGACGTTCGCATTTTCAGAGCAGGGCTGATAGAGGTGCTCTGCACGGACCCCCGAATCTACGTTTGAAGTTTGAGGGAGCAAGACAAGCAAGCAGCCCCAGTCTCTGTGCCTCTGTGCGAGCAGTGCCATGGGCAGATGAGGCTGAGCAACAGCTTTCCAGGCTAGCTCTTTCTGCCTGCGAGCTATCTGCAGACGTTCGCATTTTCAGAGCAGGGCTGATAGAGGTGCTCTGCACGGACCCCCGAATCTACGTTTGA
Organism: Opisthocomus hoazin; assembly: GCF_030867145.1. Taxonomy (NCBI): domain Eukaryota; kingdom Metazoa; phylum Chordata; class Aves; order Opisthocomiformes; family Opisthocomidae; genus Opisthocomus; species Opisthocomus hoazin. Next base: position 14,180,926 of record NC_134430.1, on the reverse strand, counting down.
AGTTTGAGGGAGCAAGACAAGCAAGCAGCCCCAGTCTCTGTGCCTCTGTGCGAGCAGTGCCATGGGCAGATGAGGCTGAGCAACAGCTTTCCAGGCTAGCTCTTTCTGCCTGCGAGCTATCTGCAGACGTTCGCATTTTCAGAGCAGGGCTGACGGAGGCCCCCTGCACGGAACCCCAAAGATAATTTTGAAGTTTGAGGTGAAAGACAAGCAAGCAAGCAGCCCCAGTCTCTGTGCCTCTGTGCGAGCAGTGCCATGGGCAGATGAGGCTGAGAAACAGCTTTCCAGGCTAGCTCTTTCTGCCTGCGAGCTACGTGCAGCCGTTCGCATTTTCAGAGCAGGGCTGCCGGATACACCGGCCAAGGACCCACAAAGCTACGTTTGAAGTTTGAGAGGGCAAGACAAGCAAGCAGCCCCAGTCTGTGTGCCTCTGTGCGAGCAGTGCCATGGGCAGATGAGGCGAAGCAACAGCTTTCCAGGCTAGCTCTTTCTGGCTGCGAGCTATCTGCAGACGTTCACATTTTCAGAGCAGGGCTGATAGCGGTGCTCTGCACGGACCCCCGAATCTACGTTTGAAGTTTGAGGGGGCAAGACAAGCAAGCAGCCCCAGTCTCTGTGCCTCTGTGCGAGCAGTGCCATGGGCAGATGAGGCTGAGCAACAGCTTTCCAGGCTAGCTCTTTCTGGCTGCGAGCTATCTGCAGACGTTCGCATTTTCAGAGCAGGGCTGCCGGATACGCTGGCCAAGGACCCACAAAGCTACGTTTGAAGTTTGAGGGAGCAAAACAAGCAAGCAGCCCCAGTCTCTGTGCCTCTGTGTGAGCAGTGCCATGGGCACATGAGGCTGAGCAACAGCTTCCCAGGCTAGCTCTTTCTGGCTGCGAGCTATCTGCAGACGTTCGCATTTTCAGAGCAGGGCTGCGGGATATTCCCTGCACGGACCGCCAAAGCTACGTTTGAAGTTTGAGGGTTTCAAGACAAGCAAGCAGCCCCAGTCTCTGTGCCTCTGTGCGAGCAGTGCCATGGGCAGATGAGGTTGAGCAACAGCTTTCCAGGCTAGCTCTTTCTGCCTGCGAGCTATCTGCAGACGTTCGCATTTTCAGAACAGGGCTTCAGGAGGTGCTCTGCACGGACCCCCGAAGCTACGTTTGAAGTTTGAGGTGTCAAGACAAGCAAGCAGGCCCCGTCTATGTGCCTCTGTGTGAGCAGTGCCATGGGCAGATGAGGCTGAGCAACAGCTTTCCAGGCTAGCTCTTTCTGCCTGCGAGCTATCTGCAGACGTTCGCATTTTCAGAGCAGGGCTGATAGAGGTGCTCTGCACGGACCGCCAATGCTACGTTTGATGTTTGACGGTTTCAAGATAAGCAAGCATCCCCAGTCTCTGTGCCTCTGTGCGAGCAGTGCCATGGGCAGATGACGCTGAGCAACAGTTTTCCAGGCTAGCTCTTTCTGCCTGCGAGCTATCTGCAGACGTTCGCATTTTCAGAGCAGGGCTGATGGAGGTCCCCTGCACGGAATCCCAAAGATACTTTTAAAGTGTGAGATGGCAAGACAAGCAAGCAAGCAGCCACAGTCTCTGTGCCTCTGTGCGAGCAGTGCCATGGGCAGATGAGGCTGAGCAACAGCTTTCCAGGCTAGCTCTTTCTGCCTGCGAGCTATCTGCAGACGTTCGCATTTTCAGAGCAGGGCTGATAGAGGTGCTCTGCACGGACCCCCGAATCTACGTTTGAAGTTTGAGGGAGCAAGACAAGCAAGCAGCCCCAGTCTCTGTGCCTCTGTGCGAGCAGTGCCATGGGCAGATGAGGCTGAGCAACAGCTTTCCAGGCTAGCTCTTTCTGCCTGCGAGCTATCTGCAGACGTTCGCATTTTCAGAGCAGGGCTGACGGAGGCCCCCTGCACGGAACCCCAAAGATAATTTTGAAGTTTCAGGTGGAAGACAAGCAAGCAAGCAGCCCCAGTCTCTGTGCCTCTGTGCGAGCAATGCCATGGGCAGATGAGGCTGAGCAACAGCTTTCCAGGCTAGCTCTTTCTGCCTGCGAGCTATCTGCAGCCGTTCGCATTTTCAGAGCAGGGCTGCCGGATACGCCGGCCAAGGACCCACAAAGCTACGTTTGAAGTTTGAGGGGGCAAGACAAGCAAGCAGCCCCAGTCTCTGTGCCTCTGTGCGAGCAGTGCCATGGGCAGATGAGGCTGAGCAACAGCTTTACAGGCTAGCTCTTTCTGGCTGCGAGCTATCTGCAGACGTTCGCATTTTCGGAGCAGGCCTTCTGGAGGCACCCGGTACGGAACACCCAAGTTACGTTTGAAGTTTGAGTTGTCAAGACAAGCAAGCAGCCCCAGTCTCTGTGCCTCTGTGCGAGCAGTGCCATGGGCAGATGACGCTGAGCAACAGCTTTCCAGGCTAGCTCTTTCTGGCTGCGAGCTATCTGCAGACGTTCGCATTTTCAGAGCAGGTCTGCTAAATATTCCCTGCACGGACCGCCAATGCTACGTTTGATGTTTGACGGTTTCAAGATAAGCAAGCATCCCCAGTCTCTGTGCCTCTGTGCGAGCAGTGCCATGGGCAGATGACGCTGAGCAACAGTTTTCCAGGCTAGCTCTTTCTGCCTGCGAGCTATCTGCAGACGTTCGCATTTTCAGAGCAGGTCTGCCGGAGGCATAAGACAAAGGCCACTTATTATACGATTGAATTTTCAGGTGGCAAGACAAGCAAGCAGCCCCAGTCTCTGTGCCTCTGTGCGAGCAGTGCCATGGGCAGATGAGGCTGAGCAAGAGCTTTCCAGGCTAGCTCTTTCTGCCTGCGAGCTATCTGCAGACGTTCGCATTTTCAGAGCAGGGCTGATGGAGGTCCCCTGCACGGAATCCCAAAGATACTTTTGAAGTGTGAGATGGCAAGACAAGCAAGCAAGCAGCCACAGTCTCTGTGCCTCTGTGCGAGCAGTGCCATGGGCAGATGAGGCTGAGCAACAGCTTTCCAGGCTAGCTCTTTCTGCCTGCGAGCTATCTGCAGACGTTCGCATTTTCAGAGCAGGGCTGATAGAGGTGCTCTGCACGGACCCCCGAATCTACGTTTGAAGTTTGAGGGAGCAAGACAAGCAAGCAGCCCCAGTCTCTGTGCCTCTGTGCGAGCAGTGCCATGGGCAGATGAGGCTGAGCAACAGCTTTCCAGGCTAGCTCTTTCTGGCTGCGAGCTATCTGCAGACGTTCGCATTTTCAGAGCAGGGCTGACGGAGGCCCCCTGCACGGAACCCCAAAGATAATTTTGAAGTTTCAGGTGGAAGACAAGCAAGCAAGCAGCCCCAGTCTCTGTGCCTCTGTGCGAGCAATGCCATGGGCAGATGAGGCTGAGCAACAGCTTTCCAGGCTAGCTCTTTCTGCCTGCGAGCTATCTGCAGCCGTTCGCATTTTCAGAGCAGGGCTGCCGGATACGCCGACCAAGGACCCACAAAGCTACGTTTGAAGTTTGAGGGGGCAAGACAAGCAAGCAGCCCCAGTCTCTGTGCCTCTGTGCGAACAGTGCCATGGGCAGATGAGGCTGAGCAACAGCTTTCCAGGCTAGCTCTTTCTGCCTGCGAGCTATCTGCAGACGTTCGCATTTTCAGAGCAGGGCTGCTAGATATTCCCTGCACGGACCGCCAATGCTACGTTTGATGTTCGACGATTTCAATATAAGCAAGCATCCCCAGTCTGTGTGCCTCTGTGCGAGCAGTGCCATGGGCAGCTGACGCTGAGCAACAGTTTTCCAGGCTAGCTCTTTCTGCCTGCGAGCTATCTGCAGACGTTCGCATTTTCAGAGCAGGGCTGCCGGATACGCCGGCCAAGGACCCACAAAGCTACGTTTGAAGTTTGAGAGGGCAAGACAAGCAAGCAGCCCCAGTCTGTGTGCCTCTGTGCGAGCAGTGCCATGGGCAGATGAGGCGAAGCAACAGCTTTCCAGGCTAGCTCTTTCTGGCTGCGAGCTATCTGCAGACGTTCGCATTTTCAGAGCAGGGCTGATAGAGGTGCTCTGCACGGACCCCCGAATCTACGTTTGAAGTTTAAGGGAGCAAGACAAGCAAGCAGCCCCAGTCTCTGTGCCTCTGTGCGAGCAGTGCCATGGGCAGATGAGGCTGAGCAACAGCTTTCCAGGCTAGCTCTTTCTGGCTGCGAGCTATCTGCAGACGTTCGCATTTTCGGAGCAGGGCTGCCGGATACGCCGGCCAAGGACCCACAAAGCTACGTTTGAAGTTTGAGGGGGCAAAACAAGCAAGCAGCCCCAGTCTCTGTGCCTCTGTGTGAGCAGTGCCATGGGCACATGAGGCTGAGCAACAGCTTCCCAGGCTAGCTCTTTCTGGCTGCGAGCTATCTGCAGACGTTCGCATTTTCAGAGCAGGGCTGCGGGATATTCCCTGCACGGACCGCCAAAGCTACGTTTGATGTTTGAGGGTTTCAAGACAAGCAAGCAGCCCCAGTCTCTGTGCCTCTGTGTGAGCAGTGCCATGGGCAGATGAGGTTGAGCAACAGCTTTCCAGGCTAGCTCTTTCTGCCTGCGAGCTATCTGCAGACGTTCGCATTTTCAGAGCAGGGCTGATAGAGGTGCTCTGCACGGACCCCCGAATCTACGTTTGAAGTTTGAGGGAGCAAGACAAGCAAGCAGCCCCAGTCTCTGTGCCTCTGTGCGAGCAGTGCCATGGGTAGATGAGGCTGAGCAACAGCTTTCCAGGCTAGCTCTTTCTGCCTGCGAGCTATCTGCAGACGTTCGCATTTTCGGAGCAGGGCTTACGGAGGCCCCCTGCACGGAACCCCAAAGATACTTTTGAAGTTTGAGGTGGAAGACAAGCAAGGAAGCAGCCCCAGTCTCTGTGCCTCTGTGCGAGCAGTGCCATGGGCAGATGAGGCTGAGCAACAGCTTTCCAGGCTAGCTCTTTCTGCCTGCGAGCTATCTGCAGACGTTCGCATTTTCAGAGCAGGGCTGCGGGATTTTCCCTGCACAGACCGCCAAAGCTACGATTGAAGTTTGACGGGTTCAAGACAAGAAATCATCCCCAGTCTCTGTGCCTCTGTGCGAGCAGTGCCATGGGCAGATGAGGCTGAGCAACAGCTTTCCAGGCTAGCTCTTTCTGGCTGCGAGCTATCTGGAGACGTTCGCATTTTCAGAACAGGGCTTCTGGAGGTGCCCTGCACGGACCCCCGAAGATACGTTTGAAGTTTGAGGTGTCACGACAAGCAAGCAGGCCCAGTCTATGTGCCTCTGTGCGAGCAGTGCCATGGGCAGATGAGGCTGAGCAACAGTTTTACAGGCTAGATCTTTCTGGCTGCGAGCTATCTGCAGACGTTCGCATTTTCAAAGCAGGCCTTCTGGAGGCACCCGGTACGGAACACCCAAGTTACGTTTGAAGTTTGAGTTGTCAAGACAAGCAAGCAGCCCCAGTCTCTGTGCCTCTGTGCGAGCAGTGCCATGGGCAGATGACGCTGAGCAACAGCTTTCCAGGCTAGCTCTTTCTGGCTGCGAGCTATCTGCAGACGTTCGCATTTTCAGAGCAGGTCTGCTAGATATTACCTGCACGGACCGCCAATGCTACGTTTGATGTTTGATGGTTTCAAGATAAGCAAGCATCCCCAGTCTCTGTGCCTCTGTGCGAGCAGTGCCATGGGCAGATGACGCTGAGCAACAGTTTTCCAGGCTAGCTCTTTCTGCCTGCGAGCTATCTGCAGACGTTCGCATTTTCAGAGCAGGTCTGCCGGAGGCATAAGACAAAGGCCACTTATTATACGATTGAATTTTCAGGTGGCAAGACAAGCAAGCAGCCCCAGTCTCTGTGCCTCTGTGCGAGCAGTGCCATGGGCAGATGAGGCTGAGCAAGAGCTTTCCAGGCTAGCTCTTTCTGCCTGCGAGCTATCTGCAGACGTTCGCATTTTCAGAGCAGGGCTGATGGAGGTCCCCTGCACGGAATCCCAAAGATACTTTTGAAGTGTGAGATGGCCAGACAAGCAAGCAAGCAGCCACAGTCTCTGTGCCTCTGTGCGAGCAGTGCCATGGGCAGATGAGGCTGAGCAACAGCTTTCCAGGCTAGCTCTTTCTGCCTGCGAGCTATCTGCAGACGTTCGCATTTTCAGAGCAGGGCTGATAGAGGTGCTCTGCACGGACCCCCGAATCTACGTTTGAAGTTTGAGGGAGCAAGACAAGCAAGCAGCCCCAGTCTCTGTGCCTCTGTGCGAGCAGTGCCATGGGCAGATGAGGCTGAGCAACAGCTTTCCAGGCTAGCTCTTTCTGCCTGCGAGCTATCTGCAGACGTTCGCATTTTCAGAGCAGGGCTGACGGAGGCCCCCTGCACGGAACCCCAAAGATAATTTTGAAGTTTCAGGTGGAAGACAAGCAAGGAAGCAGCCCCAGTCTCTGTGCCTCTGTGCGAGCAGTGCCATGGGCAGATGAGGCTGAGCAACAGCTTTCCAGGCTAGCTCTTTCTGCCTGCGAGCTATCTGCAGACGTTCGCATTTTCAGAGCAGGGCTGCGGGATTTTCCCTGCACAGACCGCCAAAGCTACGATTGAAGTTTGACGGGTTCAAGACAAGAAATCATCCCCAGTCTCTGTGCCTCTGTGCGAGCAGTGCCATGGGCAGATGAGGCTGAGCAACAGCTTTCCAGGCTAGCTCTTTCTGGCTGCGAGCTATCTGGAGACGTTCGCATTTTCAGAACAGGGCTTCTGGAGGTGCCCTGCACGGACCCCCGAAGATACGTTTGAAGTTTGAGGTGTCACGACAAGCAAGCAGGCCCAGTCTATGTGCCTCTGTGCGAGCAGTGCCATGGGCAGATGAGGCTGAGCAACAGCTTTACAGGCTAGATCTTTCTGCCTGCGAGCTATCTGCAGACGTTCGCATTTTCGGAGCAGGCCTTCTGGAGGCACCCGGTACGGAACACCCAAGTTACGTTTGAAGTTTGAGTTGTCAAGACAAGCAAGCAGCCCCAGTCTCTGTGCCTCTGTGTGAGCAGTGCCATGGGCAGATGACGCTGAGCAACAGCTTTCCAGGCTAGCTCTTTCTGCCTGCGAGCTATCTGCAGACGTTCGCATTTTCAGAGCAGGTCTGCTAGATATTACCTGCACGGACCGCCAATGCTACGTTTGATGTTTGACGGTTTCAAGATAAGCAAGCATCCCCAGTCTCTGTGCCTCTGTGCGAGCAGTGCCATGGGCAGATGACGCTGAGCAACAGTTTTCCAGGCTAGCTCTTTCTGCCTGCGAGCTATCTGCAGACGTTCGCATTTTCAGAGCAGGTCTGCCGGAGGCATAAGACAAAGGCCACTTATTATACGATTGAATTTTCAGGTGGCAAGACAAGCAAGCAGCCCCAGTCTCTGTGCCTCTGTGCGAGCAGTGCCATGGGCAGATGAGGCTGAGCAAGAGCTTTCCAGGCTAGCTCTTTCTGCCTGCGAGCTATCTGCAGACGTTCGCATTTTCAGAGCAGGGCTGATGGAGGTCCCCTGCACGGAATCCCAAAGATACTTTTGAAGTGTGAGATGGCAAGACAAGCAAGCAAGCAGCCACAGTCTCTGTGCCTCTGTGCGAGCAGTGCCATGGGCAGATGAGGCTGAGCAACAGCTTTCCAGGCTAGCTCTTTCTGCCTGCGAGCTATCTGCAGACGTTCGCATTTTCAGAGCAGGGCTGATAGAGGTGCTCTGCACGGACCCCCGAATCTACGTTTGAAGTTTGAGGGAGCAAGACAAGCAAGCAGCCCCAGTCTCTGTGCCTCTGTGCGAGCAGTGCCATGGGCAGATGAGGCTGAGCAACAGCTTTCCAGGCTAGCTCTTTCTGCCTGCGAGCTATCTGCAGACGTTCGCATTTTCAGAGCAGGGCTGACGGAGGCCCCCTGCACGGAACCCCAAAGATAATTTTGAAGTTTCAGGTGGAAGACAAGCAAGCAAGCAGCCCCAGTCTCTGTGCCTCTGTGCGAGCAATGCCATGGGCAGATGAGGCTGAGCAACAGCTTTCCAGGCTAGCTCTTTCTGCCTGCGAGCTATCTGCAGCCGTTCGCATTTTCAGAGCAGGGCTGCCGGATACGCCGGCCAAGGACCCACAAAGCTACGTTTGAAGTTTGAGGGGGCAAGACAAGCAAGCAGCCCCAGTCTCTGTGCCTCTGTGCGAGCAGTGCCATGGGCAGATGAGGCTGAGCAACAGCTTTCCAGGCTAGCTCTTTCTGACTGCGAGCTATCTGCAGACGTTCGCATTTTCGGAGCAGGCCTTCTGGAGGCGCCCGCCAAGTTCCCCCTAAGCTACGTTTGAAGTTTGAGGTGGCAAGACAAGCAAGCAGCCCCAGTCTCTGTGCCTCTGTGCGAGCAGTGCCATGGGCAGATGAGGCTGAGCAACAGCTTTCCAGGCTTGCTTTTTCTGGCTGCGAGCTATCTGGAGACGTTCGCATTTTCAGAACAGGGCTTCTGGAGGTGCCCTGCACGGACCCCCGAAGATACGTTTGAAGTTTGAGGTGTCAAGACAAGCAAGCAGGCCCCGTCTATGTGCCTCTGTGCGAGCAGTGCCATGGGCAGATGAGGCTGAGCAACAGCTTTCCAGGCTAGCTCTTTCTGGCTGCGAGCTATCTGCAGACGTTCGCATTTTCAGAGCAGGGCTGATAGAGGTGCTCTGCACGGACCCCCGAATCTACGTTTCAAGTTTGAGGGGGCAAGACAAGCAAGCAGCCCCAGTCTCTGTGCCTCTGTGCGAGCAGTGCCATGGGCAGATGAGGCTGAGCAACAGCTTTCCAGGCTAGCTCTTTCTGCCTGCGAGCTATCTGCAGACGTTCGCATTTTTGGAGCAGGTCTGCCGGAGGCATAAGACAAAGGCCACTTATTATACGATTGAATTTTCAGGTGGCAAGACAAGCAAGCAGCCCCAGTCTCTGTGCCTCTGTGCGAGCAGTGCCATGGGCAGATGAGGCTGAGCAAGAGCTTTCCAGGCTAGCTCTTTCTGCCTGCGAGCTATCTGCAGACGTTCGCATTTTCGGAGCAGGGCTGATGGAGGCCCCCTGCACGGAATCCCAAAGATACTTTTGAAGTGTGAGATGGCAAGACAAGCAAGCAAGCAGCCCAAGTCTCTGTGCCTCTGTGCGAGCAGTGCCATGGGCAGATGAGGCTGAGCAACAGCTTTCCAGGCTAGCTCTTTCTGGCTGCGAGCTATCTGCAGACGTTCGCATTTTCAGAGCAGGGCTGATAGAGGTGCTCTGCACGGACCCCCGAATCTACGTTTGAAGTTTGAGGGAGCAAGACAAGCAAGCAGCCCCAGTCTCTGTGCCTCTGTGCGAGCAGTGCCATGGGCAGATGAGGCTGAGCAACAGCTTTCCAGGCTAGCTCTTTCTGCCTTCGAGCTATCTGCAGACGTTCGCATTTTCAGAGCAGGGCTGATAGAGGTGCTCTGCACGGACCCCCGAATCTACGTTTGAAGTTTGAGGGAGCAAGACAAGCAAGCAGCCCCAGTCTCTGTGCCTCTGTGCGAGCAGTGCCATGGGCAGATGAGGCTGAGCAACAGCTTTCCAGGCTAGCTCTTTCTGCCTGCGAGCTATCTGCAGACGTTCGCATTTTCAGAGCAGGGCTGACGGAGGCCCCCTGCACGGAACCCCAAAGATAATTTTGAAGTTTGAGGTGAAAGACAAGCAAGCAAGCAGCCCCAGTCTCTGTGCCTCTGTGCGAGCAGTGCCATGGGCAGATGAGGCTGAGCAACAGCTTTCCAGGCTAGCTCTTTCTACCTGCGAGCTATCTGCAGACGTTCGCATTTTCGGAGCAGGGCTGATGGAGGCCCCCTGCACGGAATCCCAAAGATACTTTTGAAGTGTGAGACGGCAAGACAAGCAAGCAAGCAGCCCAAGTCTCTGTGCCTCTGTGCGAGCAGTGCCATGGGCAGATGAGGCTGAGCAACAGCTTTCCAGGCTAGCTCTTTCTGGCTGCGAGCTATCTGCAGACGTTCGCATTTTCAGAGCAGGGCTGATAGAGGTGCTCTGCACGGACCCCCGAATCTACGTTTGAAGTTTGAGGGAGCAAGACAAGCAAGCAGCCCCAGTCTCTGTGCCTCTGTGCGAGCAGTGCCATGGGCAGATGAGGCTGAGCAACAGCTTTCCAGGCTAGCTCTTTCTGCCTGCGAGCTATCTGCAGACGTTCGCATTTTCAGAGCAGGGCTGATAGAGGTGCTCTGCACGGACCCCCGAATCTACGTTTGAAGTTTGAGGGAGCAAGACAAGCAAGCAGCCCCAGTCTCTGTGCCTCTGTGCGAGCAGTGCCATGGGCAGATGAGGCTGAGCAACAGCTTTCCAGGCTAGCTCTTTCTGCCTGCGAGCTATCTGCAGACGTTCGCATTTTCAGAGCAGGGCTGACGGAGGCCCCCTGCACGGAACCCCAAAGATAATTTTGAAGTTTGAGGTGAAAGACAAGCAAGCAAGCAGCCCCAGTCTCTGTGCCTCTGTGCGAGCAGTGCCATGGGCAGATGAGGCTGAGAAACAGCTTTCCAGGCTAGCTCTTTCTGCCTGCGAGCTACGTGCAGCCGTTCGCATTTTCAGAGCAGGGCTGCCGGATACACCGGCCAAGGACCCACAAAGCTACGTTTGAACTTTGAGAGGGCAAGACAAGCAAGCAGCCCCAGTCTCTGTGCCTCTGTGCGAGCAGTGCCATGGGCAGATGAGGCGAAGCAACAGCTTTCCAGGCTAGCTCTTTCTGGCTGCGAGCTATCTGCAGACGTTCACATTTTCAGAGCAGGGCTGATAGAGGTGCTCTGCACGGACCCCCGAATCTACGTTTGAAGTTTGAGGGGGCAAGACAAGCAAGCAGCCCCAGTCTCTGTGCCTCTGTGCGAGCAGTGCCATGGGCAGATGAGGCTGAGCAACAGCTTTCCAGGCTAGCTCTTTCTGGCTGCGAGCTATCTGCAGACGTTCGCATTTTCAGAGCAGGGCTGCCGGATACTCTGGCCAAGGACCCACAAAGCTACGTTTGAAGTTTGAGGGAGCAAAACAAGCAAGCAGCCCCAGTCTCTGTGCCTCTGTGTGAGCAGTGCCATGGGCACATGAGGCTGAGCAACAGCTTCCCAGGCTAGCTCTTTCTGGCTGCGAGCTATCTGCAGACGTTCGCATTTTCAGAGCAGGGCTGCGGGATATTCCCTGCACGGACCGCCAAAGCTACGTTTGAAGTTTGAGGGTTTCAAGACAAGCAAGCAGCCCCAGTCTCTGTGCCTCTGTGCGAGCAGTGCCATGGGCAGATGACGCTGAGCAACAGTTTTCCAGGCTAGCTCTTTCTGCCTGCGAGCTATCTGCAGACGTTCGCATTTTCAGAACAGGGCTTCAGGAGGTGCTCTGCACGGACCCCCGAAGCTACGTTTGAAGTTTGAGGTGTCAAGACAAGCAAGCAGGCCCCGTCTATGTGCCTCTGTGTGAGCAGTGCCATGGGCAGATGAGGCTGAGCAACAGCTTTCCAGGCTAGCTCTTTCTGCCTGCGAGCTATCTGCAGACGTTCGCATTTTCAGAGCAGGGCTGATAGAGGTGCTCTGCACGGACCGCCAATGCTACGTTTGATGTTTGACGGTTTCAAGATAAGCAAGCATCCCCAGTCTCTGTGCCTCTGTGCGAGCAGTGCCATGGGCAGATGACGCTGAGCAACAGTTTTCCAGGCTAGCTCTTTCTGCCTGCGAGCTATCTGCAGACGTTCGCATTTTCAGAGCAGGTCTGCCGGAGGCATAAGACAAAGGCCACTTATTATACGATTGAATTTTCAGGTGGCAAGACAAGCAAGCAGCCCCAGTCTCTGTGCCTCTGTGCGAGCAGTGCCATGGGCAGATGAGGCTGAGCAAGAGCTTTCCAGGCTAGCTCTTTCTGCCTGCGAGCTATCTGCAGACGTTCGCATTTTCAGAGCAGGGCTGATGGAGGTCCCCTGCACGGAATCCCAAAGATACTTTTGAAGTGTGAGATGGCAAGACAAGCAAGCAAGCAGCCACAGTCTCTGTGCCTCTGTGCGAGCAGTGCCATGGGCAGATGAGGCTGAGCAACAGCTTTCCAGGCTAGCTCTTTCTGCCTGCGAGCTATCTGCAGACGTTCGCATTTTCAGAGCAGGGCTGATAGAGGTGCTCTGCACGGACCCCCGAATCTACGTTTCAAGTTTGAGGGGGCAAGACAAGCAAGCAGCCCCAGTCTCTGTGCCTCTGTGCGAGCAGTGCCATGGGCAGATGAGGCTGAGCAACAGCTTTCCAGGCTAGCTCTTTCTGCCTGCGAGCTATCTGCAGACGTTCGCATTTTTGGAGCAGGTCTGCCGGAGGCATAAGACAAAGGCCACTTATTATACGATTGAATTTTCAGGTGGCAAGACAAGCAAGCAGCCCCAGTCTCTGTGCCTCTGTGCGAGCAGTGCCATGGGCAGATGAGGCTGAGCAAGAGCTTTCCAGGCTAGCTCTTTCTGCCTGCGAGCTATCTGCAGACGTTCGCATTTTCGGAGCAGGGCTGATGGAGGCCCCCTGCACGGAATCCCAAAGATACTTTTGAAGTGTGAGATGGCAAGACAAGCAAGCAAGCAGCCCAAGTCTCTGTGCCTCTGTGCGAGCAGTGCCATGGGCAGATGAGGCTGAGCAACAGCTTTCCAGGCTAGCTCTTTCTGGCTGCGAGCTATCTGCAGACGTTCGCATTTTCAGAGCAGGGCTGATAGAGGTGCTCTGCACGGACCCCCGAATCTACGTTTCAAGTTTGAGGGGGCAAGACAAGCAAGCAGCCCCAGTCTCTGTGCCTCTGTGCGAGCAGTGCCATGGGCAGATGAGGCTGAGCAACAGCTTTCCAGGCTAGCTCTTTCTGCCTGCGAGCTATCTGCAGACGTTCGCATTTTTGGAGCAGGTCTGCCGGAGGCATAAGACAAAGGCCACTTATTATACGATTGAATTTTCAGGTGGCAAGACAAGCAAGCAGCCCCAGTCTCTGTGCCTCTGTGCGAGCAGTGCCATGGGCAGATGAGGCTGAGCAAGAGCTTTCCAGGCTAGCTCTTTCTGCCTGCGAGCTATCTGCAGACGTTCGCATTTTCGGAGCAGGGCTGATGGAGGCCCCCTGCACGGAATCCCAAAGATACTTTTGAAGTGTGAGATGGCAAGACAAGCAAGCAAGCAGCCCAAGTCTCTGTGCCTCTGTGCGAGCAGTGCCATGGGCAGATGAGGCTGAGCAACAGCTTTCCAGGCTAGCTCTTTCTGGCTGCGAGCTATCTGCAGACGTTCGCATTTTCAGAGCAGGGCTGATAGAGGTGCTCTGCACGGACCCCCGAATCTACGTTTGAAGTTTGAGGGAGCAAGACAAGCAAGCAGCCCCAGTCTCTGTGCCTCTGTGCGAGCAGTGCCATGGGCAGATGAGGCTGAGCAACAGCTTTCCAGGCTAGCTCTTTCTGCCTTCGAGCTATCTGCAGACGTTCGCATTTTCAGAGCAGGGCTGATAGAGGTGCTCTGCACGGACCCCCGAATCTACGTTTGAAGTTTGAGGGAGCAAGACAAGCAAGCAGCCCCAGTCTCTGTGCCTCTGTGCGAGCAGTGCCATGGGCAGATGAGGCTGAGCAACAGCTTTCCAGGCTAGCTCTTTCTGCCTGCGAGCTATCTGCAGACGTTCGCATTTTCAGAGCAGGGCTGACGGAGGCCCCCTGCACGGAACCCCAAAGATAATTTTGAAGTTTGAGGTGAAAGACAAGCAAGCAAGCAGCCCCAGTCTCTGTGCCTCTGTGCGAGCAGTGCCATGGGCAGATGAGGCTGAGCAACAGCTTTCCAGGCTAGCTCTTTCTACCTGCGAGCTATCTGCAGACGTTCGCATTTTCGGAGCAGGGCTGATGGAGGCCCCCTGCACGGAATCCCAAAGATACTTTTGAAGTGTGAGACGGCAAGACAAGCAAGCAAGCAGCCCAAGTCTCTGTGCCTCTGTGCGAGCAGTGCCATGGGCAGATGAGGCTGAGCAACAGCTTTCCAGGCTAGCTCTTTCTGGCTGCGAGCTATCTGCAGACGTTCGCATTTTCAGAGCAGGGCTGATAGAGGTGCTCTGCACGGACCCCCGAATCTACGTTTGAAGTTTGAGGGAGCAAGACAAGCAAGCAGCCCCAGTCTCTGTGCCTCTGTGCGAGCAGTGCCATGGGCAGATGAGGCTGAGCAACAGCTTTCCAGGCTAGCTCTTTCTGCCTGCGAGCTATCTGCAGACGTTCGCATTTTCAGAGCAGGGCTGATAGAGGTGCTCTGCACGGACCCCCGAATCTACGTTTGAAGTTTGAGGGAGCAAGACAAGCAAGCAGCCCCAGTCTCTGTGCCTCTGTGCGAGCAGTGCCATGGGCAGATGAGGCTGAGCAACAGCTTTCCAGGCTAGCTCTTTCTGCCTGCGAGCTATCTGCAGACGTTCGCATTTTCAGAGCAGGGCTGACGGAGGCCCCCTGCACGGAACCCCAAAGATAATTTTGAAGTTTGAGGTGAAAGACAAGCAAGCAAGCAGCCCCAGTCTCTGTGCCTCTGTGCGAGCAGTGCCATGGGCAGATGAGGCTGAGAAACAGCTTTCCAGGCTAGCTCTTTCTGCCTGCGAGCTACGTGCAGCCGTTCGCATTTTCAGAGCAGGGCTGCCGGATACACCGGCCAAGGACCCACAAAGCTACGTTTGAACTTTGAGAGGGCAAGACAAGCAAGCAGCCCCAGTCTCTGTGCCTCTGTGCGAGCAGTGCCATGGGCAGATGAGGCGAAGCAACAGCTTTCCAGGCTAGCTCTTTCTGGCTGCGAGCTATCTGCAGACGTTCACATTTTCAGAGCAGGGCTGATAGAGGTGCTCTGCACGGACCCCCGAATCTACGTTTGAAGTTTGAGGGGGCAAGACAAGCAAGCAGCCCCAGTCTCTGTGCCTCTGTGCGAGCAGTGCCATGGGCAGATGAGGCTGAGCAACAGCTTTCCAGGCTAGCTCTTTCTGGCTGCGAGCTATCTGCAGACGTTCGCATTTTCAGAGCAGGGCTGCCGGATACTCTGGCCAAGGACCCACAAAGCTACGTTTGAAGTTTGAGGGAGCAAAACAAGCAAGCAGCCCCAGTCTCTGTGCCTCTGTGTGAGCAGTGCCATGGGCACATGAGGCTGAGCAACAGCTTCCCAGGCTAGCTCTTTCTGGCTGCGAGCTATCTGCAGACGTTCGCATTTTCAGAGCAGGGCTGCGGGATATTCCCTGCACGGACCGCCAAAGCTACGTTTGAAGTTTGAGGGTTTCAAGACAAGCAAGCAGCCCCAGTCTCTGTGCCTCTGTGCGAGCAGTGCCATGGGCAGATGACGCTGAGCAACAGTTTTCCAGGCTAGCTCTTTCTGCCTGCGAGCTATCTGCAGACGTTCGCATTTTCAGAACAGGGCTTCAGGAGGTGCTCTGCACGGACCCCCGAAGCTACGTTTGAAGTTTGAGGTGTCAAGACAAGCAAGCAGGCCCCGTCTATGTGCCTCTGTGTGAGCAGTGCCATGGGCAGATGAGGCTGAGCAACAGCTTTCCAGGCTAGCTCTTTCTGCCTGCGAGCTATCTGCAGACGTTCGCATTTTCAGAGCAGGGCTGATAGAGGTGCTCTGCACGGACCGCCAATGCTACGTTTGATGTTTGACGGTTTCAAGATAAGCAAGCATCCCCAGTCTCTGTGCCTCTGTGCGAGCAGTGCCATGGGCAGATGACGCTGAGCAACAGTTTTCCAGGCTAGCTCTTTCTGCCTGCGAGCTATCTGCAGACGTTCGCATTTTCAGAGCAGGTCTGCCGGAGGCATAAGACAAAGGCCACTTATTATACGATTGAATTTTCAGGTGGCAAGACAAGCAAGCAGCCCCAGTCTCTGTGCCTCTGTGCGAGCAGTGCCATGGGCAGATGAGGCTGAGCAAGAGCTTTCCAGGCTAGCTCTTTCTGCCTGCGAGCTATCTGCAGACGTTCGCATTTTCAGAGCAGGGCTGATGGAGGTCCCCTGCACGGAATCCCAAAGATACTTTTGAAGTGTGAGATGGCAAGACAAGCAAGCAAGCAGCCACAGTCTCTGTGCCTCTGTGCGAGCAGTGCCATGGGCAGATGAGGCTGAGCAACAGCTTTCCAGGCTAGCTCTTTCTGCCTGCGAGCTATCTGCAGACGTTCGCATTTTCAGAGCAGGGCTGATAGAGGTGCTCTGCACGGACCCCCGAATCTACGTTTCAAGTTTGAGGGGGCAAGACAAGCAAGCAGCCCCAGTCTCTGTGCCTCTGTGCGAGCAGTGCCATGGGCAGATGAGGCTGAGCAACAGCTTTCCAGGCTAGCTCTTTCTGCCTGCGAGCTATCTGCAGACGTTCGCATTTTTGGAGCAGGTCTGCCGGAGGCATAAGACAAAGGCCACTTATTATACGATTGAATTTTCAGGTGGCAAGACAAGCAAGCAGCCCCAGTCTCTGTGCCTCTGTGCGAGCAGTGCCATGGGCAGATGAGGCTGAGCAAGAGCTTTCCAGGCTAGCTCTTTCTGCCTGCGAGCTATCTGCAGACGTTCGCATTTTCGGAGCAGGGCTGATGGAGGCCCCCTGCACGGAATCCCAAAGATACTTTTGAAGTGTGAGATGGCAAGACAAGCAAGCAAGCAGCCCAAGTCTCTGTGCCTCTGTGCGAGCAGTGCCATGGGCAGATGAGGCTGAGCAACAGCTTTCCAGGCTAGCTCTTTCTGGCTGCGAGCTATCTGCAGACGTTCGCATTTTCAGAGCAGGGCTGATAGAGGTGCTCTGCACGGACCCCCGAATCTACGTTTGAAGTTTGAGGGAGCAAGACAAGCAAGCAGCCCCAGTCTCTGTGCCTCTGTGCGAGCAGTGCCATGGGCAGATGAGGCTGAGCAACAGCTTTCCAGGCTAGCTCTTTCTGCCTTCGAGCTATCTGCAGACGTTCGCATTTTCAGAGCAGGGCTGATAGAGGTGCTCTGCACGGACCCCCGAATCTACGTTTGAAGTTTGAGGGAGCAAGACAAGCAAGCAGCCCCAGTCTCTGTGCCTCTGTGCGAGCAGTGCCATGGGCAGATGAGGCTGAGCAACAGCTTTCCAGGCTAGCTCTTTCTGCCTGCGAGCTATCTGCAGACGTTCGCATTTTCAGAGCAGGGCTGACGGAGGCCCCCTGCACGGAACCCCAAAGATAATTTTGAAGTTTGAGGTGAAAGACAAGCAAGCAAGCAGCCCCAGTCTCTGTGCCTCTGTGCGAGCAGTGCCATGGGCAGATGAGGCTGAGCAACAGCTTTCCAGGCTAGCTCTTTCTACCTGCGAGCTATCTGCAGACGTTCGCATTTTCGGAGCAGGGCTGATGGAGGCCCCCTGCACGGAATCCCAAAGATACTTTTGAAGTGTGAGACGGCAAGACAAGCAAGCAAGCAGCCCAAGTCTCTGTGCCTCTGTGCGAGCAGTGCCATGGGCAGATGAGGCTGAGCAACAGCTTTCCAGGCTAGCTCTTTCTGGCTGCGAGCTATCTGCAGACGTTCGCATTTTCAGAGCAGGGCTGATAGAGGTGCTCTGCACGGACCCCCGAATCTACGTTTGAAGTTTGAGGGAGCAAGACAAGCAAGCAGCCCCAGTCTCTGTGCCTCTGTGCGAGCAGTGCCATGGGCAGATGAGGCTGAGCAACAGCTTTCCAGGCTAGCTCTTTCTGCCTGCGAGCTATCTGCAGACGTTCGCATTTTCAGAGCAGGGCTGATAGAGGTGCTCTGCACGGACCCCCGAATCTACGTTTGAAGTTTGAGGGAGCAAGACAAGCAAGCAGCCCCAGTCTCTGTGCCTCTGTGCGAGCAGTGCCATGGGCAGATGAGGCTGAGCAACAGCTTTCCAGGCTAGCTCTTTCTGCCTGCGAGCTATCTGCAGACGTTCGCATTTTCAGAGCAGGGCTGACGGAGGCCCCCTGCACGGAACCCCAAAGATAATTTTGAAGTTTGAGGTGAAAGACAAGCAAGCAAGCAGCCCCAGTCTCTGTGCCTCTGTGCGAGCAGTGCCATGGGCAGATGAGGCTGAGAAACAGCTTTCCAGGCTAGCTCTTTCTGCCTGCGAGCTACGTGCAGCCGTTCGCATTTTCAGAGCAGGGCTGCCGGATACACCGGCCAAGGACCCACAAAGCTACGTTTGAACTTTGAGAGGGCAAGACAAGCAAGCAGCCCCAGTCTCTGTGCCTCTGTGCGAGCAGTGCCATGGGCAGATGAGGCGAAGCAACAGCTTTCCAGGCTAGCTCTTTCTGGCTGCGAGCTATCTGCAGACGTTCACATTTTCAGAGCAGGGCTGATAGAGGTGCTCTGCACGGACCCCCGAATCTACGTTTGAAGTTTGAGGGGGCAAGACAAGCAAGCAGCCCCAGTCTCTGTGCCTCTGTGCGAGCAGTGCCATGGGCAGATGAGGCTGAGCAACAGCTTTCCAGGCTAGCTCTTTCTGGCTGCGAGCTATCTGCAGACGTTCGCATTTTCAGAGCAGGGCTGCCGGATACTCTGGCCAAGGACCCACAAAGCTACGTTTGAAGTTTGAGGGAGCAAAACAAGCAAGCAGCCCCAGTCTCTGTGCCTCTGTGTGAGCAGTGCCATGGGCACATGAGGCTGAGCAACAGCTTCCCAGGCTAGCTCTTTCTGGCTGCGAGCTATCTGCAGACGTTCGCATTTTCAGAGCAGGGCTGCGGGATATTCCCTGCACGGACCGCCAAAGCTACGTTTGAAGTTTGAGGGTTTCAAGACAAGCAAGCAGCCCCAGTCTCTGTGCCTCTGTGCGAGCAGTGCCATGGGCAGATGACGCTGAGCAACAGTTTTCCAGGCTAGCTCTTTCTGCCTGCGAGCTATCTGCAGACGTTCGCATTTTCAGAACAGGGCTTCAGGAGGTGCTCTGCACGGACCCCCGAAGCTACGTTTGAAGTTTGAGGTGTCAAGACAAGCAAGCAGGCCCCGTCTATGTGCCTCTGTGTGAGCAGTGCCATGGGCAGATGAGGCTGAGCAACAGCTTTCCAGGCTAGCTCTTTCTGCCTGCGAGCTATCTGCAGACGTTCGCATTTTCAGAGCAGGGCTGATAGAGGTGCTCTGCACGGACCGCCAATGCTACGTTTGATGTTTGACGGTTTCAAGATAAGCAAGCATCCCCAGTCTCTGTGCCTCTGTGCGAGCAGTGCCATGGGCAGATGACGCTGAGCAACAGTTTTCCAGGCTAGCTCTTTCTGCCTGCGAGCTATCTGCAGACGTTCGCATTTTCAGAGCAGGTCTGCCGGAGGCATAAGACAAAGGCCACTTATTATACGATTGAATTTTCAGGTGGCAAGACAAGCAAGCAGCCCCAGTCTCTGTGCCTCTGTGCGAGCAGTGCCATGGGCAGATGAGGCTGAGCAAGAGCTTTCCAGGCTAGCTCTTTCTGCCTGCGAGCTATCTGCAGACGTTCGCATTTTCAGAGCAGGGCTGATGGAGGTCCCCTGCACGGAATCCCAAAGATACTTTTGAAGTGTGAGATGGCAAGACAAGCAAGCAAGCAGCCACAGTCTCTGTGCCTCTGTGCGAGCAGTGCCATGGGCAGATGAGGCTGAGCAACAGCTTTCCAGGCTAGCTCTTTCTGCCTGCGAGCTATCTGCAGACGTTCGCATTTTCAGAGCAGGGCTGATAGAGGTGCTCTGCACGGACCCCCGAATCTACGTTTGAAGTTTGAGGGAGCAAGACAAGCAAGCAGCCCCAGTCTCTGTGCCTCTGTGCGAGCAGTGCCATGGGCAGATGAGGCTGAGCAACAGCTTTCCAGGCTAGCTCTTTCTGCCTGCGAGCTATCTGCAGACGTTCGCATTTTCAGAGCAGTTCTGACGGAGGCCCCCTGCACGGAACCCCAAAGATAATTTTGAAGTTTCAGGTGGAAGACAAGCAAGCAAGCAGCCCCAGTCTCTGTGCCTCTGTGCGAGCAATGCCATGGGCAGATGAGGCTGAGCAACAGCTTTCCAGGCTAGCTCTTTCTGCCTGCGAGCTATCTGCAGCCGTTCGCATTTTCAGAGCAGGGCTGCCGGATACGCCGGCCAAGGACCCACAAAGCTACGTTTGAAGTTTGAGGGGGCAAGACAAGCAAGCAGCCCCAGTCTCTGTGCCTCTGTGCGAGCAGTGCCATGGGCAGATGAGGCTGAGCAACAGCTTTCCAGGCTAGCTCTTTCTGACTGCGAGCTATCTGCAGACGTTCGCATTTTCGGAGCAGGCCTTCTGGAGGCGCCCGCCAAGTTCCCCCTAAGCTACGTTTGAAGTTTGAGGTGGCAAGACAAGCAAGCAGCCCCAGTCTCTGTGCCTCTGTGCGAGCAGTGCCATGGGCAGATGAGGCTGAGCAACAGCTTTCCAGGCTTGCTTTTTCTGGCTGCGAGCTATCTGGAGACGTTCGCATTTTCGGAACAGGGCTTCTGGAGGTGCCCTGCACGGACCCCCGAAGATACGTTTGAAGTTTGAGGTGTCAAGACAAGCAAGCAGGCCCCGTCTATGTGCCTCTGTGCGAGCAGTGCCATGGGCAGATGGTGCTGAGCAACAGCTTTCCAGGCTAGCTCTTTCTGGCTGCGAGCTATCTGCAGACGTTCGCATTTTCAGAGCAGGGCTGATAGAGGTGCTCTGCACGGACCCCCGAATCTACGTTTCAAGTTTGAGGGGGCAAGACAAGCAAGCAGCCCCAGTCTCTGTGCCTCTGTGCGAGCAGTGCCATGGGCAGATGAGGCTGAGCAACAGCTTTCCAGGCTAGCTCTTTCTGCCTGCGAGCTATCTGCAGACGTTCGCATTTTTGGAGCAGGTCTGCCGGAGGCATAAGACAAAGGCCACTTATTATACGATTGAATTTTCAGGTGGCAAGACAAGCAAGCAGCCCCAGTCTCTGTGCCTCTGTGCGAGCAGTGCCATGGGCAGATGAGGCTGAGCAAGAGCTTTCCAGGCTAGCTCTTTCTGCCTGCGAGCTATCTGCAGACGTTCGCATTTTCGGAGCAGGGCTGATGGAGGCCCCCTGCACGGAATCCCAAAGATACTTTTGAAGTGTGAGATGGCAAGACAAGCAAGCAAGCAGCCCCAGTCTCTGTGCCTCTGTGCGAGCAGTGCCATGGGCAGATAAGGCTGAGCAACAGCTTTCCAGGCTAGCTCTTTCTGGCTGCGAGCTATCTGCAGACGTTCGCATTTTCAGAGCAGGGCTGATAGAGGTGCTCTGCACGGACCCCCGAATCTACGTTTGAAGTTTGAGGGAGCAAGACAAGCAAGCAGCCCCAGTCTCTGTGCCTCTGTGCGAGCAGTGCCATGGGCAGATGAGGCTGAGCAACAGCTTTCCAGGCTAGCTCTTTCTGCCTTCGAGCTATCTGCAGACGTTCGCATTTTCAGAGCAGGGCTGATAGAGGTGCTCTGCACGGACCCCCGAATCTACGTTTGAAGTTTGAGGGAGCAAGACAAGCAAGCAGCCCCAGTCTCTGTGCCTCTGTGCGAGCAGTGCCATGGGCAGATGAGGCTGAGCAACAGCTTTCCAGGCTAGCTCTTTCTGCCTGCGAGCTATCTGCAGACGTTCGCATTTTCAGAGCAGGGCTGACGGAGGCCCCCTGCACGGAACCCCAAAGATAATTTTGAAGTTTGAGGTGAAAGACAAGCAAGCAAGCAGCCCCAGTCTCTGTGCCTCTGTGCGAGCAGTGCCATGGGCAGATGAGGCTGAGCAAGAGCTTTCCAGGCTAGCTCTTTCTGCCTGCGAGCTATCTGCAGACGTTCACATTTTCAGAGCAGGGCTGATAGAGGTGCTCTGCACGGACCCCCGAATCTACGTTTGAAGTTTGAGGGGGCAAGACAAGCAAGCAGCCCCAGTCTCTGTGCCTCTGTGCGAGCAGTGCCATGGGCAGATGAGGCTGAGCAACAGCTTTCCAGGCTAGCTCTTTCTGGCTGCGAGCTATCTGCAGACGTTCGCATTTTCGGAGCAGGGCTGCCGGATACGCTGGCCAAGGACCCACAAAGCTACGTTTGAAGTTTGAGGGAGCAAAACAAGCAAGCAGCCCCAGTCTCTGTGCCTCTGTGTGAGCAGTGCCATGGGCACATGAGGCTGAGCAACAGCTTCCCAGGCTAGCTCTTTCTGGCTGCGAGCTATCTGCAGACGTTCGCATTTTCAGAGCAGGGCTGCGGGATATTCCCTGCACGGACCGCCAAAGCTACGTTTGAAGTTTGAGGGTTTCAAGACAAGCAAGCAGCCCCAG
Organism: Opisthocomus hoazin; assembly: GCF_030867145.1. Taxonomy (NCBI): domain Eukaryota; kingdom Metazoa; phylum Chordata; class Aves; order Opisthocomiformes; family Opisthocomidae; genus Opisthocomus; species Opisthocomus hoazin. The sequence goes on along the minus strand of NC_134430.1, from coordinate 14,158,809 downwards.
TCTCTGTGCCTCTGTGCGAGCAGTGCCATGGGCAGATGAGGTTGAGCAACAGCTTTCCAGGCTAGCTCTTTCTGCCTGCGAGCTATCTGCAGACGTTCGCATTTTCAGAACAGGGCTTCAGGAGGTGCTCTGCACGGACCCCCGAAGCTACGTTTGAAGTTTGAGGTGTCAAGACAAGCAAGCAGGCCCCGTCTATGTGCCTCTGTGTGAGCAGTGCCATGGGCAGATGAGGCTGAGCAACAGCTTTCCAGGCTAGCTCTTTCTGCCTGCGAGCTATCTGCAGACGTTCACATTTTCAGAGCAGGGCTGATAGAGGTGCTCTGCACGGACCCCCGAATCTACGTTTGAAGTTTGAGGGGGCAAGACAAGCAAGCAGCCCCAGTCTCTGTGCCTCTGTGCGAGCAGTGCCATGGGCAGATGAGGCTGAGCAACAGCTTTCCAGGCTAGCTCTTTCTGCCTGCGAGCTATCTGCAGACGTTCGCATTTTCGGAGCAGGGCTGATGGAGGCCCCCCGCACGGAATCCCAAAGATACTTTTGAAGTGTGAGATGGCAAGACAAGCAAGCAAGCAGCCCCAGTCTCTGTGCCTCTGTGCGAGCAGTGCCATGGGCAGATGAGGCTGAGCAACAGCTTTCCAGGCTAGCTCTTTCTGCCTGCGAGCTATCTGCAGACGTTCGCATTTTCAGAGCAGGGCTGATAGAGGTGCTCTGCACGGACCCCCGAATCTACGTTTGAAGTTTGAGGGAGCAAGACAAGCAAGCAGCCCCAGTCTCTGTGCCTCTGTGCGAGCAGTGCCATGGGCAGATGAGGCTGAGCAACAGCTTTCCAGGCTAGCTCTTTCTGCCTGCGAGCTATCTGCAAACGTTCGCATTTTCAGAGCAGGGCTGATAGAGGTGCTCTGCACGGACCCCCGAATCTACGTTTGAAGTTTGAGGGAGCAAGACAAGCAAGCAGCCCCAGTCTCTGTGCCTCTGTGCGAGCAGTGCCATGGGCAGATGAGGCTGAGCAACAGCTTTCCAGGCTAGCTCTTTCTGCCTGCGAGCTATCTGCAGACGTTCGCATTTTCAGAGCAGGGCTGACGGAGGCCCCCTGCACGGAACCCCAAAGATAATTTTGAAGTTTGAGGTGAAAGACAAGCAAGCAAGCAGCCCCAGTCTCTGTGCCTCTGTGCGAGCAGTGCCATGGGCAGATGAGGCTGAGCAACAGCTTTCCAGGCTAGCTCTTTCTGCCTGCGAGCTATGTGCAGCCGTTCGCATTTTCAGAGCAGGGCTGCCGGATACGCCGGCCAAGGACCCACAAAGCTACGTTTGAAGTTTGAGAGGGCAAGACAAGCAAGCAGCCCCAGTCTGTGTGCCTCTGTGCGAGCAGTGCCATGGGCAGATGAGGCGAAGCAACAGCTTTCCAGGCTAGCTCTTTCTGGCTGCGAGCTATCTGCAGACGTTCGCATTTTCAGAGCAGGGCTGATAGAGGTGCTCTGCACGGACCCCCGAATCTACGTTTGAAGTTTAAGGGAGCAAGACAAGCAAGCAGCCCCAGTCTCTGTGCCTCTGTGCGAGCAGTGCCATGGGCAGATGAGGCTGAGCAACAGCTTTCCAGGCTAGCTCTTTCTGGCTGCGAGCTATCTGCAGACGTTCGCATTTTCGGAGCAGGGCTGCCGGATACACCGGCCAAGGACCCACAAAGCTACGTTTGAAGTTTGAGGGGGCAAAACAAGCAAGCAGCCACAGTCTCTGTGCCTCTGTGTGAGCAGTGCCATGGGCACATGAGGCTGAGCAACAGCTTCCCAGGCTAGCTCTTTCTGGCTGCGAGCTATCTGCAGACGTTCGCATTTTCAGAGCAGGGCTGATAGAGGTGCTCTGCACAGACCCCCGAATCTACGTTTGAAGTTTGAGGGAGCAAGACAAGCAAGCAGCCCCAGTCTCTGTGCCTCTGTGCGAGCAGTGCCATGGGCAGATGAGGCTGAGCAACAGCTTTCCAGGCTAGCTCTTTCTGCCTGCGAGCTATCTGCAGACTTTCGCATTTTCGGAGCAGGGCTTACGGAGGCCCCCTGCACGGAACCCCAAAGATACTTTTGAAGTTTGAGGTGGAAGACAAGCAAGGAAGCAGCCCCAGTCTCTGTGCCTCTGTGCGAGCAGTGCCATGGGCAGATGAGGCTGAGCAACAGCTTTCCAGGCTAGCTCTTTCTGGCTGCGAGCTATCTGCAGACGTTCGCATTTTCAGAGCAGGGCTGCGGGATTTTCCCTGCACAGACCGCCAAAGCTACGATTGAAGTTTGACGGGTTCAAGACAAGAAAGCATCCCCAGTCTCTGTGCCTCTGTGCGAGCAGTGCCATGGGCAGATGAGGCTGAGCAACAGCTTTCCAGGCTTGCTTTTTCTGGCTGCGAGCTATCTGCAGACGTTCGCATTTTCAGAACAGGGCTTCTGGAGGTGCCCTGCACGGACCCCCGAAGATACGTTTGAAGTTTGAGGTGTCAAGACAAGCAAGCAGGCCCCGTCTATGTGCCTCTGTGTGAGCAGTGCCATGGGCAGATGAGGCTGAGCAACAGCTTTCCAGGCTAGCTCTTTCTGGCTGCGAGCTATCTGCAGCCGTTCGCATTTTCAGAGCAGGGCTGCCGGATAAGCCGGCCAAGGACCCACAAATCTACGTTTGAAGTTTGAGTTGTCAAGACAAGCAAGCAGCCCCAGTCTCTGTGCCTCTGTGCGAGCAGTGCCATGGGCAGATGACGCTGAGCAACAGCTTTCCAGGCTAGCTCTTTCTGGCTGCGAGCTATCTGCAGACGTTCGCATTTTCAGAGCAGGGCTGCTAGATATTCCCTGCACGGACCGCCAATGCTACGTTTGATGTTTGACGGTTTCAAGATAAGCAAGCATCCCCAGTCTCTGTGCCTCTGTGCGAGCAGTGCCATGGGCAGATGACGCTGAGCAACAGTTTTCCAGGCTAGCTCTTTCTGCCTGCGAGCTATCTGCAGACGTTCGCATTTTCAGAGCAGGTCTGCCGGAGGCATAAGACAAAGGCCACTTATTATACGATTGAATTTTCAGGTGGCAAGACAAGCAAGCAGCCGCAGTCTCTGTGCCTCTGTGCGAGCAGTGCCATGGGCAGATGAGGCTGAGCAAGAGCTTTCCAGGCTAGCTCTTTCTGCCTGCGAGCTATCTGCAGACGTTCGCATTTTCAGAGCAGGGCTGATGGAGTTCCCCTGCACGGAATCCCAAAGATACTTTTGAAGTGTGAGATGGCAAGACAAGCAAGCAAGCAGCCCCAGTCTCTGTGCCTCTGTGCGAGCAGTGCCATGGGCAGATGAGGCTGAGCAACAGCTTTCCAGGCTAGCTCTTTCTGCCTGCGAGCTATCTGCAGACGTTCGCATTTTCAGAGCAGGGCTGATAGAGGTGCTCTGCACGGACCCCCGAATCTACGTTTGAAGTTTGAGGGAGCAAGACAAGCAAGCAGCCCCAGTCTCTGTGCCTCTGTGCGAGCAGTGCCATGGGCAGATGAGGCTGAGCAACAGCTTTCCAGGCTAGCTCTTTCTGGCTGCGAGCTATCTGCAGACGTTCGCATTTTCAGAGCAGGGCTGCGGGATATTCCCTGCACGGACCGCCAAAGCTACGTTTGAAGTTTGAGGGTTTCAAGACAAGCAAGCAGCCCCAGTCTCTGTGCCTCTGTGCGAGCAGTGCCATGGGCAGATGAGGTTGAGCAACAGCTTTCCAGGCTAGCTCTTTCTGCCTGCGAGCTATCTGCAGACGTTCGCATTTTCAGAACAGGGCTTCAGGAGGTGCTCTGCACGGACCCCCGAAGCTACGTTTGAAGTTTGAGGTGTCAAGACAAGCAAGCAGGCCCCGTCTATGTGCCTCTGTGTGAGCAGTGCCATGGGCAGATGAGGCTGAGCAACAGCTTTCCAGGCTAGCTCTTTCTGCCTGCGAGCTATCTGCAGACGTTCGCATTTTCAGAGCAGGGCTGATAGAGGTGCTCTGCACGGACCCCCGAATCTACGTTTGAAGTTTGAGGGGGCAAGACAAGCAAGCAGCCCCAGTCTCTGTGCCTCTGTGCGAGCAGTGCCATGGGCAGATGAGGCTGAGCAACAGCTTTCCAGGCTAGCTCTTTCTGCCTGCGAGCTATCTGCAGACGTTCGCATTTTTGGAGCAGGTCTGCCGGAGGCATAAGACAAAGGCCACTTATTATACGATTGAATTTTCAGGTGGCAAGACAAGCAAGCAGCCCCAGTCTCTGTGCCTCTGTGCGAGCAGTGCCATGGGCAGATGAGGCTGAGCAAGAGCTTTCCAGGCTAGCTCTTTCTGCCTGCGAGCTATCTGCAGACGTTCGCATTTTCGGAGCAGGGCTGATGGAGGCCCCCCGCACGGAATCCCAAAGATACTTTTGAAGTGTGAGATGGCAAGACAAGCAAGCAAGCAGCCCCAGTCTCTGTGCCTCTGTGCGAGCAGTGCCATGGGCAGATGAGGCTGAGCAACAGCTTTCCAGGCTAGCTCTTTCTGGCTGCGAGCTATCTGCAGACGTTCGCATTTTCAGAGCAGGGCTGATAGAGGTGCTCTGCACGGACCCCCGAATCTACGTTTGAAGTTTGAGGGAGCAAGACAAGCAAGCAGCCCCAGTCTCTGTGCCTCTGTGCGAGCAGTGCCATGGGCAGATGAGGCTGAGCAACAGCTTTCCAGGCTAGCTCTTTCTGCCTGCGAGCTATCTGCAGACGTACGCATTTTCAGAGCAGGGCTGATAGAGGTGCTCTGCACGGACCCCCGAATCTACGTTTGAAGTTTGAGGGAGCAAGACAAGCAAGCAGCCCCAGTCTCTGTGCCTCTGTGCGAGCAGTGCCATGGGCAGAGGAGGCTGAGCAACAGCTTTCCAGGCTAGCTCTTTCTGCCTGCGAGCTATCTGCAGACGTTCGCATTTTCAGAGCAGGGCTGACGGAGGCCCCCTGCACGGAACCCCAAAGATAATTTTGAAGTTTGAGGTGAAAGACAAGCAAGCAAGCAGCCCCAGTCTCTGTGCCTCTGTGCGAGCAGTGCCATGGGCAGATGAGGCTGAGCAACAGCTTTCCAGGCTAGCTCTTTCTGCCTGCGAGCTATGTGCAGCCGTTCGCATTTTCAGAGCAGGGCTGCCGGATACGCCGGCCAAGGACCCACAAAGCTACGTTTGAAGTTTGAGAGGGCAAGACAAGCAAGCAGCCCCAGTCTGTGTGCCTCTGTGCGAGCAGTGCCATGGGCAGATGAGGCTGAGCAACAGCTTTCCAGGCTAGCTCTTTCTGGCTGCGAGCTATCTGCAGACGTTCGCATTTTCGGAGCAGGGCTGCCGGATACGCCGGCCAAGGACCCACAAAGCTACGTTTGAAGTTTGAGGGGGCAAAACAAGCAAGCAGCCCCAGTCTCTGTGCCTCTGTGTGAGCAGTGCCATGGGCACATGAGGCTGAGCAACAGCTTCCCAGGCTAGCTCTTTCTGGCTGCGAGCTATCTGCAGACGTTCGCATTTTCAGAGCAGGGCTGCTAGATATTCCCTGCACGGACCGCCAATGCTACGTTTGATGTTTGACGATTTCAATATAAGCAAGCATCCCCAGTCTGTGTGCCTCTGTGCGAGCAGTGCCATGGGCAGCTGACGCTGAGCAACAGTTTTCCAGGCTAGCTCTTTCTGCCTGCGAGCTATCTGCAGACGTTCGCATTTTCAGAGCAGGTCTGCCGGAGGCATAAGACAAAGGCCACTTATACGATTGCATTTTCAGGTGGCAAGACAAGCAAGCAGCCCCAGTCTCTGTGCCTCTGTGCGAGCAGTGCCATGGGCAGATGAGGCTGAGCAAGAGCTTTCCAGGCTAGCTCTTTCTGCCAGCGAGCTATCTGCAGACGTTCGCATTTTCGGAACAGGGCTGATGGAGGCCCCCTGCACAGAATCCCAAAGATAGTTTTGAAGTGTGAGATGGCAAGACAAGCAAGCAAGCAGCCCCAGTCTCTGTGCCTCTGTGCGAGCAGTGCCATGGGCAGATGAGGCTGAGCAACAGCTTTCCAGTCTAGCTCTTTCTGGCTGCGAGCTATCTGCAGACGTTCGCATTTTCAGAGCAGGGCTGATAGAGGTGCTCTGCACGGACCCCCGAATCTACGTTTGAAGTTTGAGGGAGCAAGACAAGCAAGCAGCCCCAGTCTCTGTGCCTCTGTGCGAGCAGTGCCATGGGCAGATGAGGCTGAGCAACAGCTTTCCAGGCTAGCTCTTTCTGGCTGCGAGCTATCTGCAGACGTTCGCATTTTCAGAGCAGGGCTGATAGAGGTGCTCTGCACGGACCCCCGAATCTACGTTTGAAGTTTGAGGGAGCAAGACAAGCAAGCAGCCCCAGTCTCTGTGCCTCTGTGCGAGCAGTGCCATGGGCAGATGAGGCTGAGCAACAGCTTTCCAGGCTAGCTCTTTCTGCCTGCGAGCTATCTGCAGACGTTCGCATTTTCAGAGCAGGGCTGACGGAGGCCCCCTGCACGGAACCCCAAAGATAATTTTGAAGTTTGAGGTGGAACACAAGCAAGCAAGCAGCCCCAGTCTCTGTGCCTCTGTGCGAGCAGTGCCATGGGCAAATGAGGCTGAGCAACAGCTTTCCAGGCTAGCTCTTTCTGCCTGCGAGCTATGTGCAGCCGTTCGCATTTTCAGAGCAGGGCTGCCGGATACGCCGGCCAAGGACCCACAAAGCTACGTTTGAAGTTTGAGAGGGCAAGACAAGCAAGCAGCCCCAGTCTGTGTGCCTCTGTGCGAGCAGTGCCATGGGCAGATGAGGCGAAGCAACAGCTTTCCAGGCTAGCTCTTTCTGGCTGCGAGCTATCTGCAGACGTTCGCATTTTCAGAGCAGGGCTGATAGAGGTGCTCTGCACGGACCCCCGAATCTACGTTTGAAGTTTAAGGGAGCAAGACAAGCAAGCAGCCCCAGTCTCTGTGCCTCTGTGCGAGCAGTGCCATGGGCAGATGAGGCTGAGCAACAGCTTTCCAGGCTAGCTCTTTCTGGCTGCGAGCTATCTGCAGACGTTCGCATTTTCGGAGCAGGGCTGCCGGATACGCCGGCCAAGGACCCACAAAGCTACGTTTGAAGTTTGAGGGGGCAAAACAAGCAAGCAGCCCCAGTCTCTGTGCCTCTGTGTGAGCAGTGCCATGGGCACATGAGGCTGAGCAACAGCTTCCCAGGCTAGCTCTTTCTGGCTGCGAGCTATCTGCAGACGTTCGCATTTTCAGAGCAGGGCTGCGGGATATTCCCTGCACGGACCGCCAAAGCTACGTTTGATGTTTGAGGGTTTCAAGACAAGCAAGCAGCCCCAGTCTCTGTGCCTCTGTGTGAGCAGTGCCATGGGCAGATGAGGTTGAGCAACAGCTTTCCAGGCTAGCTCTTTCTGCCTGCGAGCTATCTGCAGACGTTCGCATTTTCAGAGCAGGGCTGATAGAGGTGCTCTGCACGGACCCCCGAATCTACGTTTGAAGTTTGAGGGAGCAAGACAAGCAAGCAGCCCCAGTCTCTGTGCCTCTGTGCGAGCAGTGCCATGGGTAGATGAGGCTGAGCAACAGCTTTCCAGGCTAGCTCTTTCTGCCTGCGAGCTATCTGCAGACGTTCGCATTTTCGGAGCAGGGCTTACGGAGGCCCCCTGCACGGAACCCCAAAGATACTTTTGAAGTTTGAGGTGGAAGACAAGCAAGGAAGCAGCCCCAGTCTCTGTGCCTCTGTGTGAGCAGTGCCATGGGCAGATGAGGCTGAGCAACAGCTTTCCAGGCTAGCTCTTTCTGCCTGCGAGCTATCTGCAGACGTTCGCATTTTCAGAGCAGGGCTGCGGGATTTTCCCTGCACAGACCGCCAAAGCTACGATTGAAGTTTGACGGGTTCAAGACAAGAAATCATCCCCAGTCTCTGTGCCTCTGTGCGAGCAGTGCCATGGGCAGATGAGGCTGAGCAACAGCTTTCCAGGCTAGCTCTTTCTGGCTGCGAGCTATCTGGAGACGTTCGCATTTTCAGAACAGGGCTTCTGGAGGTGCCCTGCACGGACCCCCGAAGATACGTTTGAAGTTTGAGGTGTCAAGACAAGCAAGCAGGCCCAGTCTATGTGCCTCTGTGTGAGCAGTGCCATGGGCAGATGAGGCTGAGCAACAGCTTTCCAGGCTAGCTCTTTCTGGCTGCGAGCTATCTGCAGCCGTTCGCATTTTCAGAGCAGGGCTGCCGGATACGCCGGCCAAGGACCCACAAAGCTACGTTTGAAGTTTGAGAGGGCAAGACAAGCAAGCAGCCCCAGTCTCTGTGCCTCTGTGCGAGCAGTGCCATGGGCAGATGAGGCTGAGCAACAGCTTTCCAGGCTAGCTCTTTCTGGCTGCGAGCTATCTGCAGACGTTCGCATTTTCGGAGCAGGCCTTCTGGAGGCACCCGGTACGGAACACCCAAGTTACGTTTGAAGTTTGAGTTGTCAAGACAAGCAAGCAGCCCCAGTCTCTGTGCCTCTGTGCGAGCAGTGCCATGGGCAGATGACGCTGAGCAACAGCTTTCCAGGCTAGCTCTTTCTGGCTGCGAGCTATCTGCAGACGTTCGCATTTTCAGAGCAGGTCTGCTAGATATTCCCTGCACGGACCGCCAATGCTACGTTTGATGTTTGACGGTTTCAAGATAAGCAAGCATCCCCAGTCTCTGTGCCTCTGTGCGAGCAGTGCCATGGGCAGATGACGCTGAGCAACAGTTTTCCAGGCTAGCTCTTTCTGCCTGCGAGCTATCTGCAGACGTTCGCATTTTCAGAGCAGGTCTGCCGGAGGCATAAGACAAAGGCCACTTATTATACGATTGAATTTTCAGGTGGCAAGACAAGCAAGCAGCCCCAGTCTCTGTGCCTCTGTGCGAGCAGTGCCATGGGCAGATGAGGCTGAGCAAGAGCTTTCCAGGCTAGCTCTTTCTGCCTGCGAGCTATCTGCAGACGTTCGCATTTTCAGAGCAGGGCTGATGGAGGTCCCCTGCACGGAATCCCAAAGATACTTTTGAAGTGTGAGATGGCAAGACAAGCAAGCAAGCAGCCACAGTCTCTGTGCCTCTGTGCGAGCAGTGCCATGGGCAGATGACGCTGAGCAACAGCTTTCCAGGCTAGCTCTTTCTGCCTGCGAGCTATCTGCAGACGTTCGCATTTTCAGAGCACGGCTGATAGAGGTGCTCTGCACGGACCCCCGAATCTACGTTTGAAGTTTGAGGGAGCAAGACAAGCAAGCAGCCCCAGTCTCTGTGCCTCTGTGCGAGCAGTGCCATGGGCAGATGAGGCTGAGCAACAGCTTTCCAGGCTAGCTCTTTCTGCCTGCGAGCTATCTGCAGACGTTCGCATTTTCAGAGCAGGGCTGACGGAGGCCCCCTGCACGGAACCCCAAAGATAATTTTGAAGTTTCAGGTGGAAGACAAGCAAGCAAGCAGCCCCAGTCTCTGTGCCTCTGTGCGAGCAATGCCATGGGCAGATGAGGCTGAGCAACAGCTTTCCAGGCTAGCTCTTTCTGCCTGCGAGCTATCTGCAGCCGTTCGCATTTTCAGAGCAGGGCTGCCGGATACGCCGGCCAAGGACCCACAAAGCTACGTTTGAAGTTTGAGGGGGCAAGACAAGCAAGCAGCCCCAGTCTCTGTGCCTCTGTGCGAACAGTGCCATGGGCAGATGAGGCTGAGCAACAGCTTTCCAGGCTAGCTCTTTCTGCCTGCGAGCTATCTGCAGACGTTCGCATTTTCAGAGCAGGGCTGCTAGATATTCCCTGCACGGACCGCCAATGCTACGTTTGATGTTCGACGATTTCAATATAAGCAAGCATCCCCAGTCTGTGTGCCTCTGTGCGAGCAGTGCCATGGGCAGCTGACGCTGAGCAACAGTTTTCCAGGCTAGCTCTTTCTGCCTGCGAGCTATCTGCAGACGTTCGCATTTTCAGAGCAGGGCTGCCGGATACGCCGGCCAAGGACCCACAAAGCTACGTTTGAAGTTTGAGAGGGCAAGACAAGCAAGCAGCCCCAGTCTCTGTGCCTCTGTGCGAGCAGTGCCATGGGCAGATGAGGCTGAGCAACAGCTTTCCAGGCTAGCTCTTTCTGGCTGCGAGCTATCTGCAGACGTTCGCATTTTCAGAGCAGGGCTGATAGAGGTGCTCTGCACGGATCCCCGAATCTACGTTTGAAGTTTAAGGGAGCATGACAAGCAAGCAGCCCCAGTCTCTGTGCCTCTGTGCGAGCAGTGCCATGGGCAGATGAGGCTGAGCAACAGCTTTCCAGGCTAGCTCTTTCTGGCTGCGAGCTATCTGCAGACGTTCGCATTTTCGGAGCAGGGCTGCCGGATACGCCGGCCAAGGACCCACAAAGCTACGTTTGAAGTTTGAGGGGGCAAAACAAGCAAGCAGCCCCAGTCTCTGTGCCTCTGTGTGAGCAGTGCCATGGGCACATGAGGCTGAGCAACAGCTTCCCAGGCTAGCTCTTTCTGGCTGCGAGCTATCTGCAGACGTTCGCATTTTCAGAGCAGGGCTGCGGGATATTCCCTGCACGGACCGCCAAAGCTACGTTTGATGTTTGAGGGTTTCAAGACAAGCAAGCAGCCCCAGTCTCTGTGCCTCTGTGTGAGCAGTGCCATGGGCAGATGAGGTTGAGCAACAGCTTTCCAGGCTAGCTCTTTCTGCCTGCGAGCTATCTGCAGACGTTCGCATTTTCAGAGCAGGGCTGATAGAGGTGCTCTGCACGGACCCCCGAATCTACGTTTGAAGTTTGAGGGAGCAAGACAAGCAAGCAGCCCCAGTCTCTGTGCCTCTGTGCGAGCAGTGCCATGGGTAGATGAGGCTGAGCAACAGCTTTCCAGGCTAGCTCTTTCTGCCTGCGAGCTATCTGCAGACGTTCGCATTTTCGGAGCAGGGCTTACGGAGGCCCCCTGCACGGAACCCCAAAGATACTTTTGAAGTTTGAGGTGGAAGACAAGCAGGGAAGCAGCCCCAGTCTCTGTGCCTCTGTGCGAGCAGTGCCATGGGCAGATGAGGCTGAGCAACAGCTTTCCAGGCTAGCTCTTTCTGCCTGCGAGCTATCTGCAGACGTTCGCATTTTCAGAGCAGGGCTGCGGGATTTTCCCTGCACAGACCGCCAAAGCTACGATTGAAGTTTGACGGGTTCAAGACAAGAAATCATCCCCAGTCTCTGTGCCTCTGTGCGAGCAGTGCCATGGGCAGATGAGGCTGAGCAACAGCTTTCCAGGCTAGCTCTTTCTGGCTGCGAGCTATCTGGAGACGTTCGCATTTTCAGAACAGGGCTTCTGGAGGTGCCCTGCACGGACCCCCGAAGATACGTTTGAAGTTTGAGGTGTCACGACAAGCAAGCAGGCCCAGTCTATGTGCCTCTGTGTGAGCAGTGCCATGGGCAGATGAGGCTGAGCAACAGCTTTCCAGGCTAGCTCTTTCTGGCTGCGAGCTATCTGCAGCCGTTCGCATTTTCAGAGCAGGGCTGCCGGATACGCCGGCCAAGGACCCACAAAGCTACGTTTGAAGTTTGAGAGGGCAAGACAAGCAAGCAGCCCCAGTCTCTGTGCCTCTGTGCGAGCAGTGCCATGGGCAGATGAGGCTGAGCAACAGCTTTACAGGCTAGCTCTTTCTGGCTGCGAGCTATCTGCAGACGTTCGCATTTTCAGAGCAGGTCTGCTAGATATTCCCTGCACGGACCGCCAATGCTACGTTTGATGTTTGACGGTTTCAAGATAAGCAAGCATCCCCAGTCTCTGTGCCTCTGTGCGAGCAGTGCCATGGGCAGATGACGCTGAGCAACAGTTTTCCAGGCTAGCTCTTTCTGCCTGCGAGCTATCTGCAGACGTTCGCATTTTCAGAGCAGGTCTGCCGGAGGCATAAGACAAAGGCCACTTATTATACGATTGAATTTTCAGGTGGCAAGACAAGCAAGCAGCCCCAGTCTCTGTGCCTCTGTGCGAGCAGTGCCATGGGCAGATGAGGCTGAGCAACAGCTTTCCAGGCTAGCTCTTTCTGCCTGCGAGCTATCTGCAGACGTTCGCATTTTCAGAGCAGGGCTGATGGAGGTCCCCTGCACGGAATCCCAAAGATACTTTTGAAGTGTGAGATGGCAAGACAAGCAAGCAAGCAGCCACAGTCTCTGTGCCTCTGTGCGAGCAGTGCCATGGGCAGATGAGGCTGAGCAACAGCTTTCCAGGCTAGCTCTTTCTGCCTGCGAGCTATCTGCAGACGTTCGCATTTTCAGAGCAGGGCTGATAGAGGTGCTCTGCACGGACCCCCGAATCTACGTTTGAAGTTTGAGGGAGCAAGACAAGCAAGCAGCCCCAGTCTCTGTGCCTCTGTGCGAGCAGTGCCATGGGCAGATGAGGCTGAGCAACAGCTTTCCAGGCTAGCTCTTTCTGCCTGCGAGCTATCTGCAGACGTTCGCATTTTCAGAGCAGGGCTGACGGAGGCCCCCTGCACGGAACCCCAAAGATAATTTTGAAGTTTCAGGTGGAAGACAAGCAAGCAAACAGCCCCAGTCTCTGTGCCTCTGTGCGAGCAATGCCATGGGCAGATGAGGCTGAGCAACAGCTTTCCAGGCTAGCTCTTTCTGCCTGCGAGCTATCTGCAGCCGTTCGCATTTTCAGAGCAGGGCTGCCGGATACGCCGGCCAAGGACCCACAAAGCTACGTTTGAAGTTTGAGGGGGCAAGACAAGCAAGCAGCCCCAGTCTCTGTGCCTCTGTGCGAGCAGTGCCATGGGCAGATGAGGCTGAGCAACAGCTTTCCAGGCTAGCTCTTTCTGACTGCGAGCTATCTGCAGACGTTCGCATTTTCGGAGCAGGCCTTCTGGAGGCGCCCGCCAAGTTCCCCCTAAGCTACGTTTGAAGTTTGAGGTGGCAAGACAAGCAAGCAGCCCCAGTCTCTGTGCCTCTGTGCGAGCAGTGCCATGGGCAGATGAGGCTGAGCAACAGCTTTCCAGGCTAGCTCTTTCTGGCTGCGAGCTATCTGCAGACGTTCGCATTTTCAGAGCAGGGCTGATAGAGGTGCTCTGCACGGACCCCCGAATCTACGTTTCAAGTTTGAGGGGGCAAGACAAGCAAGCAGCCCCAGTCTCTGTGCCTCTGTGCGAGCAGTGCCATGGGCAGATGAGGCTGAGCAACAGCTTTCCAGGCTAGCTCTTTCTGCCTGCGAGCTATCTGCAGACGTTCGCATTTTTGGAGCAGGTCTGCCGGAGGCATAAGACAAAGGCCACTTATTATACGATTGAATTTTCAGGTGGCAAGACAAGCAAGCAGCCCCAGTCTCTGTGCCTCTGTGCGAGCAGTGCCATGGGCAGATGAGGCTGAGCAAGAGCTTTCCAGGCTAGCTCTTTCTGCCTGCGAGCTATCTGCAGACGTTCGCATTTTCGGAGCAGGGCTGATGGAGGCCCCCTGCACGGAATCCCAAAGATACTTTTGAAGTGTGAGATGGCAAGACAAGCAAGCAAGCAGCCCAAGTCTCTGTGCCTCTGTGCGAGCAGTGCCATGGGCAGATGAGGCTGAGCAACAGCTTTCCAGGCTAGCTCTTTCTGGCTGCGAGCTATCTGCAGACGTTCGCATTTTCAGAGCAGGGCTGATAGAGGTGCTCTGCACGGACCCCCGAATCTACGTTTGAAGTTTGAGGGAGCAAGACAAGCAAGCAGCCCCAGTCTCTGTGCCTCTGTGCGAGCAGTGCCATGGGCAGATGAGGCTGAGCAACAGCTTTCCAGGCTAGCTCTTTCTGCCTTCGAGCTATCTGCAGACGTTCGCATTTTCAGAGCAGGGCTGATAGAGGTGCTCTGCACGGACCCCCGAATCTACGTTTGAAGTTTGAGGGAGCAAGACAAGCAAGCAGCCCCAGTCTCTGTGCCTCTGTGCGAGCAGTGCCATGGGCAGATGAGGCTGAGCAACAGCTTTCCAGGCTAGCTCTTTCTGCCTGCTAGCTATCTGCAGACGTTCGCATTTTCAGAGCAGGGCTGACGGAGGCCCCCTGCACGGAACCCCAAAGATAATTTTGAAGTTTGAGGTGAAAGACAAGCAAGCAAGCAGCCCCAGTCTCTGTGCCTCTGTGCGAGCAGTGCCATGGGCAGATGAGGCTGAGCAACAGCTTTCCAGGCTAGCTCTTTCTGCCTGCGAGCTATCTGCAGACGTTCGCATTTTCGGAGCAGGGCTGATGGAGGCCCCCTGCACGGAATCCCAAAGATACTTTTGAAGTGTGAGACGGCAAGACAAGCAAGCAAGCAGCCCAAGTCTCTGTGCCTCTGTGCGAGCAGTGCCATGGGCAGATGAGGCTGAGCAACAGCTTTCCAGGCTAGCTCTTTCTGGCTGCGAGCTATCTGCAGACGTTCGCATTTTCAGAGCAGGGCTGATAGAGGTGCTCTGCACGGACCCCCGAATCTACGTTTGAAGTTTGAGGGAGCAAGACAAGCAAGCAGCCCCAGTCTCTGTGCCTCTGTGCGAGCAGTGCCATGGGCAGATGAGGCTGAGCAACAGCTTTCCAGGCTAGCTCTTTCTGCCTGCGAGCTATCTGCAGACGTTCGCATTTTCAGAGCAGGGCTGATAGAGGTGCTCTGCACGGACCCCCGAATCTACGTTTGAAGTTTGAGGGAGCAAGACAAGCAAGCAGCCCCAGTCTCTGTGCCTCTGTGCGAGCAGTGCCATGGGCAGATGAGGCTGAGCAACAGCTTTCCAGGCTAGCTCTTTCTGCCTGCGAGCTATCTGCAGACGTTCGCATTTTCAGAGCAGGGCTGACGGAGGCCCCCTGCACGGAACCCCAAAGATAATTTTGAAGTTTGAGGTGAAAGACAAGCAAGCAAGCAGCCCCAGTCTCTGTGCCTCTGTGCGAGCAGTGCCATGGGCAGATGAGGCTGAGAAACAGCTTTCCAGGCTAGCTCTTTCTGCCTGCGAGCTACGTGCAGCCGTTCGCATTTTCAGAGCAGGGCTGCCGGATACACCGGCCAAGGACCCACAAAGCTACGTTTGAAGTTTGAGAGGGCAAGACAAGCAAGCAGCCCCAGTCTGTGTGCCTCTGTGCGAGCAGTGCCATGGGCAGATGAGGCGAAGCAACAGCTTTCCAGGCTAGCTCTTTCTGGCTGCGAGCTATCTGCAGACGTTCACATTTTCAGAGCAGGGCTGATAGCGGTGCTCTGCACGGACCCCCGAATCTACGTTTGAAGTTTGAGGGGGCAAGACAAGCAAGCAGCCCCAGTCTCTGTGCCTCTGTGTGAGCAGTGCCATGGGCAGATGAGGCTGAGCAACAGCTTTCCAGGCTAGCTCTTTCTGGCTGCGAGCTATCTGCAGACGTTCGCATTTTCAGAGCAGGGCTGCCGGATACGCTGGCCAAGGACCCACAAAGCTACGTTTGAAGTTTGAGGGAGCAAAACAAGCAAGCAGCCCCAGTCTCTGTGCCTCTGTGTGAGCAGTGCCATGGGCACATGAGGCTGAGCAACAGCTTCCCAGGCTAGCTCTTTCTGGCTGCGAGCTATCTGCAGACGTTCGCATTTTCAGAGCAGGGCTGCGGGATATTCCCTGCACGGACCGCCAAAGCTACGTTTGAAGTTTGAGGGTTTCAAGACAAGCAAGCAGCCCCAGTCTCTGTGCCTCTGTGCGAGCAGTGCCATGGGCAGATGAGGTTGAGCAACAGCTTTCCAGGCTAGCTCTTTCTGCCTGCGAGCTATCTGCAGACGTTCGCATTTTCAGAACAGGGCTTCAGGAGGTGCTCTGCACGGACCCCCGAAGCTACGTTTGAAGTTTGAGGTGTCAAGACAAGCAAGCAGGCCCCGTCTATGTGCCTCTGTGTGAGCAGTGCCATGGGCAGATGAGGCTGAGCAACAGCTTTCCAGGCTAGCTCTTTCTGCCTGCGAGCTATCTGCAGACGTTCGCATTTTCAGAGCAGGGCTGATAGAGGTGCTCTGCACGGACCGCCAATGCTACGTTTGATGTTTGACGGTTTCAAGATAAGCAAGCATCCCCAGTCTCTGTGCCTCTGTGCGAGCAGTGCCATGGGCAGATGACGCTGAGCAACAGTTTTCCAGGCTAGCTCTTTCTGCCTGCGAGCTATCTGCAGACGTTCGCATTTTCAGAGCAGGGCTGATGGAGGTCCCCTGCACGGAATCCCAAAGATACTTTTAAAGTGTGAGATGGCAAGACAAGCAAGCAAGCAGCCACAGTCTCTGTGCCTCTGTGCGAGCAGTGCCATGGGCAGATGAGGCTGAGCAACAGCTTTCCAGGCTAGCTCTTTCTGCCTGCGAGCTATCTGCAGACGTTCGCATTTTCAGAGCAGGGCTGATAGAGGTGCTCTGCACGGACCCCCGAATCTACGTTTGAAGTTTGAGGGAGCAAGACAAGCAAGCAGCCCCAGTCTCTGTGCCTCTGTGCGAGCAGTGCCATGGGCAGATGAGGCTGAGCAACAGCTTTCCAGGCTAGCTCTTTCTGCCTGCGAGCTATCTGCAGACGTTCGCATTTTCAGAGCAGGGCTGACGGAGGCCCCCTGCACGGAACCCCAAAGATAATTTTGAAGTTTCAGGTGGAAGACAAGCAAGCAAGCAGCCCCAGTCTCTGTGCCTCTGTGCGAGCAATGCCATGGGCAGATGAGGCTGAGCAACAGCTTTCCAGGCTAGCTCTTTCTGCCTGCGAGCTATCTGCAGCCGTTCGCATTTTCAGAGCAGGGCTGCCGGATACGCCGGCCAAGGACCCACAAAGCTACGTTTGAAGTTTGAGGGGGCAAGACAAGCAAGCAGCCCCAGTCTCTGTGCCTCTGTGCGAGCAGTGCCATGGGCAGATGAGGCTGAGCAACAGCTTTACAGGCTAGCTCTTTCTGGCTGCGAGCTATCTGCAGACGTTCGCATTTTCGGAGCAGGCCTTCTGGAGGCACCCGGTACGGAACACCCAAGTTACGTTTGAAGTTTGAGTTGTCAAGACAAGCAAGCAGCCCCAGTCTCTGTGCCTCTGTGCGAGCAGTGCCATGGGCAGATGACGCTGAGCAACAGCTTTCCAGGCTAGCTCTTTCTGGCTGCGAGCTATCTGCAGACGTTCGCATTTTCAGAGCAGGTCTGCTAAATATTCCCTGCACGGACCGCCAATGCTACGTTTGATGTTTGACGGTTTCAAGATAAGCAAGCATCCCCAGTCTCTGTGCCTCTGTGCGAGCAGTGCCATGGGCAGATGACGCTGAGCAACAGTTTTCCAGGCTAGCTCTTTCTGCCTGCGAGCTATCTGCAGACGTTCGCATTTTCAGAGCAGGTCTGCCGGAGGCATAAGACAAAGGCCACTTATTATACGATTGAATTTTCAGGTGGCAAGACAAGCAAGCAGCCCCAGTCTCTGTGCCTCTGTGCGAGCAGTGCCATGGGCAGATGAGGCTGAGCAAGAGCTTTCCAGGCTAGCTCTTTCTGCCTGCGAGCTATCTGCAGACGTTCGCATTTTCAGAGCAGGGCTGATGGAGGTCCCCTGCACGGAATCCCAAAGATACTTTTGAAGTGTGAGATGGCAAGACAAGCAAGCAAGCAGCCACAGTCTCTGTGCCTCTGTGCGAGCAGTGCCATGGGCAGATGAGGCTGAGCAACAGCTTTCCAGGCTAGCTCTTTCTGCCTGCGAGCTATCTGCAGACGTTCGCATTTTCAGAGCAGGGCTGATAGAGGTGCTCTGCACGGACCCCCGAATCTACGTTTGAAGTTTGAGGGAGCAAGACAAGCAAGCAGCCCCAGTCTCTGTGCCTCTGTGCGAGCAGTGCCATGGGCAGATGAGGCTGAGCAACAGCTTTCCAGGCTAGCTCTTTCTGCCTGCGAGCTATCTGCAGACGTTCGCATTTTCAGAGCAGGGCTGACGGAGGCCCCCTGCACGGAACCCCAAAGATAATTTTGAAGTTTCAGGTGGAAGACAAGCAAGCAAGCAGCCCCAGTCTCTGTGCCTCTGTGCGAGCAATGCCATGGGCAGATGAGGCTGAGCAACAGCTTTCCAGGCTAGCTCTTTCTGCCTGCGAGCTATCTGCAGCCGTTCGCATTTTCAGAGCAGGGCTGCCGGATACGCCGACCAAGGACCCACAAAGCTACGTTTGAAGTTTGAGGGGGCAAGACAAGCAAGCAGCCCCAGTCTCTGTGCCTCTGTGCGAACAGTGCCATGGGCAGATGAGGCTGAGCAACAGCTTTCCAGGCTAGCTCTTTCTGCCTGCGAGCTATCTGCAGACGTTCGCATTTTCAGAGCAGGGCTGCTAGATATTCCCTGCACGGACCGCCAATGCTACGTTTGATGTTCGACGATTTCAATATAAGCAAGCATCCCCAGTCTGTGTGCCTCTGTGCGAGCAGTGCCATGGGCAGCTGACGCTGAGCAACAGTTTTCCAGGCTAGCTCTTTCTGCCTGCGAGCTATCTGCAGACGTTCGCATTTTCAGAGCAGGGCTGCCGGATACGCCGGCCAAGGACCCACAAAGCTACGTTTGAAGTTTGAGAGGGCAAGACAAGCAAGCAGCCCCAGTCTCTGTGCCTCTGTGCGAGCAGTGCCATGGGCAGATGAGGCTGAGCAACAGCTTTCCAGGCTAGCTCTTTCTGGCTGCGAGCTATCTGCAGACGTTCGCATTTTCAGAGCAGGGCTGATAGAGGTGCTCTGCACGGACCCCCGAATCTACGTTTGAAGTTTAAGGGAGCAAGACAAGCAAGCAGCCCCAGTCTCTGTGCCTCTGTGCGAGCAGTGCCATGGGCAGATGAGGCTGAGCAACAGCTTTCCAGGCTAGCTCTTTCTGGCTGCGAGCTATCTGCAGACGTTCGCATTTTCGGAGCAGGGCTGCCGGATACGCCGGCCAAGGACCCACAAAGCTACGTTTGAAGTTTGAGGGGGCAAAACAAGCAAGCAGCCCCAGTCTCTGTGCCTCTGTGTGAGCAGTGCCATGGGCACATGAGGCTGAGCAACAGCTTCCCAGGCTAGCTCTTTCTGGCTGCGAGCTATCTGCAGACGTTCGCATTTTCAGAGCAGGGCTGCGGGATATTCCCTGCACGGACCGCCAAAGCTACGTTTGATGTTTGAGGGTTTCAAGACAAGCAAGCAGCCCCAGTCTCTGTGCCTCTGTGTGAGCAGTGCCATGGGCAGATGAGGTTGAGCAACAGCTTTCCAGGCTAGCTCTTTCTGCCTGCGAGCTATCTGCAGACGTTCGCATTTTCAGAGCAGGGCTGATAGAGGTGCTCTGCACGGACCCCCGAATCTACGTTTGAAGTTTGAGGGAGCAAGACAAGCAAGCAGCCCCAGTCTCTGTGCCTCTGTGCGAGCAGTGCCATGGGTAGATGAGGCTGAGCAACAGCTTTCCAGGCTAGCTCTTTCTGCCTGCGAGCTATCTGCAGACGTTCGCATTTTCGGAGCAGGGCTTACGGAGGCCCCCTGCACGGAACCCCAAAGATACTTTTGAAGTTTGAGGTGGAAGACAAGCAAGGAAGCAGCCCCAGTCTCTGTGCCTCTGTGCGAGCAGTGCCATGGGCAGATGAGGCTGAGCAACAGCTTTCCAGGCTAGCTCTTTCTGCCTGCGAGCTATCTGCAGACGTTCGCATTTTCAGAGCAGGGCTGCGGGATTTTCCCTGCACAGACCGCCAAAGCTACGATTGAAGTTTGACGGGTTCAAGACAAGAAATCATCCCCAGTCTCTGTGCCTCTGTGCGAGCAGTGCCATGGGCAGATGAGGCTGAGCAACAGCTTTCCAGGCTAGCTCTTTCTGGCTGCGAGCTATCTGGAGACGTTCGCATTTTCAGAACAGGGCTTCTGGAGGTGCCCTGCACGGACCCCCGAAGATACGTTTGAAGTTTGAGGTGTCACGACAAGCAAGCAGGCCCAGTCTATGTGCCTCTGTGCGAGCAGTGCCATGGGCAGATGAGGCTGAGCAACAGCTTTACAGGCTAGATCTTTCTGGCTGCGAGCTATCTGCAGACGTTCGCATTTTCGAAGCAGGCCTTCTGGAGGCACCCGGTACGGAACACCCAAGTTACGTTTGAAGTTTGAGTTGTCAAGACAAGCAAGCAGCCCCAGTCTCTGTGCCTCTGTGCGAGCAGTGCCATGGGCAGATGACGCTGAGCAACAGCTTTCCAGGCTAGCTCTTTCTGGCTGCGAGCTATCTGCAGACGTTCGCATTTTCAGAGCAGGTCTGCTAGATATTACCTGCACGGACCGCCAATGCTACGTTTGATGTTTGATGGTTTCAAGATAAGCAAGCATCCCCAGTCTCTGTGCCTCTGTGCGAGCAGTGCCATGGGCAGATGACGCTGAGCAACAGTTTTCCAGGCTAGCTCTTTCTGCCTGCGAGCTATCTGCAGACGTTCGCATTTTCAGAGCAGGTCTGCCGGAGGCATAAGACAAAGGCCACTTATTATACGATTGAATTTTCAGGTGGCAAGACAAGCAAGCAGCCCCAGTCTCTGTGCCTCTGTGCGAGCAGTGCCATGGGCAGATGAGGCTGAGCAAGAGCTTTCCAGGCTAGCTCTTTCTGCCTGCGAGCTATCTGCAGACGTTCGCATTTTCAGAGCAGGGCTGATGGAGGTCCCCTGCACGGAATCCCAAAGATACTTTTGAAGTGTGAGATGGCCAGACAAGCAAGCAAGCAGCCC
Organism: Opisthocomus hoazin; assembly: GCF_030867145.1. NCBI lineage: Eukaryota > Metazoa > Chordata > Aves > Opisthocomiformes > Opisthocomidae > Opisthocomus > Opisthocomus hoazin. The sequence goes on along the minus strand of NC_134430.1, from coordinate 14,138,277 downwards.
CAGTCTCTGTGCCTCTGTGCGAGCAGTGCCATGGGCAGATGAGGCTGAGCAACAGCTTTCCAGGCTAGCTCTTTCTGCCTGCGAGCTATCTGCAGACGTTCGCATTTTCAGAGCAGGGCTGATAGAGGTGCTCTGCACGGACCCCCGAATCTACGTTTGAAGTTTGAGGGAGCAAGACAAGCAAGCAGCCCCAGTCTCTGTGCCTCTGTGCGAGCAGTGCCATGGGCAGATGAGGCTGAGCAACAGCTTTCCAGGCTAGCTCTTTCTGCCTGCGAGCTATCTGCAGACGTTCGCATTTTCAGAGCAGGGCTGACGGAGGCCCCCTGCACGGAACCCCAAAGATAATTTTGAAGTTTCAGGTGGAAGACAAGCAAGGAAGCAGCCCCAGTCTCTGTGCCTCTGTGCGAGCAGTGCCATGGGCAGATGAGGCTGAGCAACAGCTTTCCAGGCTAGCTCTTTCTGCCTGCGAGCTATCTGCAGACGTTCGCATTTTCAGAGCAGGGCTGCGGGATTTTCCCTGCACAGACCGCCAAAGCTACGATTGAAGTTTGACGGGTTCAAGACAAGAAATCATCCCCAGTCTCTGTGCCTCTGTGCGAGCAGTGCCATGGGCAGATGAGGCTGAGCAACAGCTTTCCAGGCTAGCTCTTTCTGGCTGCGAGCTATCTGGAGACGTTCGCATTTTCAGAACAGGGCTTCTGGAGGTGCCCTGCACGGACCCCCGAAGATACGTTTGAAGTTTGAGGTGTCACGACAAGCAAGCAGGCCCAGTCTATGTGCCTCTGTGCGAGCAGTGCCATGGGCAGATGAGGCTGAGCAACAGCTTTACAGGCTAGATCTTTCTGCCTGCGAGCTATCTGCAGACGTTCGCATTTTCGGAGCAGGCCTTCTGGAGGCACCCGGTACGGAACACCCAAGTTACGTTTGAAGTTTGAGTTGTCAAGACAAGCAAGCAGCCCCAGTCTCTGTGCCTCTGTGTGAGCAGTGCCATGGGCAGATGACGCTGAGCAACAGCTTTCCAGGCTAGCTCTTTCTGGCTGCGAGCTATCTGCAGACGTTCGCATTTTCAGAGCAGGTCTGCTAGATATTACCTGCACGGACCGCCAATGCTACGTTTGATGTTTGACGGTTTCAAGATAAGCAAGCATCCCCAGTCTCTGTGCCTCTGTGCGAGCAGTGCCATGGGCAGATGACGCTGAGCAACAGTTTTCCAGGCTAGCTCTTTCTGCCTGCGAGCTATCTGCAGACGTTCGCATTTTCAGAGCAGGTCTGCCGGAGGCATAAGACAAAGGCCACTTATTATACGATTGAATTTTCAGGTGGCAAGACAAGCAAGCAGCCCCAGTCTCTGTGCCTCTGTGCGAGCAGTGCCATGGGCAGATGAGGCTGAGCAAGAGCTTTCCAGGCTAGCTCTTTCTGCCTGCGAGCTATCTGCAGACGTTCGCATTTTCAGAGCAGGGCTGATGGAGGTCCCCTGCACGGAATCCCAAAGATACTTTTGAAGTGTGAGATGGCAAGACAAGCAAGCAAGCAGCCACAGTCTCTGTGCCTCTGTGCGAGCAGTGCCATGGGCAGATGAGGCTGAGCAACAGCTTTCCAGGCTAGCTCTTTCTGCCTGCGAGCTATCTGCAGACGTTCGCATTTTCAGAGCAGGGCTGATAGAGGTGCTCTGCACGGACCCCCGAATCTACGTTTGAAGTTTGAGGGAGCAAGACAAGCAAGCAGCCCCAGTCTCTGTGCCTCTGTGCGAGCAGTGCCATGGGCAGATGAGGCTGAGCAACAGCTTTCCAGGCTAGCTCTTTCTGCCTGCGAGCTATCTGCAGACGTTCGCATTTTCAGAGCAGGGCTGACGGAGGCCCCCTGCACGGAACCCCAAAGATAATTTTGAAGTTTCAGGTGGAAGACAAGCAAGCAAGCAGCCCCAGTCTCTGTGCCTCTGTGCGAGCAATGCCATGGGCAGATGAGGCTGAGCAACAGCTTTCCAGGCTAGCTCTTTCTGCCTGCGAGCTATCTGCAGCCGTTCGCATTTTCAGAGCAGGGCTGCCGGATACGCCGGCCAAGGACCCACAAAGCTACGTTTGAAGTTTGAGGGGGCAAGACAAGCAAGCAGCCCCAGTCTCTGTGCCTCTGTGCGAGCAGTGCCATGGGCAGATGAGGCTGAGCAACAGCTTTCCAGGCTAGCTCTTTCTGACTGCGAGCTATCTGCAGACGTTCGCATTTTCGGAGCAGGCCTTCTGGAGGCGCCCGCCAAGTTCCCCCTAAGCTACGTTTGAAGTTTGAGGTGGCAAGACAAGCAAGCAGCCCCAGTCTCTGTGCCTCTGTGCGAGCAGTGCCATGGGCAGATGAGGCTGAGCAACAGCTTTCCAGGCTTGCTTTTTCTGGCTGCGAGCTATCTGGAGACGTTCGCATTTTCAGAACAGGGCTTCTGGAGGTGCCCTGCACGGACCCCCGAAGATACGTTTGAAGTTTGAGGTGTCAAGACAAGCAAGCAGGCCCCGTCTATGTGCCTCTGTGCGAGCAGTGCCATGGGCAGATGAGGCTGAGCAACAGCTTTCCAGGCTAGCTCTTTCTGGCTGCGAGCTATCTGCAGACGTTCGCATTTTCAGAGCAGGGCTGATAGAGGTGCTCTGCACGGACCCCCGAATCTACGTTTCAAGTTTGAGGGGGCAAGACAAGCAAGCAGCCCCAGTCTCTGTGCCTCTGTGCGAGCAGTGCCATGGGCAGATGAGGCTGAGCAACAGCTTTCCAGGCTAGCTCTTTCTGCCTGCGAGCTATCTGCAGACGTTCGCATTTTTGGAGCAGGTCTGCCGGAGGCATAAGACAAAGGCCACTTATTATACGATTGAATTTTCAGGTGGCAAGACAAGCAAGCAGCCCCAGTCTCTGTGCCTCTGTGCGAGCAGTGCCATGGGCAGATGAGGCTGAGCAAGAGCTTTCCAGGCTAGCTCTTTCTGCCTGCGAGCTATCTGCAGACGTTCGCATTTTCGGAGCAGGGCTGATGGAGGCCCCCTGCACGGAATCCCAAAGATACTTTTGAAGTGTGAGATGGCAAGACAAGCAAGCAAGCAGCCCAAGTCTCTGTGCCTCTGTGCGAGCAGTGCCATGGGCAGATGAGGCTGAGCAACAGCTTTCCAGGCTAGCTCTTTCTGGCTGCGAGCTATCTGCAGACGTTCGCATTTTCAGAGCAGGGCTGATAGAGGTGCTCTGCACGGACCCCCGAATCTACGTTTGAAGTTTGAGGGAGCAAGACAAGCAAGCAGCCCCAGTCTCTGTGCCTCTGTGCGAGCAGTGCCATGGGCAGATGAGGCTGAGCAACAGCTTTCCAGGCTAGCTCTTTCTGCCTGCGAGCTATCTGCAGACGTTCGCATTTTCAGAGCAGGGCTGATAGAGGTGCTCTGCACGGACCCCCGAATCTACGTTTGAAGTTTGAGGGAGCAAGACAAGCAAGCAGCCCCAGTCTCTGTGCCTCTGTGCGAGCAGTGCCATGGGCAGATGAGGCTGAGCAACAGCTTTCCAGGCTAGCTCTTTCTGCCTGCGAGCTATCTGCAGACGTTCGCATTTTCAGAGCAGGGCTGACGGAGGCCCCCTGCACGGAACCCCAAAGATAATTTTGAAGTTTGAGGTGAAAGACAAGCAAGCAAGCAGCCCCAGTCTCTGTGCCTCTGTGCGAGCAGTGCCATGGGCAGATGAGGCTGAGCAACAGCTTTCCAGGCTAGCTCTTTCTACCTGCGAGCTATCTGCAGACGTTCGCATTTTCGGAGCAGGGCTGATGGAGGCCCCCTGCACGGAATCCCAAAGATACTTTTGAAGTGTGAGACGGCAAGACAAGCAAGCAAGCAGCCCAAGTCTCTGTGCCTCTGTGCGAGCAGTGCCATGGGCAGATGAGGCTGAGCAACAGCTTCCCAGGCTAGCTCTTTCTGGCTGCGAGCTATCTGCAGACGTTCGCATTTTCAGAGCAGGGCTGATAGAGGTGCTCTGCACGGACCCCCGAATCTACGTTTGAAGTTTGAGGGAGCAAGACAAGCAAGCAGCCCCAGTCTCTGTGCCTCTGTGCGAGCAGTGCCATGGGCAGATGAGGCTGAGCAACAGCTTTCCAGGCTAGCTCTTTCTGCCTGCGAGCTATCTGCAGACGTTCGCATTTTCAGAGCAGGGCTGATAGAGGTGCTCTGCACGGACCCCCGAATCTACGTTTGAAGTTTGAGGGAGCAAGACAAGCAAGCAGCCCCAGTCTCTGTGCCTCTGTGCGAGCAGTGCCATGGGCAGATGAGGCTGAGCAACAGCTTTCCAGGCTAGCTCTTTCTGCCTGCGAGCTATCTGCAGACGTTCGCATTTTCAGAGCAGGGCTGACGGAGGCCCCCTGCACGGAACCCCAAAGATAATTTTGAAGTTTGAGGTGAAAGACAAGCAAGCAAGCAGCCCCAGTCTCTGTGCCTCTGTGCGAGCAGTGCCATGGGCAGATGAGGCTGAGAAACAGCTTTCCAGGCTAGCTCTTTCTGCCTGCGAGCTACGTGCAGCCGTTCGCATTTTCAGAGCAGGGCTGCCGGATACACCGGCCAAGGACCCACAAAGCTACGTTTGAACTTTGAGAGGGCAAGACAAGCAAGCAGCCCCAGTCTCTGTGCCTCTGTGCGAGCAGTGCCATGGGCAGATGAGGCGAAGCAACAGCTTTCCAGGCTAGCTCTTTCTGGCTGCGAGCTATCTGCAGACGTTCACATTTTCAGAGCAGGGCTGATAGAGGTGCTCTGCACGGACCCCCGAATCTACGTTTGAAGTTTGAGGGGGCAAGACAAGCAAGCAGCCCCAGTCTCTGTGCCTCTGTGCGAGCAGTGCCATGGGCAGATGAGGCTGAGCAACAGCTTTCCAGGCTAGCTCTTTCTGCCTGCGAGCTATCTGCAGACGTTCGCATTTTCAGAGCAGGGCTGCCGGATACTCTGGCCAAGGACCCACAAAGCTACGTTTGAAGTTTGAGGGAGCAAAACAAGCAAGCAGCCCCAGTCTCTGTGCCTCTGTGTGAGCAGTGCCATGGGCACATGAGGCTGAGCAACAGCTTCCCAGGCTAGCTCTTTCTGGCTGCGAGCTATCTGCAGACGTTCGCATTTTCAGAGCAGGGCTGCGGGATATTCCCTGCACGGACCGCCAAAGCTACGTTTGAAGTTTGAGGGTTTCAAGACAAGCAAGCAGCCCCAGTCTCTGTGCCTCTGTGCGAGCAGTGCCATGGGCAGATGACGCTGAGCAACAGTTTTCCAGGCTAGCTCTTTCTGCCTGCGAGCTATCTGCAGACGTTCGCATTTTCAGAACAGGGCTTCAGGAGGTGCTCTGCACGGACCCCCGAAGCTACGTTTGAAGTTTGAGGTGTCAAGACAAGCAAGCAGGCCCCGTCTATGTGCCTCTGTGTGAGCAGTGCCATGGGCAGATGAGGCTGAGCAACAGCTTTCCAGGCTAGCTCTTTCTGCCTGCGAGCTATCTGCAGACGTTCGCATTTTCAGAGCAGGGCTGATAGAGGTGCTCTGCACGGACCGCCAATGCTACGTTTGATGTTTGACGGTTTCAAGATAAGCAAGCATCCCCAGTCTCTGTGCCTCTGTGCGAGCAGTGCCATGGGCAGATGACGCTGAGCAACAGTTTTCCAGGCTAGCTCTTTCTGCCTGCGAGCTATCTGCAGACGTTCGCATTTTCAGAGCAGGTCTGCCGGAGGCATAAGACAAAGGCCACTTATTATACGATTGAATTTTCAGGTGGCAAGACAAGCAAGCAGCCCCAGTCTCTGTGCCTCTGTGCGAGCAGTGCCATGGGCAGATGAGGCTGAGCAAGAGCTTTCCAGGCTAGCTCTTTCTGCCTGCGAGCTATCTGCAGACGTTCGCATTTTCAGAGCAGGGCTGATGGAGGTCCCCTGCACGGAATCCCAAAGATACTTTTGAAGTGTGAGATGGCAAGACAAGCAAGCAAGCAGCCACAGTCTCTGTGCCTCTGTGCGAGCAGTGCCATGGGCAGATGAGGCTGAGCAACAGCTTTCCAGGCTAGCTCTTTCTGCCTGCGAGCTATCTGCAGACGTTCGCATTTTCAGAGCAGGGCTGATAGAGGTGCTCTGCACGGACCCCCGAATCTACGTTTGAAGTTTGAGGGAGCAAGACAAGCAAGCAGCCCCAGTCTCTGTGCCTCTGTGCGAGCAGTGCCATGGGCAGATGAGGCTGAGCAACAGCTTTCCAGGCTAGCTCTTTCTGCCTGCGAGCTATCTGCAGACGTTCGCATTTTCAGAGCAGTTCTGACGGAGGCCCCCTGCACGGAACCCCAAAGATAATTTTGAAGTTTCAGGTGGAAGACAAGCAAGCAAGCAGCCCCAGTCTCTGTGCCTCTGTGCGAGCAATGCCATGGGCAGATGAGGCTGAGCAACAGCTTTCCAGGCTAGCTCTTTCTGCCTGCGAGCTATCTGCAGCCGTTCGCATTTTCAGAGCAGGGCTGCCGGATACGCCGGCCAAGGACCCACAAAGCTACGTTTGAAGTTTGAGGGGGCAAGACAAGCAAGCAGCCCCAGTCTCTGTGCCTCTGTGCGAGCAGTGCCATGGGCAGATGAGGCTGAGCAACAGCTTTCCAGGCTAGCTCTTTCTGACTGCGAGCTATCTGCAGACGTTCGCATTTTCGGAGCAGGCCTTCTGGAGGCGCCCGCCAAGTTCCCCCTAAGCTACGTTTGAAGTTTGAGGTGGCAAGACAAGCAAGCAGCCCCAGTCTCTGTGCCTCTGTGCGAGCAGTGCCATGGGCAGATGAGGCTGAGCAACAGCTTTCCAGGCTTGCTTTTTCTGGCTGCGAGCTATCTGGAGACGTTCGCATTTTCGGAACAGGGCTTCTGGAGGTGCCCTGCACGGACCCCCGAAGATACGTTTGAAGTTTGAGGTGTCAAGACAAGCAAGCAGGCCCCGTCTATGTGCCTCTGTGCGAGCAGTGCCATGGGCAGATGGTGCTGAGCAACAGCTTTCCAGGCTAGCTCTTTCTGGCTGCGAGCTATCTGCAGACGTTCGCATTTTCAGAGCAGGGCTGATAGAGGTGCTCTGCACGGACCCCCGAATCTACGTTTCAAGTTTGAGGGGGCAAGACAAGCAAGCAGCCCCAGTCTCTGTGCCTCTGTGCGAGCAGTGCCATGGGCAGATGAGGCTGAGCAACAGCTTTCCAGGCTAGCTCTTTCTGCCTGCGAGCTATCTGCAGACGTTCGCATTTTTGGAGCAGGTCTGCCGGAGGCATAAGACAAAGGCCACTTATTATACGATTGAATTTTCAGGTGGCAAGACAAGCAAGCAGCCCCAGTCTCTGTGCCTCTGTGCGAGCAGTGCCATGGGCAGATGAGGCTGAGCAAGAGCTTTCCAGGCTAGCTCTTTCTGCCTGCGAGCTATCTGCAGACGTTCGCATTTTCGGAGCAGGGCTGATGGAGGCCCCCTGCACGGAATCCCAAAGATACTTTTGAAGTGTGAGATGGCAAGACAAGCAAGCAAGCAGCCCCAGTCTCTGTGCCTCTGTGCGAGCAGTGCCATGGGCAGATGAGGCTGAGCAACAGCTTTCCAGGCTAGCTCTTTCTGGCTGCGAGCTATCTGCAGACGTTCGCATTTTCAGAGCAGGGCTGATAGAGGTGCTCTGCACGGACCCCCGAATCTACGTTTGAAGTTTGAGGGAGCAAGACAAGCAAGCAGCCCCAGTCTCTGTGCCTCTGTGCGAGCAGTGCCATGGGCAGATGAGGCTGAGCAACAGCTTTCCAGGCTAGCTCTTTCTGCCTGCGAGCTATCTGCAGACGTTCGCATTTTCAGAGCAGGGCTGACGGAGGCCCCCTGCACGGAACCCCAAAGATAATTTTGAAGTTTGAGGTGAAAGACAAGCAAGCAAGCAGCCCCAGTCTCTGTGCCTCTGTGCGAGCAGTGCCATGGGCAGATGAGGCTGAGCAAGAGCTTTCCAGGCTAGCTCTTTCTGCCTGCGAGCTATCTGCAGACGTTCACATTTTCAGAGCAGGGCTGATAGAGGTGCTCTGCACGGACCCCCGAATCTACGTTTGAAGTTTGAGGGGGCAAGACAAGCAAGCAGCCCCAGTCTCTGTGCCTCTGTGCGAGCAGTGCCATGGGCAGATGAGGCTGAGCAACAGCTTTCCAGGCTAGCTCTTTCTGGCTGCGAGCTATCTGCAGACGTTCGCATTTTCGGAGCAGGGCTGCCGGATACGCTGGCCAAGGACCCACAAAGCTACGTTTGAAGTTTGAGGGAGCAAAACAAGCAAGCAGCCCCAGTCTCTGTGCCTCTGTGTGAGCAGTGCCATGGGCACATGAGGCTGAGCAACAGCTTCCCAGGCTAGCTCTTTCTGGCTGCGAGCTATCTGCAGACGTTCGCATTTTCAGAGCAGGGCTGCGGGATATTCCCTGCACGGACCGCCAAAGCTACGTTTGAAGTTTGAGGGTTTCAAGACAAGCAAGCAGCCCCAGTCTCTGTGCCTCTGTGCGAGCAGTGCCATGGGCAGATGAGGTTGAGCAACAGCTTTCCAGGCTAGCTCTTTCTGCCTGCGAGCTATCTGCAGACGTTCGCATTTTCAGAACAGGGCTTCAGGAGGTGCTCTGCACGGACCCCCGAAGCTACGTTTGAAGTTTGAGGTGTCAAGACAAGCAAGCAGGCCCCGTCTATGTGCCTCTGTGTGAGCAGTGCCATGGGCAGATGAGGCTGAGCAACAGCTTTCCAGGCTAGCTCTTTCTGCCTGCGAGCTATCTGCAGACGTTCGCATTTTCAGAGCAGGGCTGATAGAGGTGCTCTGCACGGACCCCCGAATCTACGTTTGAAGTTTGAGGGGGCAAGACAAGCAAGCAGCCCCAGTCTCTGTGCCTCTGTGCGAGCAGTGCCATGGGCAGATGAGGCTGAGCAACAGCTTTCCAGGCTAGCTCTTTCTGCCTGCGAGCTATCTGCAGACGTTCGCATTTTCGGAGCAGGGCTGATGGAGGCCCCCCGCACGGAATCCCAAAGATACTTTTGAAGTGTGAGATGGCAAGACAAGCAAGCAAGCAGCCCCAGTCTCTGTGCCTCTGTGCGAGCAGTGCCATGGGCAGATGAGGCTGAGCAACAGCTTTCCAGGCTAGCTCTTTCTGCCTGCGAGCTATCTGCAGACGTTCGCATTTTCAGAGCAGGGCTGATAGAGGTGCTCTGCACGGACCCCCGAATCTACGTTTGAAGTTTGAGGGAGCAAGACAAGCAAGCAGCCCCAGTCTCTGTGCCTCTGTGCGAGCAGTGCCATGGGCAGATGAGGCTGAGCAACAGCTTTCCAGGCTAGCTCTTTCTGCCTGCGAGCTATCTGCAGACGTTCGCATTTTCAGAGCAGGGCTGATAGAGGTGCTCTGCACGGACCCCCGAATCTACGTTTGAAGTTTGAGGGAGCAAGACAAGCAAGCAGCCCCAGTCTCTGTGCCTCTGTGCGAGCAGTGCCATGGGCAGATGAGGCTGAGCAACAGCTTTCCAGGCTAGCTCTTTCTGCCTGCGAGCTATCTGCAGACGTTCGCATTTTCAGAGCAGGGCTGACGGAGGCCCCCTGCACGGAACCCCAAAGATAATTTTGAAGTTTGAGGTGAAAGACAAGCAAGCAAGCAGCCCCAGTCTCTGTGCCTCTGTGCGAGCAGTGCCATGGGCAGATGAGGCTGAGCAACAGCTTTCCAGGCTAGCTCTTTCTGCCTGCGAGCTATGTGCAGCCGTTCGCATTTTCAGAGCAGGGCTGCCGGATACGCCGGCCAAGGACCCACAAAGCTACGTTTGAAGTTTGAGAGGGCAAGACAAGCAAGCAGCCCCAGTCTGTGTGCCTCTGTGCGAGCAGTGCCATGGGCAGATGAGGCGAAGCAACAGCTTTCCAGGCTAGCTCTTTCTGGCTGCGAGCTATCTGCAGACGTTCGCATTTTCAGAGCAGGGCTGATAGAGGTGCTCTGCACGGACCCCCGAATCTACGTTTGAAGTTTAAGGGAGCAAGACAAGCAAGCAGCCCCAGTCTCTGTGCCTCTGTGCGAGCAGTGCCATGGGCAGATGAGGCTGAGCAACAGCTTTCCAGGCTAGCTCTTTCTGGCTGCGAGCTATCTGCAGACGTTCGCATTTTCGGAGCAGGGCTGCCGGATACACCGGCCAAGGACCCACAAAGCTACGTTTGAAGTTTGAGGGGGCAAAACAAGCAAGCAGCCACAGTCTCTGTGCCTCTGTGTGAGCAGTGCCATGGGCACATGAGGCTGAGCAACAGCTTCCCAGGCTAGCTCTTTCTGGCTGCGAGCTATCTGCAGACGTTCGCATTTTCAGAGCAGGGCTGATAGAGGTGCTCTGCACAGACCCCCGAATCTACGTTTGAAGTTTGAGGGAGCAAGACAAGCAAGCAGCCCCAGTCTCTGTGCCTCTGTGCGAGCAGTGCCATGGGCAGATGAGGCTGAGCAACAGCTTTCCAGGCTAGCTCTTTCTGCCTGCGAGCTATCTGCAGACTTTCGCATTTTCGGAGCAGGGCTTACGGAGGCCCCCTGCACGGAACCCCAAAGATACTTTTGAAGTTTGAGGTGGAAGACAAGCAAGGAAGCAGCCCCAGTCTCTGTGCCTCTGTGCGAGCAGTGCCATGGGCAGATGAGGCTGAGCAACAGCTTTCCAGGCTAGCTCTTTCTGGCTGCGAGCTATCTGCAGACGTTCGCATTTTCAGAGCAGGGCTGCGGGATTTTCCCTGCACAGACCGCCAAAGCTACGATTGAAGTTTGACGGGTTCAAGACAAGAAAGCATCCCCAGTCTCTGTGCCTCTGTGCGAGCAGTGCCATGGGCAGATGAGGCTGAGCAACAGCTTTCCAGGCTTGCTTTTTCTGGCTGCGAGCTATCTGCAGACGTTCGCATTTTCAGAACAGGGCTTCTGGAGGTGCCCTGCACGGACCCCCGAAGATACGTTTGAAGTTTGAGGTGTCAAGACAAGCAAGCAGGCCCCGTCTATGTGCCTCTGTGTGAGCAGTGCCATGGGCAGATGAGGCTGAGCAACAGCTTTCCAGGCTAGCTCTTTCTGGCTGCGAGCTATCTGCAGCCGTTCGCATTTTCAGAGCAGGGCTGCCGGATAAGCCGGCCAAGGACCCACAAATCTACGTTTGAAGTTTGAGTTGTCAAGACAAGCAAGCAGCCCCAGTCTCTGTGCCTCTGTGCGAGCAGTGCCATGGGCAGATGACGCTGAGCAACAGCTTTCCAGGCTAGCTCTTTCTGGCTGCGAGCTATCTGCAGACGTTCGCATTTTCAGAGCAGGGCTGCTAGATATTCCCTGCACGGACCGCCAATGCTACGTTTGATGTTTGACGGTTTCAAGATAAGCAAGCATCCCCAGTCTCTGTGCCTCTGTGCGAGCAGTGCCATGGGCAGATGACGCTGAGCAACAGTTTTCCAGGCTAGCTCTTTCTGCCTGCGAGCTATCTGCAGACGTTCGCATTTTCAGAGCAGGTCTGCCGGAGGCATAAGACAAAGGCCACTTATTATACGATTGAATTTTCAGGTGGCAAGACAAGCAAGCAGCCGCAGTCTCTGTGCCTCTGTGCGAGCAGTGCCATGGGCAGATGAGGCTGAGCAAGAGCTTTCCAGGCTAGCTCTTTCTGCCTGCGAGCTATCTGCAGACGTTCGCATTTTCAGAGCAGGGCTGATGGAGTTCCCCTGCACGGAATCCCAAAGATACTTTTGAAGTGTGAGATGGCAAGACAAGCAAGCAAGCAGCCCCAGTCTCTGTGCCTCTGTGCGAGCAGTGCCATGGGCAGATGAGGCTGAGCAACAGCTTTCCAGGCTAGCTCTTTCTGCCTGCGAGCTATCTGCAGACGTTCGCATTTTCAGAGCAGGGCTGATAGAGGTGCTCTGCACGGACCCCCGAATCTACGTTTGAAGTTTGAGGGAGCAAGACAAGCAAGCAGCCCCAGTCTCTGTGCCTCTGTGCGAGCAGTGCCATGGGCAGATGAGGCTGAGCAACAGCTTTCCAGGCTAGCTCTTTCTGGCTGCGAGCTATCTGCAGACGTTCGCATTTTCAGAGCAGGGCTGCGGGATATTCCCTGCACGGACCGCCAAAGCTACGTTTGAAGTTTGAGGGTTTCAAGACAAGCAAGCAGCCCCAGTCTCTGTGCCTCTGTGCGAGCAGTGCCATGGGCAGATGAGGTTGAGCAACAGCTTTCCAGGCTAGCTCTTTCTGCCTGCGAGCTATCTGCAGACGTTCGCATTTTCAGAACAGGGCTTCAGGAGGTGCTCTGCACGGACCCCCGAAGCTACGTTTGAAGTTTGAGGTGTCAAGACAAGCAAGCAGGCCCCGTCTATGTGCCTCTGTGTGAGCAGTGCCATGGGCAGATGAGGCTGAGCAACAGCTTTCCAGGCTAGCTCTTTCTGCCTGCGAGCTATCTGCAGACGTTCGCATTTTTGGAGCAGGTCTGCCGGAGGCATAAGACAAAGGCCACTTATTATACGATTGAATTTTCAGGTGGCAAGACAAGCAAGCAGCCCCAGTCTCTGTGCCTCTGTGCGAGCAGTGCCATGGGCAGATGAGGCTGAGCAAGAGCTTTCCAGGCTAGCTCTTTCTGCCTGCGAGCTATCTGCAGACGTTCGCATTTTCGGAGCAGGGCTGATGGAGGCCCCCCGCACGGAATCCCAAAGATACTTTTGAAGTGTGAGATGGCAAGACAAGCAAGCAAGCAGCCCCAGTCTCTGTGCCTCTGTGCGAGCAGTGCCATGGGCAGATGAGGCTGAGCAACAGCTTTCCAGGCTAGCTCTTTCTGGCTGCGAGCTATCTGCAGACGTTCGCATTTTCAGAGCAGGGCTGATAGAGGTGCTCTGCACGGACCCCCGAATCTACGTTTGAAGTTTGAGGGAGCAAGACAAGCAAGCAGCCCCAGTCTCTGTGCCTCTGTGCGAGCAGTGCCATGGGCAGATGAGGCTGAGCAACAGCTTTCCAGGCTAGCTCTTTCTGCCTGCGAGCTATCTGCAGACGTACGCATTTTCAGAGCAGGGCTGATAGAGGTGCTCTGCACGGACCCCCGAATCTACGTTTGAAGTTTGAGGGAGCAAGACAAGCAAGCAGCCCCAGTCTCTGTGCCTCTGTGCGAGCAGTGCCATGGGCAGATGAGGCTGAGCAACAGCTTTCCAGGCTAGCTCTTTCTGCCTGCGAGCTATCTGCAGACGTTCGCATTTTCAGAGCAGGGCTGACGGAGGCCCCCTGCACGGAACCCCAAAGATAATTTTGAAGTTTGAGGTGAAAGACAAGCAAGCAAGCAGCCCCAGTCTCTGTGCCTCTGTGCGAGCAGTGCCATGGGCAGATGAGGCTGAGCAACAGCTTTCCAGGCTAGCTCTTTCTGCCTGCGAGCTATGTGCAGCCGTTCGCATTTTCAGAGCAGGGCTGCCGGATACGCCGGCCAAGGACCCACAAAGCTACGTTTGAAGTTTGAGAGGGCAAGACAAGCAAGCAGCCCCAGTCTGTGTGCCTCTGTGCGAGCAGTGCCATGGGCAGATGAGGCGAAGCAACAGCTTTCCAGGCTAGCTCTTTCTGGCTGCGAGCTATCTGCAGACGTTCGCATTTTCAGAGCAGGGCTGATAGAGGTGCTCTGCACGGACCCCCGAATCTACGTTTGAAGTTTAAGGGAGCAAGACAAGCAAGCAGCCCCAGTCTCTGTGCCTCTGTGCGAGCAGTGCCATGGGCAGATGAGGCTGAGCAACAGCTTTCCAGGCTAGCTCTTTCTGGCTGCGAGCTATCTGCAGACGTTCGCATTTTCGGAGCAGGGCTGCCGGATACACCGGCCAAGGACCCACAAAGCTACGTTTGAAGTTTGAGGGGGCAAAACAAGCAAGCAGCCCCAGTCTCTGTGCCTCTGTGTGAGCAGTGCCATGGGCACATGAGGCTGAGCAACAGCTTCCCAGGCTAGCTCTTTCTGGCTGCGAGCTATCTGCAGACGTTCGCATTTTCAGAGCAGGGCTGATAGAGGTGCTCTGCACAGACCCCCGAATCTACGTTTGAAGTTTGAGGGAGCAAGACAAGCAAGCAGCCCCAGTCTCTGTGCCTCTGTGCGAGCAGTGCCATGGGCAGATGAGGCTGAGCAACAGCTTTCCAGGCTAGCTCTTTCTGCCTGCGAGCTATCTGCAGACTTTCGCATTTTCGGAGCAGGGCTTACGGAGGCCCCCTGCACGGAACCCCAAAGATACTTTTGAAGTTTGAGGTGGAAGACAAGCAAGGAAGCAGCCCCAGTCTCTGTGCCTCTGTGCGAGCAGTGCCATGGGCAGATGAGGCTGAGCAACAGCTTTCCAGGCTAGCTCTTTCTGCCTGCGAGCTATCTGCAGACGTTCGCATTTTCAGAGCAGGGCTGCGGGATTTTCCCTGCACAGACCGCCAAAGCTACGATTGAAGTTTGACGGGTTCAAGACAAGAAAGCATCCCCAGTCTCTGTGCCTCTGTGCGAGCAGTGCCATGGGCAGATGAGGCTGAGCAACAGCTTTCCAGGCTTGCTTTTTCTGGCTGCGAGCTATCTGCAGACGTTCGCATTTTCAGAACAGGGCTTCTGGAGGTGCCCTGCACGGACCCCCGAAGATACGTTTGAAGTTTGAGGTGTCAAGACAAGCAAGCAGGCCCCGTCTATGTGCCTCTGTGTGAGCAGTGCCATGGGCAGATGAGGCTGAGCAACAGCTTTCCAGGCTAGCTCTTTCTGGCTGCGAGCTATCTGCAGCCGTTCGCATTTTCAGAGCAGGGCTGCCGGATAAGCCGGCCAAGGACCCACAAATCTACGTTTGAAGTTTGAGTTGTCAAGACAAGCAAGCAGCCCCAGTCTCTGTGCCTCTGTGCGAGCAGTGCCATGGGCAGATGAGGCTGAGCAACAGCTTTCCAGGCTAGCTCTTTCTGGCTGCGAGCTATCTGCAGACGTTCGCATTTTCAGAGCAGGGCTGCTAGATATTCCCTGCACGGACCGCCAATGCTACGTTTGATGTTTGACGGTTTCAAGATAAGCAAGCATCCCCAGTCTCTGTGCCTCTGTGCGAGCAGTGCCATGGGCAGATGACGCTGAGCAACAGTTTTCCAGGCTAGCTCTTTCTGCCTGCGAGCTATCTGCAGACGTTCGCATTTTCAGAGCAGGTCTGTCGGAGGCATAAGACAAAGGCCACTTATTATACGATTGAATTTTCAGGTGGCAAGACAAGCAAGCAGCCGCAGTCTCTGTGCCTCTGTGCGAGCAGTGCCATGGGCAGATGAGGCTGAGCAAGAGCTTTCCAGGCTAGCTCTTTCTGCCTGCGAGCTATCTGCAGACGTTCGCATTTTCAGAGCAGGGCTGATGGAGTTCCCCTGCACGGAATCCCAAAGATACTTTTGAAGTGTGAGATGGCAAGACAAGCAAGCAAGCAGCCCCAGTCTCTGTGCCTCTGTGCGAGCAGTGCCATGGGCAGATGAGGCTGAGCAACAGCTTTCCAGGCTAGCTCTTTCTGCCTGCGAGCTATCTGCAGACGTTCGCATTTTCAGAGCAGGGCTGATAGAGGTGCTCTGCACGGACCCCCGAATCTACGTTTGAAGTTTGAGGGAGCAAGACAAGCAAGCAGCCCCAGTCTCTGTGCCTCTGTGCGAGCAGTGCCATGGGCAGATGAGGCTGAGCAACAGCTTTCCAGGCTAGCTCTTTCTGGCTGCGAGCTATCTGCAGACGTTCGCATTTTCAGAGCAGGGCTGCGGGATATTCCCTGCACGGACCGCCAAAGCTACGTTTGAAGTTTGAGGGTTTCAAGACAAGCAAGCAGCCCCAGTCTCTGTGCCTCTGTGCGAGCAGTGCCATGGGCAGATGAGGTTGAGCAACAGCTTTCCAGGCTAGCTCTTTCTGCCTGCGAGCTATCTGCAGACGTTCGCATTTTCAGAACAGGGCTTCAGGAGGTGCTCTGCACGGACCCCCGAAGCTACGTTTGAAGTTTGAGGTGTCAAGACAAGCAAGCAGGCCCCGTCTATGTGCCTCTGTGTGAGCAGTGCCATGGGCAGATGAGGCTGAGCAACAGCTTTCCAGGCTAGCTCTTTCTGCCTGCGAGCTATCTGCAGACGTTCGCATTTTCAGAGCAGGGCTGATAGAGGTGCTCTGCACGGACCCCCGAATCTACGTTTGAAGTTTGAGGGGGCAAGACAAGCAAGCAGCCCCAGTCTCTGTGCCTCTGTGCGAGCAGTGCCATGGGCAGATGAGGCTGAGCAACAGCTTTCCAGGCTAGCTCTTTCTGCCTGCGAGCTATCTGCAGACGTTCGCATTTTCGGAGCAGGGCTGCCGGATACACCGGCCAAGGACCCACAAAGCTACGTTTGAAGTTTGAGGGGGCAAAACAAGCAAGCAGCCCCAGTCTCTGTGCCTCTGTGTGAGCAGTGCCATGGGCACATGAGGCTGAGCAACAGCTTCCCAGGCTAGCTCTTTCTGGCTGCGAGCTATCTGCAGACGTTCGCATTTTCAGAGCAGGGCTGATAGAGGTGCTCTGCACAGACCCCCGAATCTACGTTTGAAGTTTGAGGGAGCAAGACAAGCAAGCAGCCCCAGTCTCTGTGCCTCTGTGCGAGCAGTGCCATGGGCAGATGAGGCTGAGCAACAGCTTTCCAGGCTAGCTCTTTCTGCCTGCGAGCTATCTGCAGACTTTCGCATTTTCGGAGCAGGGCTTACGGAGGCCCCCTGCACGGAACCCCAAAGATACTTTTGAAGTTTGAGGTGGAAGACAAGCAAGGAAGCAGCCCCAGTCTCTGTGCCTCTGTGCGAGCAGTGCCATGGGCAGATGAGGCTGAGCAACAGCTTTCCAGGCTAGCTCTTTCTGCCTGCGAGCTATCTGCAGACGTTCGCATTTTCAGAGCAGGGCTGCGGGATTTTCCCTGCACAGACCGCCAAAGCTACGATTGAAGTTTGACGGGTTCAAGACAAGAAAGCATCCCCAGTCTCTGTGCCTCTGTGCGAGCAGTGCCATGGGCAGATGAGGCTGAGCAACAGCTTTCCAGGCTTGCTTTTTCTGGCTGCGAGCTATCTGCAGACGTTCGCATTTTCAGAACAGGGCTTCTGGAGGTGCCCTGCACGGACCCCCGAAGATACGTTTGAAGTTTGAGGTGTCAAGACAAGCAAGCAGGCCCCGTCTATGTGCCTCTGTGTGAGCAGTGCCATGGGCAGATGAGGCTGAGCAACAGCTTTCCAGGCTAGCTCTTTCTGGCTGCGAGCTATCTGCAGCCGTTCGCATTTTCAGAGCAGGGCTGCCGGATAAGCCGGCCAAGGACCCACAAATCTACGTTTGAAGTTTGAGTTGTCAAGACAAGCAAGCAGCCCCAGTCTCTGTGCCTCTGTGCGAGCAGTGCCATGGGCAGATGACGCTGAGCAACAGCTTTCCAGGCTAGCTCTTTCTGGCTGCGAGCTATCTGCAGACGTTCGCATTTTCAGAGCAGGGCTGCTAGATATTCCCTGCACGGACCGCCAATGCTACGTTTGATGTTTGACGGTTTCAAGATAAGCAAGCATCCCCAGTCTCTGTGCCTCTGTGCGAGCAGTGCCATGGGCAGATGACGCTGAGCAACAGTTTTCCAGGCTAGCTCTTTCTGCCTGCGAGCTATCTGCAGACGTTCGCATTTTCAGAGCAGGTCTGTCGGAGGCATAAGACAAAGGCCACTTATTATACGATTGAATTTTCAGGTGGCAAGACAAGCAAGCAGCCGCAGTCTCTGTGCCTCTGTGCGAGCAGTGCCATGGGCAGATGAGGCTGAGCAAGAGCTTTCCAGGCTAGCTCTTTCTGCCTGCGAGCTATCTGCAGACGTTCGCATTTTCAGAGCAGGGCTGATGGAGTTCCCCTGCACGGAATCCCAAAGATACTTTTGAAGTGTGAGATGGCAAGACAAGCAAGCAAGCAGCCCCAGTCTCTGTGCCTCTGTGCGAGCAGTGCCATGGGCAGATGAGGCTGAGCAACAGCTTTCCAGGCTAGCTCTTTCTGCCTGCGAGCTATCTGCAGACGTTCGCATTTTCAGAGCAGGGCTGATAGAGGTGCTCTGCACGGACCCCCGAATCTACGTTTGAAGTTTGAGGGAGCAAGACAAGCAAGCAGCCCCAGTCTCTGTGCCTCTGTGCGAGCAGTGCCATGGGCAGATGAGGCTGAGCAACAGCTTTCCAGGCTAGCTCTTTCTGGCTGCGAGCTATCTGCAGACGTTCGCATTTTCAGAGCAGGGCTGCGGGATATTCCCTGCACGGACCGCCAAAGCTACGTTTGAAGTTTGAGGGTTTCAAGACAAGCAAGCAGCCCCAGTCTCTGTGCCTCTGTGCGAGCAGTGCCATGGGCAGATGAGGTTGAGCAACAGCTTTCCAGGCTAGCTCTTTCTGCCTGCGAGCTATCTGCAGACGTTCGCATTTTCAGAACAGGGCTTCAGGAGGTGCTCTGCACGGACCCCCGAAGCTACGTTTGAAGTTTGAGGTGTCAAGACAAGCAAGCAGGCCCCGTCTATGTGCCTCTGTGTGAGCAGTGCCATGGGCAGATGAGGCTGAGCAACAGCTTTCCAGGCTAGCTCTTTCTGCCTGCGAGCTATCTGCAGACGTTCGCATTTTCAGAGCAGGGCTGATAGAGGTGCTCTGCACGGACCCCCGAATCTACGTTTGAAGTTTGAGGGGGCAAGACAAGCAAGCAGCCCCAGTCTCTGTGCCTCTGTGCGAGCAGTGCCATGGGCAGATGAGGCTGAGCAACAGCTTTCCAGGCTAGCTCTTTCTGCCTGCGAGCTATCTGCAGACGTTCGCATTTTCGGAGCAGGGCTGATGGAGGCCCCCCGCACGGAATCCCAAAGATACTTTTGAAGTGTGAGATGGCAAGACAAGCAAGCAAGCAGCCCCAGTCTCTGTGCCTCTGTGCGAGCAGTGCCATGGGCAGATGAGGCTGAGCAACAGCTTTCCAGGCTAGCTCTTTCTGCCTGCGAGCTATCTGCAGACGTTCGCATTTTCGGAGCAGGGCTGATGGAGGCCCCCCGCACGGAATCCCAAAGATACTTTTGAAGTGTGAGATGGCAAGACAAGCAAGCAAGCAGCCCCAGTCTCTGTGCCTCTGTGCGAGCAGTGCCATGGGCAGATGAGGCTGAGCAACAGCTTTCCAGGCTAGCTCTTTCTGGCTGCGAGCTATCTGCAGACGTTCGCATTTTCAGAGCAGGGCTGATAGAGGTGCTCTGCACGGACCCCCGAATCTACGTTTGAAGTTTGAGGGAGCAAGACAAGCAAGCAGCCCCAGTCTCTGTGCCTCTGTGCGAGCAGTGCCATGGGCAGATGAGGCTGAGCAACAGCTTTCCAGGCTAGCTCTTTCTGCCTGCGAGCTATCTGCAGACGTACGCATTTTCAGAGCAGGGCTGATAGAGGTGCTCTGCACGGACCCCCGAATCTACGTTTGAAGTTTGAGGGAGCAAGACAAGCAAGCAGCCCCAGTCTCTGTGCCTCTGTGCGAGCAGTGCCATGGGCAGAGGAGGCTGAGCAACAGCTTTCCAGGCTAGCTCTTTCTGCCTGCGAGCTATCTGCAGACGTTCGCATTTTCAGAGCAGGGCTGACGGAGGCCCCCTGCACGGAACCCCAAAGATAATTTTGAAGTTTGAGGTGAAAGACAAGCAAGCAAGCAGCCCCAGTCTCTGTGCCTCTGTGCGAGCAGTGCCATGGGCAGATGAGGCTGAGCAACAGCTTTCCAGGCTAGCTCTTTCTGCCTGCGAGCTATGTGCAGCCGTTCGCATTTTCAGAGCAGGGCTGCCGGATACGCCGGCCAAGGACCCACAAAGCTACGTTTGAAGTTTGAGAGGGCAAGACAAGCAAGCAGCCCCAGTCTGTGTGCCTCTGTGCGAGCAGTGCCATGGGCAGATGAGGCGAAGCAACAGCTTTCCAGGCTAGCTCTTTCTGGCTGCGAGCTATCTGCAGACGTTCGCATTTTCAGAGCAGGGCTGATAGAGGTGCTCTGCACGGACCCCCGAATCTACGTTTGAAGTTTAAGGGAGCAAGACAAGCAAGCAGCCCCAGTCTCTGTGCCTCTGTGCGAGCAGTGCCATGGGCAGATGAGGCTGAGCAACAGCTTTCCAGGCTAGCTCTTTCTGGCTGCGAGCTATCTGCAGACGTTCGCATTTTCGGAGCAGGGCTGCCGGATACACCGGCCAAAGACCCACAAAGCTACGTTTGAAGTTTGAGGGGGCAAAACAAGCAAGCAGCCCCAGTCTCTGTGCCTCTGTGTGAGCAGTGCCATGGGCACATGAGGCTGAGCAACAGCTTCCCAGGCTAGCTCTTTCTGGCTGCGAGCTATCTGCAGACGTTCGCATTTTCAGAGCAGGGCTGATAGAGGTGCTCTGCACAGACCCCCGAATCTACGTTTGAAGTTTGAGGGAGCAAGACAAGCAAGCAGCCCCAGTCTCTGTGCCTCTGTGCGAGCAGTGCCATGGGCAGATGAGGCTGAGCAACAGCTTTCCAGGCTAGCTCTTTCTGCCTGCGAGCTATCTGCAGACTTTCGCATTTTCGGAGCAGGGCTTACGGAGGCCCCCTGCACGGAACCCCAAAGATACTTTTGAAGTTTGAGGTGGAAGACAAGCAAGGAAGCAGCCCCAGTCTCTGTGCCTCTGTGCGAGCAGTGCCATGGGCAGATGAGGCTGAGCAACAGCTTTCCAGGCTAGCTCTTTCTGGCTGCGAGCTATCTGCAGACGTTCGCATTTTCAGAGCAGGGCTGCGGGATTTTCCCTGCACAGACCGCCAAAGCTACGATTGAAGTTTGACGGGTTCAAGACAAGAAAGCATCCCCAGTCTCTGTGCCTCTGTGCGAGCAGTGCCATGGGCAGATGAGGCTGAGCAACAGCTTTCCAGGCTTGCTTTTTCTGGCTGCGAGCTATCTGCAGACGTTCGCATTTTCAGAACAGGGCTTCTGGAGGTGCCCTGCACGGACCCCCGAAGATACGTTTGAAGTTTGAGGTGTCAAGACAAGCAAGCAGGCCCCGTCTATGTGCCTCTGTGTGAGCAGTGCCATGGGCAGATGAGGCTGAGCAACAGCTTTCCAGGCTAGCTCTTTCTGGCTGCGAGCTATCTGCAGCCGTTCGCATTTTCAGAGCAGGGCTGCCGGATAAGCCGGCCAAGGACCCACAAATCTACGTTTGAAGTTTGAGTTGTCAAGACAAGCAAGCAGCCCCAGTCTCTGTGTCTCTGTGCGAGCAGTGCCATGGGCAGATGACGCTGAGCAACAGCTTTCCAGGCTAGCTCTTTCTGGCTGCGAGCTATCTGCAGACGTTCGCATTTTCAGAGCAGGGCTGCTAGATATTCCCTGCACGGACCGCCAATGCTACGTTTGATGTTTGACGGTTTCAAGATAAGCAAGCATCCCCAGTCTCTGTGCCTCTGTGCGAGCAGTGCCATGGGCAGATGACGCTGAGTAACAGTTTTCCAGGCTAGCTCTTTCTGCCTGCGAGCTATCTGCAGACGTTCGCATTTTCAGAGCAGGTCTGCCGGAGGCATAAGACAAAGGCCACTTATTATACGATTGAATTTTCAGGTGGCAAGACAAGCAAGCAGCCGCAGTCTCTGTGCCTCTGTGCGAGCAGTGCCATGGGCAGATGAGGCTGAGCAAGAGCTTTCCAGGCTAGCTCTTTCTGCCTGCGAGCTATCTGCAGATGTTCGCATTTTCAGAGCAGGGCTGATGGAGTTCCCCTGCACGGAATCCCAAAGATACTTTTGAAGTGTGAGATGGCAAGAGAAGCAAGCAAGCAGCCCCAGTCTCTGTGCCTCTGTGCGAGCAGTGCCATGGGCAGATGAGGCTGAGCAACAGCTTTCCAGGCTAGCTCTTTCTGCCTGCGAGCTATCTGCAGACGTTCGCATTTTCAGAGCAGGGCTGATAGAGGTGCTCTGCACGGACCCCCGAATCTACGTTTGAAGTTTGAGGGAGCAAGACAAGCAAGCAGCCCCAGTCTCTGTGCCTCTGTGCGAGCAGTGCCATGGGCAGAGGAGGCTGAGCAACAGCTTTCCAGGCTAGCTCTTTCTGCCTGCGAGCTATCTGCAGCCGTTCGCATTTTCAGAGCAGGGCTCCGGATACGCCGGCCAAGGACCCACAAAGCTACGTTTGAAGTTTGAGAGGGCAAGACAAGCAAGCAGCCCCAGTCTCTGTGCCTCTGTGCGAGCAGTGCCATGGGCAGATGAGGCTGAGCAACAGATTTCCAGGCTAGCTCTTTCTGACTGCGAGCTATCTGCAGACGTTCGCATTTTTGGAGCAGGTCTGCCGGAGGCATAAGACAAAGGCCACTTATTATACGATTGAATTTTCAGGTGGCAAGACAAGCAAGCAGCCCCAGTCTCTGTGCCTCTGTGCGAGCAGTGCCATGGGCAGATGAGGCTGAGCAAGAGCTTTCCAGGCTAGCTTTTTCTGCCTGCGAGCTATCTGCAGACGTTCGCATTTTCAGAGCAGGGCTGACGGAGGCCCCCTGCACGGAACCCCAAAGATAATTTTGAAGTTTGAGGTGAAAGACAAGCAAGCAAGCAGCCCCAGTCTCTGTGCCTCTGTGCGAGCAGTGCCATGGGCAGATGAGGCTGAGCAACAGCTTTCCAGGCTAGCTCTTTCTGCCTGCGAGCTATGTGCAGCCGTTCGCATTTTCAGAGCAGGGCTGCCGGATACGCCGGCCAAGGACCCACAAAGCTACGTTTGAAGTTTGAGAGGGCAAGACAAGCAAGCAGCCCCAGTCTGTGTGCCTCTGTGCGAGCAGTGCCATGGGCAGATGAGGCGAAGCAACAGCTTTCCAGGCTAGCTCTTTCTGGCTGCGAGCTAACTGCAGACGTTCGCATTTTCAGAGCAGGGCTGATAGAGGTGCTCTGCACGGACCCCCGAATCTACGTTTGAAGTTTAAGGGAGCAAGACAAGCAAGCAGCCCCAGTCTCTGTGCCTCTGTGCGAGCAGTGCCATGGGCAGATGAGGCTGAGCAACAGCTTTCCAGGCTAGCTCTTTCTGGCTGCGAGCTATCTGCAGACGTTCGCATTTTCGGAGCAGGTCTGCCGGATACGCCGGCCAAGGACCCACAAAGCTACGTTTGAAGTTTGAGGGGGCAAAACAAGCAAGCAGCCCCAGTCTCTGTGCCTCTGTGTGAGCAGTGCCATGGGCACATGAGGCTGAGCAACAGCTTCCCAGGCTAGCTCTTTCTGGCTGCGAGCTATCTGCAGACGTTCGCATTTTCAGAGCAGGGCTGATAGAGGTGCTCTGCACGGACCCCCAAATCTACGTTTGAAGTTTGAGGGAGCAAGACAAGCAAGCAGCCCCAGTCTCTGTGCCTCTGTGCGAGCAGTGCCATGGGCAGATGAGGCTGAGCAACAGCTTTCCAGGCTAGCTCTTTCTGCCTGCGAGCTATCTGCAGACTTTCGCATTTTCGGAGCAGGGCTTACGGAGGCCCCCTGCACGGAACCCCAAAGATACTTTTGAAGTTTGAGGTGGAAGACAAGCAAGGAAGCAGCCCCAGTCTCTGTGCCTCTGTGCGAGCAGTGCCATGGGCAGATGAGGCTGAGCAACAGCTTTCCAGGCTAGCTCTTTCTTCCTGCGAGCTATCTGCAGACGTTCGCATTTTCAGAGCAGGGCTGCGGGATTTTCCCTGCACAGACCGCCAAAGCTACGATTGAAGTTTGACGGGTTCAAGACAAGAAAGCATCCCCAGTCTCTGTGCCTCTGTGCGAGCAGTGCCATGGGCAGATGAGGCTGAGCAACAGCTTTCCAGGCTTGCTTTTTCTGGCTGCGAGCTATCTGCAGACGTTCGCATTTTCAGAACAGGGCTTCTGGAGGTGCCCTGCACGGACCCCCGAAGATACGTTTGAAGTTTGAGGTGTCAAGACAAGCAAGCAGGCCCCGTCTATGTGACTCTGTGTGAGCAGTGCCATGGGCAGATGAGGCTGAGCAACAGCTTTCCAGGCTAGCTCTTTCTGGCTGCGAGCTATCTGCAGCCGTTCGCATTTTCAGAGCAGGGCTGCCGGATAAGCCGGCCAAGGACCCACAAATCTACGTTTGAAGTTTGAGTTGTCAAGACAAGCAAGCAGCCCCAGTCTCTGTGCCTCTGTGCGAGCAGTGCCATGGGCAGATGACGCTGAGCAACAGCTTTCCAGGCTAGCTCTTTCTGGCTGCGAGCTATCTGCAGACGTTCGCATTTTCAGAGCAGGGCTGCTAGATATTCCCTGCACGGACCGCCAATGCTACGTTTGATGTTTGACGGTTTCAAGATAAGCAAGCATCCCCAGTCTCTGTGCCTCTGTGCGAGCAGTGCCATGGGCAGATGACGCTGAGCAACAGTTTTCCAGGCTAGCTCTTTCTGCCTGCGAGCTATCTGCAGACGTTCGCATTTTCAGAGCAGGTCTGCCGGAGGCATAAGACAAAGGCCACTTATTATACGATTGAATTTTCAGGTGGCAAGACAAGCAAGCATCCCCAGTCTCTGTGCCTCTGTGCGAGCAGTGCCATGGGCAGATGAGGCTGAGCAAGAGCTTTCCAGGCTAGCTCTTTCTGCCTGCGAGCTATCTGCAGACGTTCGCATTTTCAGAGCAGGGCTGACGGAGGCCCCCTGCACGGAACCCCAAAGATAATTTTGAAGTTTGAGGTGAAAGACAAGCAAGCAAGCAGCCCCAGTCTCTGTGCCTCTGTGCGAGCAGTGCCATGGGCAGATGAGGCTGAGCAACAGCTTTCCAGGCTAGCTCTTTCTGCCTGCGAGCTATGTGCAGCCGTTCGCATTTTCAGAGCAGGGCTGCCGGATACGCCGGCCAAGGACCCACAAAGCTACGTTTGAAGTTTGAGAGGGCAAGACAAGCAAGCAGCCCCAGTCTGTGTGCCTCTGTGCGAGCAGTGCCATGGGCAGATGAGGCGAAGCAACAGCTTTCCAGGCTAGCTCTTTCTGGCTGCGAGCTATCTGCAGACGTTCGCATTTTCAGAGCAGGGCTGATAGAGGTGCTCTGCACGGACCCCCGAATCTACGTTTGAAGTTTAAGGGAGCAAGACAAGCAAGCAGCCCCAGTCTCTGTGCCTCTGTGCGAGCAGTGCCATGGGCAGATGAGGCTGAGCAACAGCTTTCCAGGCTACCTCTTTCTTGCTGCGAGCTATCTGCAGACGTTCGCATTTTCGGAGCAGGGCTGCCGGATACCCCGGCCAAGGACCCACAAAGCTACGTTTGAAGTTTGAGGGGGCAAAACAAGCAAGCAGCCCCAGTCTCTGTGCCTCTGTGTGAGCAGTGCCATGGGCACATGAGGCTGAGCAACAGCTTCCCAGGCTAGCTCTTTCTGGCTGCGAGCTATCTGCAGACGTTCGCATTTTCAGAGCAGGGCTGATAGAGGTGCTCTGCACGGACCCCCGAATCTACGTTTGAAGTTTGAGGGAGCAAGACAAGCAAGCAGCCCCAGTCTCTGTGCCTCTGTGCGAGCAGTGCCATGGGCAGATGAGGCTGAGCAACAGCTTTCCAGGCTAGCTCTTTCTGCCTGCGAGCTATCTGCAGACTTTCGCATTTTCGGAGCAGGGCTTACGGAGGCCCCCTGCACGGAACCCCAAAGATACTTTTGAAGTTTGAGGTGGAAGACAAGCAAGGAAGCAGCCCCAGTCTCTGTGCCTCTGTGCGAGCAGTGCCATGGGCAGATGAGGCTGAGCAACAGCTTTCCAGGCTAGCTCTTTCTGGCTGCGAGCTATCTGCAGACGTTCGCATTTTCAGAGCAGGGCTGCGGGATTTTCCCTGCACAGACCGCCAAAGCTACGATTGAAGTTTGACGGGTTCAAGACAAGAAAGCATCCCCAGTCTCTGTGCCTCTGTGCGAGCAGTGCCATGGGCAGATGAGGCTGAGCAACAGCTTTCCAAGCTTGCTTTTTCTGGCTGCGAGCTATCTGCAGACGTTCGCATTTTCAGAACAGGGCTTCTGGAGGTGCCCTGCACGGACCCCCGAAGATACGTTTGAAGTTTGAGGTGTCAAGACAAGCAAGCAGGCCCCGTCTATGTGCCTCTGTGTGAGCAGTGCCATGGGCAGATGACGCTGAGCAACAGCTTTCCAGGCTAGCTCTTTCTGGCTGCGAGCTATCTGCAGACGTTCGCATTTTCGGAGCAGGGCTGCCGGATAAGCCGGCCAAGGACCCACAAATCTACGTTTGAAGTTTGAGTTGTCAAGACAAGCAAGCAGCCCCAGTCTCTGTGCCTCTGTGCGAGCAGTGCCATGGGCAGATGACGCTGAGCAACAGCTTTCCAGGCTAGCTCTTTCTGGCTGCGAGCTATCTGCAGACGTTCGCATTTTCAGAGCAGGGCTGCTAGATATTCCCTGCACGGACCGCCAATGCTACGTTTGATGTTTGACGGTTTCAAGATAAGCAAGCATCCCCAGTCTCTGTGCCTCTGTGCGAGCAGTGCCATGGGCAGATGACGCTGAGCAACAGTTTTCCAGGCTAGCTCTTTCTGCCTGCGAGCTATCTGCAGACGTTCGCATTTTCAGAGCAGGTCTGCCGGAGGCATAAGACAAAGGCCACTTATTATACGATTGAATTTTCAGGTGGCAAGACAAGCAAGCAGCCGCAGTCTCTGTGCCTCTGTGCGAGCAGTGCCATGGGCAGATGAGGCTGAGCAAGAGCTTTCCAGGCTAGCTCTTTCTGGCTGCGAGCTATCTGCAGACGTTCGCATTTTCAGAGCAGGGCTGATGGAGTTCCCCTGCACGGAATCCCAAAGATACTTTTGAAGTGTGAGATGGCAAGACAAGCAAGCAAGCAGCCCCAGTCTCTGTGCCTCTGTGCGAGCAGTGCCATGGGCAGATGAGGCTGAGCAACAGCTTTCCAGGCTAGCTCTTTCTGGCTGCGAGCTATCTGCAGACGTTCGCATTTTCAGAGCAGGGCTGATAGAGGTGCTCTGCACGGACCCCCGAATCTACGTTTGAAGTTTGAGGGAGCAAGACAAGCAAGCAGCCCCAGTCTCTGTGCCTCTGTGCGAGCAGTGCCATGGGCAGATGAGGCTGAGCAACAGCTTTCCAGGCTAGCTCTTTCTGCCTGCGAGCTATCTGCAGACGTTCGCATTTTCAGAGCAGGGCTGACGGAGGCCCCCTGCACGGAACCCCAAAGATAATTTTGAAGTTTCAGGTGGAAGACAAGCAAGCAAGCAGCCCCAGTCTCTGTGCCTCTGTGCGAGCAATGCCATGGGCAGATGAGGCTGAGCAACAGCTTTCCAGGCTAGCTCTTTCTGCCTGCGAGCTATCTGCAGCCGTTCGCATTTTCAGAGCAGGGCTGCCGGATACGCCGGACAAGGACCCACAAAGCTACGTTTGAAGTTTGAGAGGGCAAGACAAGCAAGCAGCCCCAGTCTCTGTGCCTCTGTGCGAGCAGTGCCATGGGCAGATGAGGCTGAGCAACAGATTTCCAGGGTAGCTCTTTCTGACTGCGAGCTATCTGCAGACGTTCGCATTTTTGGAGCAGGTCTGCCGGAGGCATAAGACAAAGGCCACTTATTATACGATTGAATTTTCAGGTGGCAAGACAAGCAAGCAGCCCCAGTCTCTGTGCCTCTGTGCGAGCAGTGCCATGGGCAGATGAGGCTGAGCAAGAGCTTTCCAGGCTAGCTCTTTCTGCCTGCGAGCTATCTGCAGACGTTCGCATTTTCGGAGCAGGGCTGATGGAGGCCCCCTGCACGGAATCCCAAAGATACTTTTGAAGTGTGAGATGGCAAGACAAGCAAGCAAGCAGCCCCAGTCTCTGTGCCTCTGTGCGAGCAGTGCCATGGGCAGATGAGGCTGAGCAACAGCTTTCCAGGCTAGCTCTTTCTGGCTGCGAGCTATCTGCAGACGTTCGCATTTTCAGAGCAGGGCTGATAGAGGTGCTCTGCACGGACCCCCGAATCTACGTTTGAAGTTTGAGGGAGCAAGACAAGCAAGCAGCCCCAGTCTCTGTGCCTCTGTGTGAGCAGTGCCATGGGCACATAAGGCTGAGCAACAGCTTCCCAGGCTAGCTCTTTCTGGCTGCGAGCTATCTGCAGACGTTCGCATTTTCAGAGCAGGGCTGATAGAGGTGCTCTGCACGGACCCCCGAATCTACGTTTGAAGTTTGAGGGAGCAAGACAAGCAAGCAGCCCCAGTCTCTGTGCCTCTGTGCGAGCAGTGCCATGGGCAGATGAGGCTGAGCAACAGCTTTCCAGGCTAGCTCTTTCTGCCTGCGAGCTATCTGCAGACGTTCGCATTTTCGGAGCAGGGCTTACGGAGGCCCCCTGCACGGAACCCCAAAGATACATTTGAAGTTTCAGGTGGAAGACAAGCAAGGAAGAAGCCCCAGTCTCTGTGCCTCTGTGCGAGCAGTGCCATGGGCAGATGAGGCTGAGCAACAGCTTTCCAGGCTAGCTCTTTCTGCCTGCGAGCTATCTGCAGACGTTCGCATTTTCAGAGCAGGGCTGCGGGATTTTCCCTGCACAGACCGCCAAAGCTACGATTGAAGTTTGATGGGTTCAAGACAAGAAAGCATCCCCAGTCTCTGTGCCTCTGTGCGAGCAGTGCCATGGGCAGATGAGGCTGAGCAACAGCTTTCCAGGCTAGCTCTTTCTGGCTGCGAGCTATCTGCAGCCGTTCGCATTTTCAGAGCAGGGCTGCCGGATAAGCCGGCCAAGGACCCACAAAGCTACGTTTGAAGTTTGAGTTGTCAAGACAAGCAAGCAGCCCCAGTCTCTGTGCCTCTGTGCGAGCAGTGCCATGGGCAGATGACGCTGAGCAACAGCTTTCCAGGCTAGCTCTTTCTGCCTGCGAGCTATCTGCAGACGTTCGCATTTTCAGAGCAGGGCTGCAGGATATTCCCTGCACGGACCGCCAATGCTACGTTTGATGTTTGACGGTTTCAAGATAAGCAAGCATCCCCAGTCTCTGTGCCTCTGTGCGAGCAGTGCCATGGGCAGATGACGCTGAGCAACAGTTTTCCAGGCTAGCTCTTTCTGCCTGCGAGCTATCTGCAGACGTTCGCATTTTCAGAGCAGGTCTGCCGGAGGCATAAGACAAAGGCCACTTATTATACGATTGAATTTTCAGGTGGCAAGACAAGCAAGCAGCCCCAGTCTCTGTGCCTCTGTGCGAGCAGTGCCATGGGCAGATGAGGCTGAGCAAGAGCTTTCCAGGCTAGCTCTTTCTGCCTGCGAGCTATCTGCAGACGTTCGCATTTTCAGAGCAGGGCTGATGGAGTTCCCCTGCACGGAATCCCAAAGATACTTTTGAAGTGTGAGATGGCAAGAAAAGCAAGCAAGCAGCCCCAGTCTCTGTGCCTCTGTGCGAGCAGTGCCATGGGCAGATGAGGCTGAGCAACAGCTTTCCAGGCTAGCTCTTTCTGCCTGCGAGCTATCTGCAGACGTTCGCATTTTCAGAGCAGGGCTGATAGAGGTGCTCTGCACGGACCCCCGAATCTACGTTTGAAGTTTGAGGGAGCAAGACAAGCAAGCAGCCCCAGTCTCTGTGCCTCTGTGCGAGCAGTGCCATGGGCAGATGAGGCTGAGCAACAGCTTTCCAGGCTAGCTCTTTCTGCCTGCGAGCTATCTGCAGACGTTCGCATTTTCAGAGCAGGGCTGACGGAGGCCCCCTGCACGGAACCCCAAAGATAATTTTGAAGTTTCAGGTGGAAGACAAGCAAGCAAGCAGCCCCAGTCTCTGTGCCTCTGTGCGAGCAATGCCATGGGCAGATGAGGCTGAGCCACAGCTTTCCAGGCTAGCTCTTTCTGCCTGCGAGCTATCTGCAGCCGTTCGCATTTTCAGAGCAGGGCTGCCGGATACGCCGGCCAAGGACCCACAAAGCTACGTTTGAAGTTTGAGAGGGCAAGACAAGCAAGCAGCCCCAGTCTCTGTGCCTCTGTGCGAGCAGTGCCATGGGCAGATGAGGCTGAGCAACAGATTTCCAGGCTAGCTCTTTCTGACTGCGAGCTATCTGCAGACGTTCTCATTTTCGGAGCAGGCCTTCTGGAGGTGCCCACCAACTTCCCCCTAAGCTACGTTTGAAGTTTGAGGTGGCAAGACAAGCAAGCAGCCCCAGTCTCTGTGCCTCTGTGCGAGCAGTGCCATGGGCAGATGACGCTGAGCAACAGCTTTCCAGGCTAGCTCTTTCTGCCTGCGAGCTATCTGCAGACGTTCGCATTTTCAGAGCAGGGCTTCTGGAGGTGCTCTGCACGGACCCCCGAACCTACGTTTGAAGTTTGAGGGAGCAAGACAAGCAAGCAGCCCCAGTCTCTGTGCCTCTGTGCGAGCAGTGCCATGGGCAGATGAGGCTGAGCAACAGCTTTCCAGGCTAGGTCTTTCTGGCTGCGAGCTATCTGCAGACGTTCGCATTTTCAGAGCAGGGCTGATAGAGGTGCTCTGCACGGACTCCCGAATCTACGTTTGAAGTTTGAGGGAGCAAGACAAGCAAGCAGCCCCAGTCTCTGTGCCTCTGTGCGAGCAGTGCCATGGGCAGATGAGGCTGAGCAACAGCTTTCCAGGCTAGCTCTTTCTGCCTGCGAGCTATCTGCAGACGTTCGCATTTTCGGAGCAGGGCTGACGGAGGCCCCCTGCACGGAACCCCAAAGATACTTTTGACGTTTGAGGTGGAAGACAAGCAAGGAAGCAGCCCCAGTCTCTCTGCCTCTGTGCGAGCAGTGCCATGGGCAGATGAGGCTGAGCAACAGCTTTCCAGGCTAGCTCTTTCTGCCTGCGAGCTATCTGCAGACGTTCGCATTTTCAGAGCAGGGCTGCGGGATTTTCCCTGCACAGACCGCCAAAGCTACGATTGAAGTTTGACGGGTTCAAGACAAGAAAGCATCCCCAGTCTCTGTGCCTCTGTGCGAGCAGTGCCATGGGCAGATGAGGCTGAGCAACAGCTTTCCAGGCTTGCTTTTTCTGGCTGCGAGCTATCTGGAGACGTTCGCATTTTCAGAACAGGGCTTCTGGAGGTGCCCTGCACGGACCCCCGAAGATACGTTTGAAGTTTTCGGTGTCAAGACAAGCAAGCAGGCCCCGTCTATGTGCCTCTGTGTGAGCAGTGCCATGGGCAGATGAGGCTGAGCAACAGCTTTCCAGGCTAGCTCTTTCTGGCTGCGAGCTATCTGCAGACGTTCGCATTTTCAGAGCAGGGCTGATAGAGGTGCTCTGCACGGACCCCCTAAGCTACGTTTGAATTTTGGGGTGGCAAGAGAAGCAAGCATCCCCAGTCTCTGTGCCTCTGTGCGAGCAGTGCCATGGGCAGATGAGGCTGAGCAACAGCTTTCCAGGCTAGCTCTTTCTGCCTGCGAGCTATCTGCAGACGTTCGCATTTTCAGAGCAGGGCTGCGGGATTTTCCCTGCACAGACCGCCAAAGCTACGATTGAAGTTTGACGGGTTCAAGACAAGAAAGCATCCCCAGTCTCTGTGCCTCTGTGCGAGCAGTGCCATGGGCAGATGAGGCTGAGCAACAGCTTTCCTAGCTTGCTTTTTCTGGCTGCGAGCTATCTGCAGACGTTCACATTTTCAGAACAGGGCTTCTGGAGGTGCCCTGCACGGACCCCCGAAGATACGTTTGAAGTTTTCGGTGTCAAGACAAGCAAGCAGGCCCCGTCTATGTGCCTCTGTGTGAGCAGTGCCATGGGCAGATGAGGCTGAGCAACAGCTTTCCAGGCTAGCTCTTTCTGGCTGCGAGCTATCTGCAGCCGTTCGCATTTTCAGAGCAGGGCTGCCGGATACGCCGGCCAAGGACCCACAAAGCTACGTTTGAAGTTTGACAGGGCAAGACAAGCAAGCAGCCCCAGTCTCTGTGCCTCTGTGCGAGCAGTGCCATGGGCAGATGAGGCTGAGCAACAGCTTTCCAGGCTAGCTCTTTCTGCCTGCGAGCTATCTGCAGACGTTCGCATTTTCGGAGCAGGCCTTCTGGAGGCACCCGGTACGGATCACCTAAGTTACGTTTGAAGTTTAAGGGGGCAAGACAAGCAAGCAGCCCCAGTCTCTGTGCCTCTGTGCGAGCAGTGCCATGGGCAGATGAGGTTGAGCAACAGCTATCCAGGCTAGCTCTTTCTGCCTGCGAGCTATCTGCAGACGTTCACATTTTCGTAGCAGGGCTGATGGAGGCCCCCTGCACGGAATCCCAAAGATACTTTTGAAGTGTGAGATGGCAAGACAAGCAAGGAAGCAGCCCCAGTCTCTGTGCGTCTGTGCGAGCAGTGCCATGGGCAGATGAGGCTGAGCAACAACTTTCCAGGCTAGCTCTTTCTGCCTGCGAGCTATCTGCAGACGTTAGCATTTTCAGAGCAGGGCTGATAGAGGTGCTCTGCACGGACCCCCGAATCTACGTTTGAAGTTTGAGGGGGCAAGACAAGCAAGCAGCCCCAGTCTCTGTGCCTCTGTGCGAGCAGTGCCATGGGCAGATGAGGCTGAGCAACAGCTTTCCAGGCTAGCTCTTTCTGCCTGCGAGCTATCTGCAGACGTTCGCATTTTTGGAGCAGGTCTGCCGGAGGCATAATACAAAGGCCACTTATTATACGATTGAATTTTCAGGTGGCAAGACAAGCAAGCAGCCCCAGTCTCTGTGCCTCTGTGCGAGCAGTGCCATGGGCAGATGAGGTTGAGCAACAGCTATCCAGGCTAGCTCTTACTGCCTGCGAGCTATCTGCAGACGTTCACATTTTCGTAGCAGGGCTGTTGGAGGCCCCCTGCACGGAATCCCAAAGATACTTTTGAAGTGTGAGATGGCAAGACAAGCAAGGAAGCAGCCCCAGTCTCTGTGCCTCTGTGCGAGCAGTGCCATGGGCAGATGAGGCTGAGCAACAACTTTCCAGGCTAGCTCTTTCTGCCTGCGAGCTATCTGCAGACGTTAGCATTTTCAGAGCAGGGCTGATAGAGGTGCTCTGCACGGACCCCCGAATCTACGTTTGAAGTTTGAGGGAGCAAGACAAGCAAGCAGCCCCAGTCTCTGTGCCTCTGTGCGAGCAGTGCCATGGGCAGATGAGGCTGAGCAACAGCTTTCCAGGCTAGGTCTTTCTGGCTGCGAGCTATCTGCAGACGTTCGCATTTTCAGAGCAGGGCTGATAGAGGTGCTCTGCACGGACCCCTGAATCTACGTTTTAAGTTTGAGGGAGCAAGACAAGCAAGCAGCCCCAGTCTCTGTGCCTCTGTGCGAGCAGTGCCATGGGCAGATGAGGCTGAGCAACAGCTTTCCAGGCTAGCTCTTTCTGCCTGCGAGCTATCTGCAGACGTTCGCATTTTCGGAGCAGGGCTGACGGAGGCCCCCTGCACGGAACCCCAAAGATACTTTTGAAGTTTGAGGTGGAAGACAAGCAAGGAAGCAGCCCCAGTCTCTCTGCCTCTGTGCGAGCAGTGCCATGGGCAGATGAGGCTGAGCAACAGCTTTCCAGGCTAACTCTTTCTGCCTGCGAGCTATCTGCAGACGTTCGCATTTTCAGATCAGGGCTGCGGGATTTTCCCTGCACAGACCGCCAAAGCTACGATTGAAGTTTGACGGGTTCAAGACAAGAAAGCATCCCCAGTCTCTGTGCCTCTGTGCGAGCAGTGCCATGGGCAGATGAGGCTGAGCAACAGCTTTCCAGGCTTGCTTTTTCTGGCTGCGAGCTATCTGGAGACGTTCGCATTTTCAGAACAGGGCTTCTGGAGGTGCCCTGCACGGACCCCCGAAGATACGTTTGAAGTTTGAGGTGTCAAGACAAGCAAGCAGGCCCCGTCTATGTGCCTCTGTGTGAGCAGTGCCATGGGCACATGAGGCTGAGCAACAGCTTTCCAGGCTAGCTCTTTCTGGCTGCGAGCTATCTGCAGACGTTCGCATTTTCAGAGCAGGGCTGATAGAGGTGCTCTGCACGGACCCCCGAATCTACGTTTGAAGTTTGAGGGGGCAAGACAAGCAAGCAGCCCCAGTCTCTGTGCCTCTGTGCGAGCAGTGCCATGGGCAGATGAGGCTGAGCAACAGCTTTCCAGGCTAGCTCTTTCTGCCTGCGAGCTATCTGCAGACGTTCGCATTTTTGGAGCAGGTCTGCCGGAGGCATAAAACAAAGGCCACTTATTATACGATCGAATTTTCAGGTGGCAAGACAAGCAAGCAGCCCCAGTCTCTGTGCCTCTGTGCGAGCAGTGCCATGGGCAGATGAGGTTGAGTAACAGCTATCCAGGCTAGCTCTTTCTGCCTGCGAGCTATCTGCAGACGTTCACATTTTCGTAGCAGGGCTGATGGAGGCCCCCTGCACGGAATCCCAAAGATACTTTTGAAGTGTGAGATGTCAAGACAAGCAAGGAAGCAGCCCCAGTCTCTGTGCCTCTGTGCGAGCAGTGCCATGGGCAGATGAGGCTGAGCAACAACTTTCCAGGCTAGCTCTTTCTGCCTGCGAGCTATCTGCAGACGTTAGCATTTTCAGAGCAGGGCTGATAGAGGTGCTCTGCACTGACCGCCGAATCTACGTTTGAAGTTTGAGGTGTCAAGACAAGCAAGCAGCCCCAGTCTCTGTGCCTCTGTGCGAGCAGTGCCATGGGCAGATGAGGCTGAGCAACAGCTTTCCAGGCTAGCTCTTTCTGCCTGCGAGCTATCTGCAGACGTTCGCATTTTCGGAGCAGGGCTGACAGAGGCCCCCTGCACGGAACCCCAAAGATACTTTTGAAGTTTGAGATGGCAAGACAAGCAAGGAAGCAGCCCCAGTCTCTGTGCCTCTGTGCGAGCAGTGCCATGGGCAGATGAGGCTGAGCAACAGCTTTCCAGGCTAGCTCTTTCTGGCTGCGAGCTATCTGCAGACGTTCGCATTTTCAGAGCAGGCCTTCTGGAGGCGCCCGCCAAGTTCCCCCTAAGCTAGGTTTGAATTTTGGGGTGGCAAGAGAAGCAAGCAGCCCCAGTCTCTGTGCCTCTGTGCGAGCAGTGCCATGGGCAGATGAGGCTGAGCAACAGCTTTCCAGGCTAGCTCTTTCTGCCTGCGAGCTATCTGCAGACGTTCGCATTTTCAGAGCAGGGCTGCGGGATTTTCCCTGCACAGACCGCAAAAGCTACGATTGAAGTTTGACGGGTTCAAGACAAGAAAGCATCCCCAGTCTCTGTGCCTCTGTGCGAGCAGTGCCATGGGCAGATGAGGCTGAGCAACAGCTTTCCAGGCTTGCTTTTTCTGGCTGCGAGCTATCTGCAGACGTTCGCATTTTCAGAACAGGGCTTCTGGAGGTGCCCTGCACGGACCCCCGAAGATACGTTTGAAGTTTTCGGTGTCAAGACAAGCAAGCAGGCCCCGTCTATGTGCCTCTGTGTGAGCAGTGCCATGGGCAGATGAGGCTGAGCAACAGCTTTCCAGGCTAGCTCTTTCTGGCTGCGAGCTATCTGCAGCCGTTCGCATTTTCAGAGCAGGGCTGCCGGATACGCCGGCCACGGACCCACAAAGCTACGTTTGAAGTTTGAGAGGGCAAGACAAGCAAGCAGCCCCAGTCTCTGTGCCTCTGTGCGAGCAGTGCCATGGGCAGATGAGGCTGAGCAACAGCTTTCCAGGCTAGCTCTTTCTGCCTGCGAGCTATCTGCAGACGTTCGCATTTTCGGAGCAGGGCTGACGATGGCCCCCTGCACGGAACCCCAAAGATACTTTTGAAGTTTGAGGTGGAAGACAAGCAAGGAAGCAGCCCCAGTCTCTGTGCCTCTGTGCGAGCAGTGCCATGGGCAGATGAGGCTGAGCAACAGCTTTCCAGGCTAGCTCTTTCTGCCTGCGAGCTATCTGCAGACGTTCGCATTTTCAGAGCAGGGCTGACGGAGGCCCCCTGCACGGAACCCCAAAGATACTTTTGAAGTTTGAGGTGGAAGACAAGCAAGGAAGCAGCCCCAGTCTCTGTGCCTCTGTGCGAGCAGTGCCATGGGCAGATGAGGCTGAGCAACAGCTTTCCAGGCTAGCTCTTTCTGCCTGCGAGCTATCTGCAGACGTTCGCATTTTCGGAGCAGGGCTGACGGAGGCCCCCTGAACGGAACCCCAAAGATACTTTTGAAGTTTGAGGTGGAAGACAAGCAAGGAAGCAGCCCCCGTTTCTCTGCCTCTGTGCGAGCAGTGCCATGGGCAGATGAGGCTGAGCAACAGCTTTCCAGGCTAGCTCTTTCTGCCTGCGAGTTATCTGCAGACGTTCGCATTTTCAGATCAGGGCTGCGGGATTTTCCCTGCACAGACCGCCAAAGCTACGATTGAAGTTTGACGGGTTCAAGACAAGAAAGCATCCCCAGTCTCTGTGCCTCTGTGCGAGCAGTGCCATGGGCAGATGAGGCTGAGCAACAGCTTTCCAGGCTTGCTTTTTCTGGCTGCGAGCTATCTGGAGACGTTCGCATTTTCAGAACAGGGCTTCTGGAGGTGCCCTGCACGGACCCCCGAAGATACGTTTGAAGTTTGAGGTGTCAAGACAAGCAAGCAGGCCCCGTCTATGTGCCTCTGTGTGAGCAGTGCCATGGGCAGATGAGGCTGAGCAACAGCTTTCCAGGCTAGCTCTTTCTGGCTGCGAGCTATCTGCAGACGTTCGCATTTTCAGAGCAGGGCTGATAGAGGTGCTCTGCACGGACCCCCGAATCTACGTTTGAAGTTTGAGGGGGCAAGACAAGCAAGCAGCCCCAGTCTCTGTGCCTCTGTGCGAGCAGTGCCATGGGCAGATGAGGCTGAGCAACAGCTTTCCAGGCTAGCTCTTTCTGCCTGCGAGCTATCTGCAGACGTTCGCATTTTCGGAGCAGGGCTGCTGGATACGCCGGCCAAGGACCCACAAAGATACGTTTGAAGTTTGAGGGGGCAAAACAAGCAAGCAGCCCCAGTCTCTGTGACTCTGTGTGAGCAGTGCCATGGGCACATGAGGCTGAGCAACAGCTTCCCAGGCTAGCTCTTTCTGCCTGCGAGCTATCTGCAGACGTTCGCATTTTCAGAGCAGGGCTGCGGGATATTCCCTGCACGGACCGCGAAAGCTACGTTTGAAGTTTGTGGTGTCAAGACAAGCAAGCATCCCCAGTCTCTGTGCCTCTGTGCGAGCAGTGCCATGGGCAGATGACGCTGAGCAACAGCTTTCCAGGCTAGTTCTTTCTGCCTGCGAGCTATCTGCAGACGTTCGCATTTTTGGAGCAGGTCTGCCGGAGGCATAAAACAAAGGCCACTTATTATACGATTGAATTTTCAGGTGGCAAGACAAGCAAGCAGCCCCAGTCTCTGTGCCTCTGTGCGAGCAGTGCCATGGGCAGATGAGGTTGAGCAAGAGCTTTCCAGGCTAGCTCTTTCTGCCTGCGGGCTATCTGCAGACGTTCGCATTTTCAGAGCAGGGCTGATAGAGGTGCTCTGCACGGACCCCCGAATCTACATTTGAAGTTTGAGGGAGCAAGACAAGCAAGCAGCCCCAGTCTCTGTGCCTCTGTGCGAGCAGTGCCATGGGCAGATGAGGCTGAGCAACAGCTTTCCAGGCTAGCTCTTTCTGCCTGCGAGCTATCTGCAGACGTTCGCATTTTCAGAGCAGGGCTGCGGGATTTTCCCTGCACAGACCGCCAAAGCTACGATTGAAGTTTGACGGGTTTAAGACAAGAAAGCATCCCCAGTCTCTGTGCCTCTGTGCGAGCAGTGCCATGGGCAGATGAGGCTGAGCAACAGCTTTCCAGGCTTGCTTTTTCTGGCTGCGAGCTATCTGGAGACGTTCGCATTTTCAGAACAGGGCTTCTGGAGGTGCCCTGCACGGACCCCCGAAGATACGTTTGAAGTTTGAGGTGTCAAGACAAGCAAGCAGGCCCCGTCTATGTGCCTCTGTGTGAGCAGTGCCATGGGCAGATGAGGCTGAGCAACAGCTTTCCAGGCTAGCTCTTTCTGGCTGCGAGCTATCTGCAGCCGTTCGCATTTTCAGAGCAGGGCTGCCGGACACGCCGGCCAAGGACCCACAAAGCTACGTTTGAAGTTTGACAGGGCAAGACAAGCAAGCAGCCCCAGTCTCTGTGCCTCTGTGCGAGCAGTGCCATGGGCAGATGAGGCTGAGCAACAGCTTTCCAGGCTAGCTCTTTCTGCCTGCGAGCTATCTGCAGACGTTCGCATTTTCGGAGCAGGCCTTCTGGAGGCACCCGGTACGGAACACCTAAGTTACGTTTGAAGTTTGAGGGGGCAAGACAAGCAAGCAGCCCCAGTCTCTGTGCCTCTGTGCAAGCAGTGCCATGGGCAGATGAGGCTGAGCAACAGCTTTCCAGGCTAGCTCTTTCTGCCTGCCAGCTATCTGCAGACGTTAGCATTTTCAGAGCAGGTCTGATAGAGGTGCTCTGCACGGACACCCGAATCTACGTTTGAAGTTTGAGGTGTCAAGACAAGCAAGCAGCCCCAGTCTCTGTGCCTCTGTGCGAGCAGTGCCATGGGCAGATGAGGCTGAGCAACAGCTTTCCAGGCTAGCACTTTCTGCCTGCGAGCTATCTGCAGCCGTTCGCATTTTTGGAGCAGGTCTACCGGAGGCATAAAACAAAGGCCACTTATTATATGATTGAATTTTCAGGTGGCAAGACAAGCAAGCAGCCCCAGTCTCTGTGCCTCTGTGTGAGCAGTACCATGGGCAGATGAGGTTGAGCAAGAGCTTTCCAGGCTAGCTCTTTCGGCCTGCGGGCTATATGCAGACGTTCGCATTTTCAGAGCAGGGCTGATAGAGGTGCTCTGCACGGACCCCCGAATCTACATTTGAAGTTTGAGGGAGCAAGACAAGCAAGCAGCCCCAGTCTCTGTGCCTCTGTGCGAGCAGTGCCATGGGCAGATGAGGCTGAGCAACAGCTTTCCAGGCTAGCTCTTTCTGCCTGCGAGCTATCTGCAGACGTTCGCATTTTCGGAGCAGGGCTGACGGAGGCCCCCTGCACGGAACCCCAAAGATAATTTTGAAGTTTGAGGTGGAAGACAAGCAAGGAAGCAGCCCCAGTCTCTGTGACTCTGTGCGAGCAGTGCCATGGGCAGATGAGGCTGAGCAACAGCTTTCCAGGCTAGCTCTTTCTGCCTGCGAGCTATCTGCAGACGTTCGCATTTTCAGAGCAGGGCTGCGGGATTTTCCCTGCACAGACCGCCAAAGCTACGATTGAAGTTTGACGGGTTCAAGACAAGAAAGCATCCCCAGTCTCTGTGCCTCTGTGCGAGCAGTGCCATGGGCAGATGAGGCTGAGCAACAGCTTTCCAGGCTTGCTTTTTCTGGCTGCGAGCTATCTGGAGACGTTCGCATTTTCAGAACAGGGCTTCTGGAGGTGCCCTGCACGGACCCCCGAAGATACGTTTGAAGTTTGAGGTGTCAAGACAAGCAAGCAGGCCCCGTCTATGTGCCTCTGTGTGAGCAGTGCCATGGGCAGATGAGGCTGAGCAACAGCTTTCCAGGCTAGCTCTTTCTGCCTGCGAGCTATCTGCAGCCGTTCGCATTTTCAGAGCAGGGCTGCCGGATACGCCGGCCAAGGACCCACAAAGCTACGTTTGAAGTTTGAGAGTGCAAGACAAGCAAGCAGCCCCAGTCTCTGTGCCTCTGTGCGAGCAGTGCCATGGGCAGATGAGGCTGAGCAACAGCTTTCCAGGCTAGCTCTTTCTGCCTGCGAGCTATCTGCAGACGTTCGCATTTTCGGAGCAGGCCTTCTGGAGGCACCCGGTACGGAACACCTAATTTACGTTTGAAGTTTGAGGGGGCAAGACAAGCAAGTAGCCCCAGTCTCTGTGCCTCCGTGCGATCAGTGCCATGGGCAGATGAGGCTGAGCAACAGCTTTCCAGGCTTGCTTTTTCTGCCTGCGAGCTATCTGCAGACGTTCGCATTTTTGGAGCAGGTCTGCCGGAGGCATAAGACAAAGGCCACTTATTATATGATTGAATTTTCAGGTGGCAAGACAAGCAAGCAGCCCCAGTCTCTGTGCCTCTGTGCGAGCAGTGCCATGGGCAGATGAGGTTGAGCAACAGCTATCCAGGCTAGCTCTTTCTGCCTGCGAGCTATCTGCAGACGTTCACATTTTCGTAGCAGGGCTGATGGAGGCCCCCTGCACGGAATCCCAAAGATACTTTTGAAGTGTGAGATGGCAAGACAAGCAAGCAAGCAGCCCCAGTCTCTGTGCCTCTGTGCGAGCAGTGCCATGGGCAGATGAGGCTGAGCAACAGCTTTCCAGGCTAGCTCTTTCTGCCTGCGAGCTATCTGCAGACGTTCGCATTTTCAGAGCAGGGCTGATAGAGGTGCTCTGCACGGACCCCCGAATCTACGTTTGAAGTTTGAGGTGTCAAGACAAGCAAGCAGCCCCAGTCTCTGTGCCTCTGTGCGAGCAGTGCCATGGGCAGATGAGGCTGAGCAACAGCTTTCCAGGCTAGCTCTTTCTGGCTGCGAGCTATCTGCAGACGTTCGCATTTTCGGAGCAGGGCTGCGGGATATTCCCTGCACAGACCGCCAAAGCTACGATTGAAGTTTGACGGGTTCAAGACAAGAAAGCATCCCCAGTCTCTGTGCCTCTGTGCAAGCAGTGCCATGGGCAGATGAGGCTGAGCAACAGCTTTCCAGGCTAGCTTTTTCGCCTGCGAGCTATCTGCAAACGTTCGCATTTTCAGAGCAGGCCTTCTGGAGGCGCCCGCCAAGTTCCCCCTAAGCTACGTTTGAATTTTGGGGTGGCAAGAGAAGCAAGCAGCCCCAGTCTCTGTGCCTCTGTGCGAGCAGTGCCATGGGCAGATGAGGCTGAGCAACAGCTTTCCAGGCTAGCTCTTTCTGCCTGCGAGCTATCTGCAGACGTTCGCATTTTCAGAGCAGGGCTGCGGGATTTTCCCTGCACAGACCGCCAAAGCTACGATTGAAGTTTGACGGGTTCAAGACAAGAAAGCATCCCCAGTCTCTGTGCCTCTGTGCGAGCAGTGCCATGGGCAGATGAGGCTGAGCAACAGCTTTCCAGGCTTGCTTTTTCTGGCTGCGAGCTATCTGGAGACGTTCGCATTTTCAGAACAGGGCTTCTGGAGGTGCCCTGCACGGACCCCCGAAGATACGTTTGAAGTTTGAGGTGTCAAGACAAGCAAGCAGGCCCCGTCTATGTGCCTCTGTGTGAGCAGTGCCATGGGCAGATGAGGCTGAGCAACAGCTTTCCAGGCTAGCTCTTTCTGGCTGCGAGCCATCTGCAGCCGTTCGCATTTTCAGAGCAGGGCTGCCGGATACGCCGGCCAAGGACCCACAAAGCTACGTTTGAAGTTTGAGAGGGCAAGACAAGCAAGCAGCCCCAGTCTCTGTGCCTCTGTGCGAGCAGTGCCATGGGCAGATGAGGCTGAGCAACAGCTTTCCAGGCTAGCTCTTTCTGCCTGCGAGCTATCTGCAGACGTTCGCATTTTCGGAGCAGGCCTTCTGGAGGCACCCGGTATGGAACACCTAAGTTACGTTTGAAGTTTGAGGTGTCAAGACAAGCAAGCAGCCCCAGTCTCTGTGCCTCTGTGCGAGCAGTGCCATGGGCAGATGAGGCTGAGCAACAGCTTTCCAGGCTAGCTCTTTCTGCCTGCCAGCTATCTGCAGACGTTAGCATTTTCAGAGCAGGTCTGATAGAGGTGCTCTGCACGGACCCCCGAATCTACTTTTGAAGTTTGAGGTGGCAAGACAAGCAAGCAGCCCCAGTCTCTGTGCCTCTGTGCGAGCAGTGCCATGGGCAGATGAGGCTGAGCAACAGCTTTCCAGGCTAGCTCTTTCTGCCTGCGAGCTATCTGCAGACGTTCGCATTTTCAGAGCAGGGCTGCCGGATACGCCGGCCAAGGACCCACAAAGCTACGTTTGAAGTTTGAGAGGGCAAGACAAGCAAGCAGCCCCAGTCTCTGTGCCTCTGTGCGAGCAATGCCATGGGCAGATGAGGCGAAGAAACAGCTTTCCAGGCTAGCTCTTTCTGGCTGCGAGCTATCTGCAGACGTTCGCATTTTCGGAGCAGGAATTCTGGAGGTGCCCTGCACGGACCCCCGAAGATACGTTTGAAGTTTGAGGTGTCAAGACAAGCAAGCAGGCCCCGTCTATGTGCCTCTGTGCGAGTAGTGCCATGGGCAGATGAGGCTGAGCAACAGCTTTGCAGGCTAGC
Organism: Opisthocomus hoazin; assembly: GCF_030867145.1. Lineage (NCBI taxonomy): Eukaryota > Metazoa > Chordata > Aves > Opisthocomiformes > Opisthocomidae > Opisthocomus > Opisthocomus hoazin. Next base: position 14,096,379 of record NC_134430.1, on the reverse strand, counting down.
TCTTTCTGGCTGCGAGCTATCTGCAGCCGTTCGCATTTTCAGAGCAGGGCTGCCGGATACGCCGGCCAAGGACCCACAAAGCTACGTTTGAAGTTTGAGAGGGCAAGACAAGCAAGCAGCCCCAGTCTCTGTGCCTCTGTGCGAGCAGTGCCATGGGCAGATGAGGCGAAGAAACAGCTTTCCAGGCTAGCTCTTTCTGGCTGCGAGCTATCTGCAGACGTTGGCATTTTCGGAGCAGGCATTCTGGAGGCACCCGGTACGGACCACCTAAGCTACGTTTGAAGTTTGAGGTGGCAAGACAAGCAAGCAGCCCCAGTCTCTGTGCCTCTGTGCGAGCAGTGCCATGGGCAGATGAGGCTGAGCAACAGCTTTCCAGGCTTGCTCTTTCTGCCTGCGAGCTATCTGCAGACGTTCGCATTTTCGGAGCAGGGCTTACGGAGGCCCCCTGAACGGAACCCCAAAGATACTTTTGAAGTTTGAGGTGGAAGACAAGCAAGGAAGCAGCCCCAGTCTCTGTGCCTCTGTGCGAGCAGTGCCATGGGCAGATGAGGCTGAGCAACAGCTTTCCAGGCTAGCTCTTTCTGCCTGCGAGCTATCTACAGACGTTCGCATTTTCAGAGCAGGGCTGCGGGATTTTCCCTGCACAGACCTCCAAAGCTACGATTGAAGTTTGAGGGGGCAAGACAAGCAAGCAGCCCCAGTCTCTGTGCCTCTGTGCGAGCAGTGCCATGGGCAGATGAGGCTGAGCAACAGCTTTCCAGGCTAGCTCTTTCTGGCTGCGAGCTATCTGCAGACGTTCGCATTTTCGGAGCAGGCCTTCTGGAGGCGCCCGCCAAGTTCCCCCTAAGCTACGTTTGAAGTTTGAGGTGGCAAGACAAGCAAGCAGCCCCAGTCTCTGTGCCTCTGTGCGAGCAGTGCCATGGGCAGATGACGCTGAGCAACAGCTTTCCAGGCTAGCTCTTTCTGGCTGCGTGCTATCTGCAGCCGTTCGCATTTTCAGAGCAGGGCTGATAGAGGTGCTCTGCACGGACCCCCGAATCTACGTTTAAAGTTTGAGGGAGCAAGACAAGCAAGCAGCCCCAGTCTCTGTGCCTCTGTGCGAGCAGTGCCATGGGCAGATGAGGCTGAGCAACAGCTTTCCAGGCTAGTTCTTTCTGCCTGCGAGCTATCTGCAGACGTTCGCATTTTTGGAGCAGGTCTGCCGGAGGCATAAAACAAAGGCCACTTATTATACGATTGAATTTTCAGGTGGCAAGACAAGCAAGCAGCCCCAGTCTCTGTGCCTCTGTGCGAGCAGTGCCATGGGCAGATGAGGTTGAGCAAGAGCTTTCCAGGCTAGCTCTTTCTGCCTGCGGGCTATCTGCAGACGTTCGCATTTTCAGAGCAGGGCTGATAGAGGTGCTCTGCACGGACCCCCGAATCTACATTTGAAGTTTGAGGGAGCAAGACAAGCAAGCAGCCCCAGTCTCTGTGCCTCTGTGCGAGCAGTGCCATGGGCAGATGAGGCTGAGCAACAGCTTTCCAGGCTAGCTCTTTCTGCCTGCGAGCTATCTGCAGCCGTTCGCATTTTCGGAGCAGGGCTGACGGAGGCCCCCTGCACGGAACCCCAAAGATAATTTTGAAGTTTGAGGTGGAAGACAAGCAAGGAAGCAGCCCCAGTCTCTGTGCCTCTGTGCGAGCAGTGCCATGGGCAGATGAGGCTGAGCAACAGCTTTCCAGGCTAGCTCTTTCTGCCTGCGAGCTATCTGCAGACGTTCGCATTTTCAGAGCAGGGCTGCGGGATTTTCCCTGCACAGACCGCCAAAGCTACGATTGAAGTTTGACGGGTTCAAGACAAGAAAGCATCCCCAGTCTCTGTGCCTCTGTGCGAGCAGTGCCATGGGCAGATGAGGCTGAGCAACAGCTTTCCAGGCTTGCTTTTTCTGGCTGCGAGCTATCTGGAGACGTTCGCATTTTCGGAGCAGGAATTCTGGAGGTGCCCTGCACGGACCCCCGAAGATACGTTTGAAGTTTGAGGTGTCAAGACAAGCAAGCAGGCCCCGTCTATGTGCCTCTGTGCGAGTAGTGCCATGGGCAGATGAGGCTGAGCAACAGCTTTCCAGGCTAGCTCTTTCTGCCTGCGAGCTATCTGCAGACGTTCGCATTTTCAGAGCAGGGCTGCCGGATACGCCGGCCAAGGACCCACAAAGCTACGTTTGAAGTTTGAGAGGGCAAGACAAGCAAGCAGCCCCAGTCTCTGTGCCTCTGTGCGAGCAGTGCCATGGGCAGATGAGGCGAAGCAACAGCTTTCCAGGCTAGCTCTTTCTGGCTGCGAGCTATCTGCAGACGTTGGCATTTTCGGAGCAGGCATTCTGGAGGCACCCGGTACGGACCACCTAAGCTACGTTTGAAGTTTGAGGTGGCAAGACAAGCAAGCAGCCCCAGTCTCTGTGCCTCTGTGCGAGCAGTGCCATGGGCAGATGAGGCTGAGCAACAGCTTTCCAGGCTTGCTCTTTCTGCCTGCGAGCTATCTGCAGACGTTCGCATTTTCGGAGCAGGGCTTACGGAGGCCCCCTGAACGGAACCCCAAAGATACTTTTGAAGTTTGAGGTGGAAGACAAGCAAGGAAGCAGCCCCAGTCTCTGTGCCTCTGTGCGAGCAGTGCCATGGGCAGATGAGGCTGAGCAACAGCTTTCCAGGCTAGCTCTTTCTGCCTGCGAGCTATCTACAGACGTTCGCATTTTCAGAGCAGGGCTGCGGGATTTTCCCTGCACAGACCTCCAAAGCTACGATTGAAGTTTGAGGGGGCAAGACAAGCAAGCAGCCCCAGTCTCTGTGCCTCTGTGCGAGCAGTGCCATGGGCAGATGAGGCTGAGCAACAGCTTTCCAGGCTAGCTCTTTCTGGCTGCGAGCTATCTGGAGACGTTCGCATTTTCGGAGCAGGCCTTCTGGAGGCGCCCGCCAAGTTCCCCCTAAGCTACGTTTGAAGTTTGAGGTGGCAAGACAAGCAAGCAGCCCCAGTCTCTGTGTCTCTGTGCGAGCAGTGCCATGGGCAGATGACGCTGAGTAACAGCTTTCCAGGCTAGCTCTTTCTGGCTGCGTGCTATCTGCAGACGTTCGCATTTTCAGAGCAGGGCTGATAGAGGTGCTCTGCACGGACCCCCGAATCTACGTTTAAAGTTTGAGGGAGCAAGACAAGCAAGCAGCCCCAGTCTCTGTGCCTCTGTGCGAGCAGTGCCATGGGCAGATGAGGCTGAGCAACAGCTTTCCAGGCTAGCTCTTTCTGCCTGCGAGCTATCTGCAGACGTTCGCATTTTCGGAGCAGGGCTGCTGGATACGCCGGCCAAGGACCCACAAAGATACGTTTGAAGTTTGAGGGGGCAAAACAAGCAAGCAGCCCCAGTCTCTGTGACTCTGTGTGAGCAGTGCCATGGGCACATGAGGCTGAGCAACAGCTTCCCAGGCTAGCTCTTTCTGCCTGCGAGCTATCTGCAGACGTTCGCATTTTCAGAGCAGGGCTGCGGGATATTCCCTGCACGGACCGCCAAAGCTACGTTTGAAGTTTGTGGTGTCAAGACAAGCAAGCATCCCCAGTCTCTGTGCCTCTGTGCGAGCAGTGCCATGGGCAGATGAGGCTGAGCAACAGCTTTCCAGGCTAGTTCTTTCTGCCTGCGAGCTATCTGCAGACGTTCGCATTTTTGGAGCAGGTCTGCCGGAGGCATAAAACAAAGGCCACTTATTATACGATTGAATTTTCAGGTGGCAAGACAAGCAAGCAGCCCCAGTCTCTGTGCCTCTGTGCGAGCAGTGCCATGGGCAGATGAGGTTGAGCAAGAGCTTTCCAGGCTAGCTCTTTCTGCCTGCGGGCTATCTGCAGACGTTCGCATTTTCAGAGCAGGGCTGATAGAGGTGCTGTGCACGGACCCCCGAATCTACATTTGAAGTTTGAGGGAGCAAGACAAGCAAGCAGCCCCAGTCTCTGTGCCTCTGTGCGAGCAGTGCCATGGGCAGATGAGGCTGAGCAACAGCTTTCCAGGCTAGCTCTTTCTGCCTGCGAGCTATCTGCAGCCGTTCGCATTTTCGGAGCAGGGCTGACGGAGGCCCCCTGCACGGAACCCCAAAGATAATTTTGAAGTTTGAGGTGGAAGACAAGCAAGGAAGCAGCCCCAGTCTCTGTGCCTCTGTGCGAGCAGTGCCATGGGCAGATGAGGCTGAGCAACAGCTTTCCAGGCTAGCTCTTTCTGGCTGCGAGCTATCTGCAGACGTTCGCATTTTCAGAGCAGGGCTGCGGGATTTTCCCTGCACAGACCGCCAAAGCTACGATTGAAGTTTGACGGGTTCAAGACAAGAAAGCATCCCCAGTCTCTGTGCCTCTGTGCGAGCAGTGCCATGGGCAGATGAGGCTGAGCAACAGCTTTCCAGGCTTGCTTTTTCTGGCTGCGAGCTATCTGGAGACGTTCGCATTTTCGGAGCAGGAATTCTGGAGGTGCCCTGCACGGACCCCCGAAGATACGTTTGAAGTTTGAGGTGTCAAGACAAGCAAGCAGGCCCCGTCTATGTGCCTCTGTGCGAGTAGTGCCATGGGCAGATGAGGCTGAGCAACAGCTTTCCAGGCTAGCTCTTTCTGCCTGCGAGCTATCTGCAGACGTTCGCATTTTCAGAGCAGGGCTGCCGGATACGCCGGCCAAGGACCCACAAAGCTACGTTTGAAGTTTGAGAGGGCAAGACAAGCAAGCAGCCCCAGTCTCTGTGCCTCTGTGCGAGCAGTGCCATGGGCAGATGAGGCGAAGCAACAGCTTTCCAGGCTAGCTCTTTCTGGCTGCGAGCTATCTGCAGACGTTGGCATTTTCGGAGCAGGCATTCTGGAGGCACCCGGTACGGACCACCTAAGCTACGTTTGAAGTTTGAGGTGGCAAGACAAGCAAGCAGCCCCAGTCTCTGTGCCTCTGTGCGAGCAGTGCCATGGGCAGATGAGGCTGAGCAACAGCTTTCCAGGCTTGCTCTTTCTGCCTGCGAGCTATCTGCAGACGTTCGCATTTTCGGAGCAGGGCTTACGGAGGCCCCCTGAACGGAACCCCAAAGATACTTTTGAAGTTTGAGGTGGAAGACAAGCAAGGAAGCAGCCCCAGTCTCTGTGCCTCTGTGCGAGCAGTGCCATGGGCAGATGAGGCTGAGCAACAGCTTTCCAGGCTAGATCTTTCTGCCTGCGAGCTATCTACAGACGTTCGCATTTTCAGAGCAGGGCTGCGGGATTTTCCCTGCACAGACCTCCAAAGCTACGATTGAAGTTTGAGGGGGCAAGACAAGCAAGCAGCCCCAGTCTCTGTGCCTCTGTGCGAGCAGTGCCATGGGCAGATGAGGCTGAGCAACAGCTTTCCAGGCTAGCTCTTTCTGGCTGCGAGCTATCTGCAGACGTTCGCATTTTCGGAGCAGGCCTTCTGGAGGCGCCCGCCAAGTTCCCCCTAAGCTACGTTTGAAGTTTGAGGTGGCAAGACAAGCAAGCAGCCCCAGTCTCTGTGCCTCTGTGCGAGCAGTGCCATGGGCAGATGACGCTGAGCAACAGCTTTCCAGGCTAGCTCTTTCTGGCTGCGTGCTATCTGCAGCCGTTCGCATTTTCAGAGCAGGGCTGATAGAGGTGCTCTGCACGGACCCCCGAATCTACGTTTAAAGTTTGAGGGAGCAAGACAAGCAAGCAGCCCCAGTCTCTGTGCCTCTGTGCGAGCAGTGCCATGGGCAGATGAGGCTGAGCAACAGCTTTCCAGGCTAGCTCTTTCTGCCTGCGAGCTATCTGCAGACGTTCGCATTTTCGGAGCAGGGCTGCTGGATACGCCGGCCAAGGACCCACAAAGATACGTTTGAAGTTTGAGGGGGCAAAACAAGCAAGCAGCCCCAGTCTCTGTGACTCTGTGTGAGCAGTGCCATGGGCACATGAGGCTGAGCAACAGCTTCCCAGGCTAGCTCTTTCTGCCTGCGAGCTATCTGCAGACGTTCGCATTTTCAGAGCAGGGCTGCGGGATATTCCCTGCACGGACCGCCAAAGCTACGTTTGATGTTTGTGGTGTCAAGACAAGCAAGCATCCCCAGTCTCTGTGCCTCTGTGCGAGCAGTGCCATGGGCAGATGACGCTGAGCAACAGCTTTCCAGGCTAGTTCTTTCTGCCTGCGAGCTATCTGCAGACGTTCGCATTTTTGGAGCAGGTCTGCCGGAGGCATAAAACAAAGGCCACTTATTATACGATTGAATTTTCAGGAGGCAAGACAAGCAAGCAGCCCCAGTCTCTGTGCCTCTGTGCGAGCAGTGCCATGGGCAGATGAGGTTGAGCAAGAGCTTTCCAGGCTAGCTCTTTCTGCCTGCGGGCTATCTGCAGACGTTCGCATTATCAGAGCAGGGCTGATAGAGGTGCTCTGCACGGACCCCCGAATCTACATTTGAAGTTTGAGGGAGCAAGACAAGCAAGCAGCCCCAGTCTCTGTGCCTCTGTGCGAGCAGTGCCATGGGCAGATGAGGCTGAGCAACAGCTTTCCAGGCTAGCTCTTTCTGCCTGCGAGCTATCTGCAGCCGTTCGCATTTTCGGAGCAGGGCTGACGGAGGCCCCCTGCACGGAACCCCAAAGATAATTTTGAAGTTTGAGGTGGAAGACAAGCAAGGAAGCAGCCCCAGTCTCTGTGCCTCTGTGCGAGCAGTGCCATGGGCAGATGAGGCTGAGCAACAGCTTTCCAGGCTAGCTCTTTCTGCCTGCGAGCTATCTGCAGACGTTCGCATTTTCAGAGCAGGGCTGCGGGATATTCCCTGCACAGACCGCCAAAGCTACGATTGAAGTTTGACGGGTTCAAGACAAGAAAGCATCCCCAGTCTCTGTGCCTCTGTGCGAGCAGTGCCATGGGCAGATGAGGCTGAGCAACAGCTTTCCAGGCTTGCTTTTTCTGGCTGCGAGCTATCTGGAGACGTTCGCATTTTCAGAACAGGTCTTCTGGAGGTGCCCTGCACGGACCCCCGAAGATACGTTTGAAGTTTGAGGTGTCAAGACAAGCAAGCAGGCCCCGTCTATGTGCCTCTGTGTGAGCAGTGCCATGGGCAGATGAGGCTGAGCAACAGCTTTCCAGGCTAGCTCTTTCTGGCTGCGAGCTATCTGCAGCCGTTCGCATTTTCAGAGCAGGGCTGCCGGATACGCCGGCCAAGGACCCACAAAGCTACGTTTGAAGTTTGACAGGGCAAGACAAGCAAGCAGCCCCAGTCTCTGTGCCTCTGTGCGAGCAGTGCCATGGGCAGATGAGGCTGAGCAACAGCTTTCCAGGCTAGCTCTTTCTGCCTGCGAGCTATCTGCAGACGTTCGCATTTTCGGAGCAGGCCTTCTGGAGGCACCCGGTACGGAACACCTAAGTTACGTTTGAAGTTTGAGGGGGCAAGACAAGCAAGCAGCCCCAGTCTCTGTGCCTCTGTGCGAGCAGTGCCATGGGCAGATGAGGCTGAGCAACAGCTTTCCAGGCTAGCTCTTTCTGCCTGCCAGCTATCTGCAGACGTTAGCATTTTCAGAGCAGGTCTGATAGAGGTGCTCTGCACGGACACCCGAATCTACGTTTGAAGTTTGAGGTGTCAAGACAAGCAAGCAGCCCCAGTCTCTGTGCCTCTGTGCGAGCAGTGCCATGGGCAGATGAGGCTGAGCAACAGCTTTCCAGGCTAGCACTTTCTGCCTGCGAGCTATCTGCAGCCGTTCGCATTTTCAAAGCAGGGCTGCCGGATACGCCGGACAAGTACCCACAAAGCTACGTTTGAAGTTTGAGGTGGCAAGACAAGCAAGCAGCCCCAGTCTCTGTGCCTCTGTGCGAGCAGTGCCATGGGCAGATGAGGCTGAGCAACAGCTTTCCAGGCTAGCTCTTTCTGGCTGCGAGCTATCTGCAGACGTTCGCATTTTCGGAGCAGGCCTTCTGGAGGCACCCGGTACGGACCACCTAAGTTACGTTTGACGTTTGAGGGGGCAAGACAAGCAAGCAGCCCCAGTCTCTGTGCCTCTGTGCGAGCAGTGCCATGGGCAGATGAGGCTGAGCAACAGCTTTCCAGGCTAGCTCTTTCTGGCTGCGAGCTATCTGGAGACGTTCGCATTTTCGGAGCAGGGCCTTCTGGAGGCGCCCGCCAAGTTCCCCCTAAGCTACGTTTGAAGTTTGGGGTGGCAAGACAAGCAAGCAGCCCCAGTCTCTGTGCCTCTGTGCGAGCAGTGCCATGGGCACATGACGCTGAGCAACAGCTTTCCAGGCTAGCTCTTTCTGGCTGCGAGCTATCTGCAGACGTTCGCATTTTCAGAGCAGGGCTGATAGAGGTGCTCTGCACGGACCCCCGAATCCACGTTTAAAGTTTGAGGGAGCAAGACAAGCAAGCAGCCCCAGTCTCTGTGCCTCTGTGCGAGCAGTGCCATGGGCAGATGAGGCTGAGCAACAGCTTTCCAGGCTAGCTCTTTCTGCCTGCGAGCTATCTGCAGACGTTCGCATTTTCGGAGCAGGGCTGACGGAGGCCCCCTGCACGGAACCCCAAAGATACTTTTGAAGTTTGAGGTGGAAGACAAGCAAGGAAGCAGCCCCAGTCTCTGTGCCTCTGTGCGAGCAGTGCCATGGGCAGATGAGGCTGAGCAACAGCTTTCCAGGCTAGCTCTTTCTGCCTGCGAGCTATCTGCAGACGTTCGCATTTTCGGAGCAGGCCTTCTGGAGGCGCACGCCAAGTTTCCCCTAAGCTACGTTTGAAGTTTGAGGTGGCAAGACAAGCAAGCAGCCCCAGTCTCTGTGCCTCTGTGCGAGCAGTGCCATGGGCAGATGAGGCTGAGCAACAGCTTTCCAGGCTAGCTCTTACTGCCTGCGAGCTATCTGGAGACGTTCGCATTTTCAGAACAGGGCTTCTGGAGGTGCCCTGCACGGACCCCCGAAGATACGTTTGAAGTTTGAGGTGTCAAGACAAGCAAGCAGGCCCCGTCTATGTGCCTCTGTGCGAGCAGTGCCATGGGCAGATGAGGCTGAGCAACAGCTTTCCAGGCTAGCTCTTTCTGCCTGCGAGCTATCTGCAGCCGTTCGCATTTTCAGAGCAGGGCTGCAGGATACGCAGGCCAAGGACCCACAAAGCTACGTTTGAAGTTTGAGAGGGCAAGACAAGCAAGCAGCCCCAGTCTCTGTGCCTCTGTGCGAGCAGTGCCATGGGCAGATGAGGCGAAGCAACAGCTTTCCAGGCTAGCTCTTTCTGCCTGCGAGCTATCTGCAGACGTTCGCATTTTCGGAGCAGGCCTTCTGGAGGCACCCGGTACGGACCACCTAAGTTACGTTTGAAGTTTGAGGGGGCAAGATAAGCAAGCAGCCCCAGTCTCTGTGCCTCTGTGCGAGCAGTGCCATGGTCAGATGAGGCTGAGCAACAGCTTTCCAGGCTAGCTCTTTCTGCCTGCGAGCTATCTGCAGACGTTCGCATTTTCGGAGCAGGCCTTCTGGAAGCGCCCGCCAAGTTTCCCCTAAGCTACGTTTGAAGTTTGAGGGGGTAAGACAAGCAAGCAGCCCCAGTCTCTGTGCCTCTGTGCGAGCAGTGCCATGGGCAGATGACGCTGAGCAACAGCTTTCCAGGCTAGCTCTTACTGCCTGCGAGCTATCTGCAGACGTTCGCATTTTCAGAGCAGGGCTGATAGAGATGCTCTGCACGGACCCCCGAATCTACGTTTAAAGTTTGAGAGAGCAAGACAAGCAAGCAGCCCCAGTCTCTGTGCCTCTGTGCGAGCAGTGCCATGGGCAGATGAGGCTGAGCAACAGCTTTCCAGGCTAGCTATTTCTGCCTGCGAGCTATCTGCAGACGTTCGCATTTTCGGAGCAGGCCTTCTGGAGTCACCCGGTACGGACCACCTAAGTTACGTTTGAAGTTTGAGGGGGCAAGACAAGCAAGCAGCCCCAGTCTCTGTGCCTCTGTGCGAGCAGTGCCATGGGCAGATGACGCTGAGCAACAGCTTTCCAGGCTAGCTCTTTCTGCCTGCGAGCTATCTGCAGACGTTCGCATTTTCGGAGCAGGCCTTCTGGAGGCGCCCGCCAAGTTTCCCCTAAGCTACGTTTGAAGTTTGAGGGGGCAAGACAAGCAAGCAGCCCCAGGCTCTGTGCCTCTGTGCGAGCAGTGCCATGGGCAGATGACGCTGAGCAACAGCTTCCCAGGCTAGCTCTTTCTGCCTGCGAGCTATCTGCAGACGTTCGCATTTTTGGAGCAGGTCTGCCGGAGGCATAAGAGAAAGGCCACTTATTATACGATTGAACTTTCAGATGGCAAGACAAGCAAGCAGACCCAGTCTCTGTGCCTCTGTGCGAGCAGTGCCATGGGCAGATGAGGTTGAGCAAGAGCTTTCCAGGTTAGCTCTTTCTGCCTGCGAGCTATCTGCAGACGTTCGCATTTTCAGAGCAGGGCTGATAGAGGTGCTCTGCACGGACCCCCGAATCTACGTTTGAAGTTTGAGGGAGGAAGACAAGCAAGCATCCCCAGTCTCTGTGCCTCTGTGTGAGCAGTGCCATGGACAGATGAGGCTGAGCAACAACTTTCCAGGCTAGCTCTTTCTGCCTGCGAGCTATCTGCAGCCGTTCGCATTTTCGGAGCAGGGCTGACGGAGGCCCCCTGCACGGAACCCCAAAGGTAATTTTGAAGTTTGAGGTGGAAGACAAGCAAGGAAGCAGCCCCAGTCTCTGTGCCTCTGTGCGAGCAGTGACATGGGCAGATGAGGCTGAGCAACAGCTTTCCAGGCTTGCTTTTTCTGCCTGCGAGCTATCTGCAGACGTTCGCATTTTCAGAACAGGGCTTCTGGAGGTGCCCGGTACGGAACACCTAATTTACGTTTGAGGTTTGAGGGGGCAAGACAAGCAAGCAGCCCCAGTCTCTGTGCTTCTGTGCGAGCAGTGCCATGGGCAGATGAGGCTGAGCAACAGCTTTCCAGGCTAGCTCTTTCTGCCTGCCAGCTATCTGCAGACGTTAGCATTTTCAGAGCAGGTCTGATAGAGGTGCTCTGCACGGACCCCCGAATCTACGCTTGAAGTTTGAGGTGTCAAGACAAGCAAGCAGCCCCAGTCTCTGTGCCTCTGTGCGAGCAGTGCCATGGGCAGATGAGGCTGAGCAACAGCTTTCCAGGCTAGCTCTTTCTGCCTGCGAGCTATCTGCAGCCGTTCGCATTTTCAGAGCAGGGCTACCGGATACGCCGGCCAAGGACCCACAAAGCTACGTTTGAAGTTTGAGAGGGCAAGACAAGCAAGCAGCCCCAGTCTCTGTGCCTCTGTGCGAGCAGTGCCATGGGCAGATGAGGCGAAGCAACAGCTTTCCAGGCTAGCTCTTTCTGCCTGCGAGCTATCTGCAGACGTTCGCATTTTCGGAGCAGGCCTTCTGGAGGCACCCGGTAGGGACCACCTAAGTTACGTTTGAAGTTTGAGGGGGCAAGACAAGCAAGCAGCCCCAGTCTCTGTGCCTCTGTGCGAGCAGTGCCATGGGCAGATGAGGCTGAGCAACAGCTTTCCAGGCTAGCTCTTTCTGGCTGCGAGCTATCTGCAGACGTTCGCATTTTCGGAGCAGGCCTTCTGGAGGCGCCCGCCAAGTTCCCCCTAAGCTACGTTTGAAGTTTGAGAGGGCAAGACAAGCAAGCAGCCCCAGTCTCTGTGCCTCTGTGCGAGCAGTGCCATGGGCAGATGAGGTTGAGCAACAGCTTTCCAGGCTAGCTCTTTCTGCATGCGAGCTATCTGCAGACGGTCGCGTTTTCAGAGCAGGGCTGATAGAGGTGCTCTGCACGGACCCCCGAATCTACGTTTGAAGTTTGAGGGAGCAAGACAAGCAAGCAGCCCCAGTCTCTGTGCCTCTGTGCGAGCAGTGCCATGGGCAGATGAGGCTGAGCAACAGCTTTCCAGGCTAGCTCTTTCTGCCTGAGAGCTATCTGCAGCCGTTCGCATTTTCGGAGCAGGGCTGACGGAGGCCCCCTGCACGGAACCCCAAAGATAATTTTGAAGTTTGAGGTGGAAGACAAGCAAGGAAGCAGCCCCAGTCTCTGTGCCTCTGTGCGAGCAGTGCCATGGGCAGATGAGGCTGAGCAACAGCTTTCCAGGCTAGCTCTTTCTGCCTGCGAGCTATCTGCAGACGTTCGCATTTTCAGAGCAGGGCTGCGGGATTTTCCCTGCACAGACCGCCAAAGCTACGATTGAAGTTTGACGGGTTCAAGACAAGAAAGCATTCCCAGTCTCTGTGCCTCTGTGCGAGCAGTGCCATGGGCAGATGAGGCTGAGCAACAGCTTTCCAAGCTTGCTTTTTCTGGCTGCGAGCTATCTGGAGACGTTCGCATTTTCAGAACAGGGCTTCTGGAGGTGCCCTGCACGGACCCCCGAAGATACGTTTGAAGTTTGAGGTGTCAAGACAAGCAAGCAGGCCCCGTCTATGTGCCTCTGTGCGAGCAGTGCCATGGGCAGATGAGGCTGAGCAACAGCTTTCCGGGCTAGCTCTTTCTGTCTGCGAGCTATCTGCAGCCGTTCGCATTTTCAGAGCAGGGCTGCCGGATACGCCGGCCAAGGACCCACAAAGCTACGTTTGAAGTTTGAGAGTGCAAGACAAGCAAGCAGCCCCAGTCTCTGTGCCTCTGTGCGAGCAGTGCCATGGGCAAATGAGGCTGAGCAACAGCTTTCCAGGCTAGCTCTTTCTGCCTGCGAGCTATCTGCAGACGTTCGCATTTTCGGAGCAGGCCTTCTGGAGGCACCCGGTACGGAACACCTAAGCTACGTTTGAAGTTTGAGGGGGCAAGACAAGCAAGCAGCCCCAGTCTCTGTGCCTCTGTGCGAGCAGTGCCATGGGCAGATGAGGCTGAGCAACAGCTTTCCAGGCTAGCTCTTTCTGCCTGCGAGCTATCTGCAGACGTTAGCATTTTCAGAGCAGGGCTACCGGATACGCCGGCCAAGGACCCACAAAGCTACGTTTGAAGTTTGAGAGGGCAAGACAAGCAAGCAGCCCCAGTCTCTGTGCCTCTGTGCGAGCAGTGCCATGGGCAGATGAGGCGCAGCAACAGCTTTCCAGGCTAGCTCTTTCTGGCTGCGAGCTATCTGCAGACGTTCGCATTTTCGGAGCAGGCCTTCTGGAGGCACCCGGTACGGACCACCTAAGTTACGTTTGAAGTTTGAGGTGGCAAGACAAGCAAGCAGCCCCAGTCTCTGTGCCTCTGTGCGAGCAGTGCCATGGGCAGATGAGGCTGAGCAACAGCTTTCCAGGCTAGCTCTTTCTGGCTGCGAGCTATCTGCAGACGTTCGCATTTTCGGAGCAGGCCTTCTGGAGGCGCCCGCCAAGTTCCCCCTAAGCTACGTTTGAAGTTTGAGGTGGCAAGACAAGCAAGCAGCCCCAGTCTCTGTGCCTCTGTGCGAGCAGTGCCATGGGCAGATGAGGCTGAGCAACAGCTTTCCAGGCTAGCTCTTTCTGCCTGCGAGCTATCTGCAGACGTTCGCATTTTCGGAGCAGGGCTGACGGAGGCCCCCTGCACGGAACCCCAAAGATACTTTTGAAGTTTGAGGTGGAAGACAAGCAAGGAAGCAGCCCCAGTCTCTGTGCCTCTGTGCGAGCAGTGCCATGGGCAGATGACGCTGAGCAACAGCTTTCCAGGCTAGCTCTTTCTGCCTGCGAGCTATCTGCAGACGTTCGCATTTTCGGAGCAGGCCTTCTGGAGGCGCCCGCCAAGTTTCCCCTAAGCTACGTTTGAAGTTTGAGGGGGCAAGACAAGCAAGCAGCCCCAGTCTCTGTGCCTCTGTGCGAGCAGTGCCATGGGCAGATGAGGCTGAGCAACAGCTTTCCAGGCTTGCTTTTTCTGGCTGGGAGCTATCTGGAGACGTTCGCATTTTCAGAACAGGGCTTCTGGAGGTGCCCTGCACGGACCCCCGAAGATACGTTTGAAGTTTGAGGTGTCAAGACAAGCAAGCAGGCCCCGTCTATGTGCCTCTGTGCGAGCATTGCCATGGGCAGATGAGGCTGAGCAACAGCTTTCCAGGCTAGCTCTTTCTGCCTGCGAGCTATCTGCAGCCGTTCGCATTTTCAGAGCAGGGCTGCAGGATACGCCGGCCAAGGACCCACAAAGCTACGTTTGAAGTTTGAGAGGGCAAGACAAGCAAGCAGCCCCAGTCTCTGTGCCTCTGTGCGAGCAGTGCCATGGGCAGATGAGGCGAAGCAACAGCTTTCCAGGCTAGCTCTTTCTGCCTGCGAGCTATCTGCAGACGTTCGCATTTTCGGAGCAGGCCTTCTGGAGGCACCCGGTACGGACCACCTATGTTACGTTTGAAGTTTGAGGGGGCAAGACAAGCAAGCAGCCCCAGTCTCTGTGCCTCTGTGCGAGCAGTGCCATGGGCAGATGAGGCTGAGCAACAGCTTTCCAGGCTAGCTCTTTCTGCCTGCGAGCTATCTGCAGACGTTCGCATTTTCGGAGCAGGCCTTCTGGAGGCGCCCGCCAAGTTTCCCCTAAGCTACGTTTGAAGTTTGAGGGGGCAAGACAAGCAAGCAGCCCCAGTCTCTGTGCCTCTGTGCGAGCAGTGCCATGGGCAGATGACGCTGAGCAACAGCTTTCCAGGCTAGCTCTTACTGCCTGCGAGCTATCTGCAGACGTTTGCATTTTCAGAGCAGGGCTGCCGGAGGCCCCCTGCACGGAACCCCAAAGATAATTTTGAAGTTTGAGGTGGAAGACAAGCAAGGAAGCAGCCCCAGTCTCTGTGCCTCTGTGCGAGCAGTGCCATGGGCAGATGAGGCTGAGCAACAGCTTTCCAGGCTAGCTCTTTCTGCCTGCGAGCTATCTGCAGCCGTTCGCATTTTCAGAGCAGGGCTGCGGGATTTTCCCTGCACAGACCGCCAAAGCTACGATTGAAGTTTGACGTGTTCAAGACAAGAAAGCATCCCCAGTCTCTGTGCCTCTGTGCGAGCAGTGCCATGGGCAGATGAGGCTGAGCAACAGCTTTCCAGGCTAGCTCTTTCTGCCTGCGAGCTATCTGCAGACGTTCGCATTTTCGGAGCAGGCCTTCTGGAGGCGCCCGCCAAGTTTCCCCTAAGCTACGTTTGAAGTTTGAGGGGGCAAGACAAGCAAGCAGCCCCAGTCTCTGTGCCTCTGTGCGAGCAGTGCCATGGGCAGATGAGGCTGAGCAACAGCTTTCCAGGCTTGCTTTTTCTGGCTGGGAGCTATCTGGAGACGTTCGCATTTTCAGAACAGGGCTTCTGGAGGTGCCCTGCACGGACCCCCGAAGATACGTTTGAAGTTTGAGGTGTCAAGACAAGCAAGCAGGCCCCGTCTATGTGCCTCTGTGCGAGCATTGCCATGGGCAGATGAGGCTGAGCAACAGCTTTCCAGGCTAGCTCTTTCTGCCTGCGAGCTATCTGCAGCCGTTCGCATTTTCAGAGCAGGGCTGCAGGATACGCCGGCCAAGGACCCACAAAGCTACGTTTGAAGTTTGAGAGGGCAAGACAAGCAAGCAGCCCCAGTCTCTGTGCCTCTGTGCGAGCAGTGCCATGGGCAGATGAGGCGAAGCAACAGCTTTCCAGGCTAGCTCTTTCTGCCTGCGAGCTATCTGCAGACGTTCGCATTTTCGGAGCAGGCCTTCTGGAGGCACCCGGTACGGACCACCTATGTTACGTTTGAAGTTTGAGGGGGCAAGACAAGCAAGCAGCCCCAGTCTCTGTGCCTCTGTGCGAGCAGTGCCATGGGCAGATGAGGCTGAGCAACAGCTTTCCAGGCTAGCTCTTTCTGCCTGCGAGCTATCTGCAGACGTTCGCATTTTCGGAGCAGGCCTTCTGGAGGCGCCCGCCAAGTTTCCCCTAAGCTACGTTTGAAGTTTGAGGGGGCAAGACAAGCAAGCAGCCCCAGTCTCTGTGCCTCTGTGCGAGCAGTGCCATGGGCAGATGACGCTGAGCAACAGCTTTCCAGGCTAGCTCTTACTGCCTGCGAGCTATCTGCAGACGTTTGCATTTTCAGAGCAGGGCTGATAGAGGTGCTCTGCACGGACCCCTGAATCTACGTTTGAAGTTTGAGAGAGCAAGACAAGCAAGCAGCCCCAGTCTCTGTGCCTCTGTGCGAGCAGAGCCATGGGCAGATGAGGCTGAGCAACAGCTTTCCAGGCTAGCTCTTTCTGCTTACGAGCTATCTGCAGACGTTCGCATTTTCGGAGCAGGGCTGCCGGAGGCCCCCTGCACGGAACCCCAAAGATAATTTTGAAGTTTGAGGTGGAAGACAAGCAAGGAAGCAGCCCCAGTCTCTGTGCCTCTGTGCGAGCAGTGCCATGGGCAGATGAGGCTGAGCAACAGCTTTCCAGGCTAGCTCTTTCTGCCTGCGAGCTATCTGCAGCCGTTCGCATTTTCAGAGCAGGGCTGCGGGATTTTCCCTGCACAGACCGCCAAAGCTACGATTGAAGTTTGACGTGTTCAAGACAAGAAAGCATCCCCAGTCTCTGTGCCTCTGTGCGAGCAGTGCCATGGGCAGATGAGGCTGAGCAACAGCTTTCCAGGCTTGCTTTTTCTGGCTGCGAGCTATCTGGAGACGTTCGCATTTTCAGAACAGGGCTTCTGGAGGTGCCCTGCACGGACCCCCGAAGATACGTTTGAAGTTTGAGGGGGCAAGACAAGCAAGCAGGCCCCGTCTATGTGCCTCTGTGTGAGCAGTGCCATGGGCAGATGAGGCTGAGCAACAGCTTTCCAGGCTAGCTCTTTCTGCCTGCGAGCTATCTGCAGCCGTTCGCATTTTCAGAGCAGGGCTGCCGGATACGCCGACCAAGGACCCACAAAGCTACGTTTGAAGTTTGAGAGTGCAAGACAAGCAAGCAGCCCCAGTCTCTGTGCCTCTGTGCGAGCAGTGCCATGGGCAAATGAGGCTGAGCAACAGCTTTCCAGGCTAGCTTTTTCTGGCTGCGAGCTATATGCAGACGTTCGCATTTTCGGAGCAGGCCTTCTGGGGGCACCCGGTACGGAACACATAATTTACGTTTGAAGTTTGAGGGGGCAAGACAAGCAAGCAGCCCCAGTCTCTGTGCCTCTGTGCGAGCAGTGCCATGGGCAGATGAGGCTGAGCAACAGCTTTCCAGGCTAGCTCTTTCTGCCTGCGAGCTATCTGGAGACGTTCGCATTTTCAGAACAGGGCTTCTGGAGGTGCCCTGCACGGACCCCCGAAGATACGTTTGAAGTTTGAGGTGTCAAGACAAGCAAGCAGGCCCCGTCTATGTGCCTCTGTGCGAGCAGTGCCATGGGCAGATGAGGCTGAGCAACAGCTTTCCAGGCTAGCTCTTTCTGCCTGCGAGCTATCTGCAGCCGTTCGCATTTTCAGAGCAGGGCTGCAGGATACGCCGGCCAAGGACCCACAAAGCTACGTTTGAAGTTTGAGAGGGCAAGACAAGCAAGCAGCCCCAGTCTCTGTGCCTCTGTGCGAGCAGTGCCATGGGCAGATGAGGCGAAGCAACAGCTTTCCAGGCTAGCTCTTTCTGGCTGCGAGCTATCTGCAGACGTTCGCATTTTCGGAGCAGGCCTTCTGGAGGCACCCGGTACGGACCACCTAATTTACGTTTGAAGTTTGAGGGGGCAAGACAAGCAAGCAGCCCCAGTCTCTGTGCCTCTGTGCGAGCAGTGCCATGGGCAGATGAGGCTGAGCAACAGCTTTCCAGGCTAGCTCTTTCTGCCTGCGAGCTATCTGCAGACGTTCGCATTTTCGGAGCAGGCCTTCTGGAGGCGCCCGCCAAGTTTCCCCTAAGCTACGTTTGAAGTTTGAGGGGGCAAGACAAGCAAGCAGCCCCAGTCTCTGTGCCTCTGTGCGAGCAGTGCCATGGGCAGATGAGGCTGAGCAACAGCTTTCCAGGCTAGCTCTTACTGCCTGCGAGCTATCTGCAGACGTTCGCATTTTCAGAGCAGGGCTGATAGAGGTGCTCTGCACGGACCCCCGAATCTACGTTTAAAGTTTGAGAGAGCAAGACAAGCAAGCAGCCCCAGTCTCTGTGCCTCTGTGCGAGCAGTGCCATGGGCAGATGAGGCTGAGCAACAGCTTTCCAGGCTAGCTCTTTCTGCCTGCGAGCTATCTGCAGACGTTCGCATTTTCGGAGCAGGGCTGCCGGATACGCCGGTCAAGGACCCACAAAGCTACGTTTGAAGTTTGAGGGGGCAAAACAAGCAAGCAGCCCCAGTCTCTGTGCCTCTGTGTGAGCAGTGCCATGGGCAGATGAGGCTGAGCAATAGCTTCCCAGGCTAGCTCTTTCTGCCTGCGAGCTATCTGCAGACGTTCGCATTTTCAGAGCAGGGCTGCGGGATATTCCCTGCACGGACCGCCAAAGCTACGTTTGAAGTTTGAGGGTTTCAAGACAAGCAAGCATCCCCAGTCTCTGTGCCTCTGTGCGAGCAGTGCCATGGGCAGATGACGCTGAGCAACAGCTTTCCAGGCTAGTTCTTTCTGCCTGCGAGCTATCTGCAGACGTTCGCATTTTTGGAGCAGGTCTGCCGGAGGCATAAAACAAAGGCCACTTATTATACGATTGAATTTTCAGGTGGCAAGACAAGTAAGCAGCCCCAGTCTCTGTGCCTCTGTGCGAGCAGTGCCATGGGCAGATGAGGTTGAGCAAGAGCTTTCCAGGCTAGCTCTTTCTGCCTGCGAGCTATCTGCAGACGTTCGCATTTTCAGAGCAGGGCTGATAGAGGTGCTCTGCACGGACCCCCGAATCTACGTTTGAAGTTTGAGGGAGGAAGACAAGCAAGCAGCCCCAGTCTCTGTGCCTCTGTGAGAGCAGTGCCATGGGCAGATGAGGCTGAGCAACAGCTTTCCAGGTTAGCTCTTTCTGCCTGCGAGCTATCTGGAGACGTTCGCATTTTCAGAACAGGGCTACCGGATACGCCGGCCAAGGACCCACAAAGCTACGTTTGAAGTTTGAGAGGGCAATACAAGCAAGCAGCCCCAGTCTCTGTGCCTCTGTGCGAGCAGTGCCATGGGCAGATGAGGCGAAGCAACAGCTTTCCAGGCTAGCTCTTTCTGGCTGCGAGCTATCTGCAGACGTTCGCATTTTCAGAGCAGGCCTTCTGGAGGCACCCGGTACGGACCACCTAAGTTACGTTTGAAGTTTGAGGGGGCAAGACAAGCAAGCAGCCCCAGTCTCTGTGCCTCTGTGCGAGCAGTGCCATGGGCAGATGAGGCTGAGCAACAGCTTTCCAGGCTAGCTCTTTCTGGCTGCGAGCTATCTGCAGACGTTCGCATTTTCGGAGCAGGCCTTCTGGAGGCGCCCGCCAAGTTCCCCCTAAGCTACGTTTGAAGTTTGAGGTGGCAAGACAAGCAAGCAGCCCCAGTCTCTGTGCCTCTGTGCGAGCAGTGCCATGGGCAGATGAGGCTGAGCAACAGCTTTCCAGGCTAGCTCTTTCTGCCTGCGAGCTATCTGCAGACGTTCGCATTTTCGGAGCAGTGCTGATGGAGGCCCCCTGCACGGAACCCCAAAGATACTTTTGAAGTTTGAGGTGGAAGACAAGCAAGGAAGCAGCCCCAGTCTCTGTGCCTCTGTGCGAGCAGTGCCATGGGCAGATGAGGCTGAGCAACAGCTTTCCAGGCTAGCTCTTTCTGCCTGCGAGCTATCTGCAGACGTTCGCATTTTCGGAGCAGGCCTTCTGGAGGCGCCCGCCAAGTTTCCCCTAAGCTACGTTTGAAGTTTGAGGGGGCAAGACAAGCAAGCAGCCCCAGTCTCTGTGCCTCTGTGCGAGCAGTGCCATGGGCAGATGAGGCTGAGCAACAGCTTTCCAGGCTTGCTTTTTCTGGCTGCGAGCTATCTGGAGACGTTCGCATTTTCAGAACAGGGCTTCTGGAGGTGCCCTGCACGGACCCCCGAAGATACGTTTGAAGTTTGAGGGGGCAAGACAAGCAAGCAGGCCCCGTCTATGTGCCTCTGTGCGAGCAGTGCCATGGGCAGATGAGGCTGAGCAACAGCTTTCCAGGCTAGCTCTTTCTGCCTGCGAGCTATCTGCAGCCGTTCGCATTTTCAGAGCAGGGCTGCAGGATACGCCGGCCAAGGACCCACAAAGCTACGTTTGAAGTTTGAGAGGGCAAGACAAGCAAGCAGCCCCAGTCTCTGTGCCTCTGTGCGAGCAGTGCCATGGGCAGATGAGGCGAAGCAACAGCTTTCCAGGCTAGCTCTTTCTGGCGGCGAGCTATCTGCAGACGTTCGCATTTTCAGAGCAGGCCTTCTGGAGGCACCCGGTACGGACCACCTAAGTTACGTTTGAAGTTTGAGGGGGCAAGACAAGCAAGCAGCCCCAGTCTCTGTGCCTCTGTGCGAGCAGTGCCATGGGCAGATGAGGCTGAGCAACAGCTTTCCAGGCTAGCTCTTTCTGCCTGCGAGCTATCTGCAGACGTTCGCATTTTCGGAGCAGGGCTGCCGGAGGCCCCCTGCACGGAACCCCAAAGATAATTTTGAAGTTTGAGGTGGAAGACAAGCAAGGAAGCAGCCCCAGTCTCTGTGCCTCTGTGCGAGCAGTGCCATGGGCAGATGAGGCTGAGCAACAGCTTTCCAGGCTAGCTCTTTCTGCCTGCAAGCTATCTGCAGCCGTTCGCATTTTCAGAGCAGGGCTGCGGGATTTTCCCTGCACAGACCGCCAAAGCTACGATTGAAGTTTGACGGGTTCAAGACAAGAAAGCATCCCCAGTCTCTGTGCCTCTGTGCGAGCAGTGCCATGGGCAGATGAGGCTGAGCAACAGCTTTCCAGGCTTGCTTTTTCTGGCTGCGAGCTATCTGGAGACGTTCGCATTTTCAGAACAGGGCTTCTGGAGGTGCCCTGCACGGACCCCCGAAGATACGTTTGAAGTTTGAGGGGGCAAGACAAGCAAGCAGGCCCCGTCTATGTGCCTCTGTGCGAGCAGTGCCATGGGCAGATGAGGCTGAGCAACAGCTTTCCAGGCTAGCTCTTTCTGCCTGCGAGCTATCTGCAGCCGTTCGCATTTTCAGAGCAGGGCTGCAGGATACGCCGGCCAAGGACCCACAAAGCTACGTTTGAAGTTTGAGAGGGCAAGACAAGCAAGCAGCCCCAGTCTCTGTGCCTCTGTGCGAGCAGTGCCATGGGCAGATGAGGCGAAGCAACAGCTTTCCAGGCTAGCTCTTTCTGGCGGCGAGCTATCTGCAGACGTTCGCATTTTCAGAGCAGGCCTTCTGGAGGCACCCGGTACGGACCACCTAAGTTACGTTTGAAGTTTGAGGGGGCAAGACAAGCAAGCAGCCCCAGTCTCTGTGCCTCTGTGCGAGCAGTGCCATGGGCAGATGAGGCTGAGCAACAGCTTTCCAGGCTAGCTCTTTCTGCCTGCGAGCTATCTGCAGACGTTCGCATTTTCGGAGCAGGGCTGCCGGAGGCCCCCTGCACGGAACCCCAAAGATAATTTTGAAGTTTGAGGTGGAAGACAAGCAAGGAAGCAGCCCCAGTCTCTGTGCCTCTGTGCGAGCAGTGCCATGGGCAGATGAGGCTGAGCAACAGCTTTCCAGGCTAGCTCTTTCTGCCTGCAAGCTATCTGCAGCCGTTCGCATTTTCAGAGCAGGGCTGCGGGATTTTCCCTGCACAGACCGCCAAAGCTACGATTGAAGTTTGACGGGTTCAAGACAAGCAAGCATCCCCAGTCTCTGTGCCTCTGTGCGAGCAGTGCCATGGGCAGATGAGGCTGAGCAACAGCTTTCCAGGCTTGCTTTTTCTGGCTGCGAGCTATCTGGAGACGTTCGCATTTTCAGAACAGGGCTTCTGGAGGTGCCCTGCACGGACCCCCGAAGATACGTTTGAAGTTTGAGGGGGCAAGACAAGCAAGCAGGCCCCGTCTATGTGCCTCTGTGTGAGCAGTGCCATGGGCAGATGAGGCTGAGCAACAGCTTTCCAGGCTAGCTCTTTCTGGCTGCGAGCTATCTGCAGACGTTCGCATTTTCGGAGCAGGCCTTCTGGAGGCACCCGGTACGGACCACCTAAGTTACGTTTGAAGTTTGAGGGGGCAAGACAAGCAAGCAGCCCCAGTCTCTGTGCCTCTGTGCGAGCAGTGCCATGGGCAGATGAGGCTGAGCAACAGCTTTCCAGGCTAGCTCTTTCTGCCTGCGAGCTATCTGCAGACGTTCGCATTTTCGGAGCAGGCCTTCTGGAGGCGCCCGCCAAGTTTCCCCTAAGCTACGTTTGAAGTTTGAGGGGGCAAGACAAGCAAGCAGCCCCAGTCTCTGTGCCTCTGTGCGAGCAGTGCCATGGGCAGATGACGCTGAGCAACAGCTTTCCAGGCTAGCTCTTACTGCCTGCGAGCTATCTGCAGACGTTCGCATTTTCAGAGCAGGGCTGATAGAGGTGCTCTGCACGGACCCCCGAATCTACGTTTAAAGTTTGAGAGAGCAAGACAAGCAAGCAGCCCCAGTCTCTGTGCCTCTGTGCGAGCAGTGCCATGGGCAGATGAGGCTGAGCAACAGCTTTCCAGGCTAGCTCTTTCTGCCTGCGAGCTATCTGCAGACGTTCGCATTTTCGGAGCAGGGCTGCCGGATACGCCGGTCAAGGACCCACAAAGCTACGTTTGAAGTTTGAGGGGGCAAAACAAGCAAGCAGCCCCAGTCTCTGTGCCTCTGTGTGAGCAGTGCCATGGGCAGATGAGGCTGAGCAATAGCTTCCCAGGCTAGCTCTTTCTGCCTGCGAGCTATCTGCAGACGTTCGCATTTTCAGAGCAGGGCTGCGGGATATTCCCTGCACGGACCGCCAAAGCTACGTTTGAAGTTTGAGGGTTTCAAGACAAGCAAGCATCCCCAGTCTCTGTGCCTCTGTGCGAGCAGTGCCATGGGCAGATGACGCTGAGCAACAGCTTTCCAGGCTAGTTCTTTCTGCCTGCGAGCTATCTGCAGACGTTCGCATTTTTGGAGCAGGTCTGCCGGAGGCATAAAACAAAGGCCACTTATTATACGATTGAATTTTCAGGTGGCAAGACAAGTAAGCAGCCCCAGTCTCTGTGCCTCTGTGCGAGCAGTGCCATGGGCAGATGAGGTTGAGCAAGAGCTTTCCAGGCTAGCTCTTTCTGCCTGCGAGCTATCTGCAGACGTTCGCATTTTCAGAGCAGGGCTGATAGAGGTGCTCTGCACGGACCCCCGAATCTACGTTTGAAGTTTGAGGGAGGAAGACAAGCAAGCAGCCCCAGTCTCTGTGCCTCTGTGCGAGCAGTGCCATGGGCAGATGAGGCTGAGCAACAGCTTTCCAGGTTAGCTCTTTCTGCCTGCGAGCTATCTGGAGACGTTCGCATTTTCAGAACAGGGCTACCGGATACGCCGGCCAAGGACCCACAAAGCTACGTTTGAAGTTTGAGAGGGCAATACAAGCAAGCAGCCCCAGTCTCTGTGCCTCTGTGCGAGCAGTGCCATGGGCAGATGAGGCGAAGCAACAGCTTTCCAGGCTAGCTCTTTCTGGCTGCGAGCTATCTGCAGACGTTCGCATTTTCAGAGCAGGCCTTCTGGAGGCACCCGGTACGGACCACCTAAGTTACGTTTGAAGTTTGAGGGGGCAAGACAAGCAAGCAGCCCCAGTCTCTGTGCCTCTGTGCGAGCAGTGCCATGGGCAGATGAGGCTGAGCAACAGCTTTCCAGGCTAGCTCTTTCTGGCTGCGAGCTATCTGCAGACGTTCGCATTTTCGGAGCAGGCCTTCTGGAGGCGCCCGCCAAGTTCCCCCTAAGCTACGTTTGAAGTTTGAGGTGTCAAGACAAGCAAGCAGCCCCAGTCTCTGTGCCTCTGTGCGAGCAGTGCCATGGGCAGATGAGGCTGAGCAACAGCTTTCCAGGCTAGCTCTTTCTGCCTGCGAGCTATCTGCAGACGTTCGCATTTTCGGAGCAGTGCTGATGGAGGCCCCCTGCACGGAACCCCAAAGATACTTTTGAAGTTTGAGGTGGAAGACAAGCAAGGAAGCAGCCCCAGTCTCTGTGCCTCTGTGCGAGCAGTGCCATGGGCAGATGAGGCTGAGCAACAGCTTTCCAGGCTAGCTCTTTCTGCCTGCGAGCTATCTGCAGACGTTCGCATTTTCAGAGCAGGCCTTCTGGAGGCGCCCGCCAAGTTTCCCCTAAGCTACGTTTGAAGTTTGAGGGGGCAAGACAAGCAAGCAGCCCCAGTCTCTGTGCCTCTGTGCGAGCAGTGCCATGGGCAGATGAGGCTGAGCAACAGCTTTCCAGGCTTGCTTTTTCTGGCTGCGAGCTATCTGGAGACGTTCGCATTTTCAGAACAGGGCTTCTGGAGGTGCCCTGCACGGACCCCCGAAGATACGTTTGAAGTTTGAGGGGGCAAGACAAGCAAGCAGGCCCCGTCTATGTGCCTCTGTGCGAGCAGTGCCATGGGCAGATGAGGCTGAGCAACAGCTTTCCAGGCTAGCTCTTTCTGCCTGCGAGCTATCTGCAGCCGTTCGCATTTTCAGAGCAGGGCTGCAGGATACGCCGGCCAAGGACCCACAAAGCTACGTTTGAAGTTTGAGAGGGCAAGACAAGCAAGCAGCCCCAGTCTCTGTGCCTCTGTGCGAGCAGTGCCATGGGCAGATGAGGCGAAGCAACAGCTTTCCAGGCTAGCTCTTTCTGGCGGCGAGCTATCTGCAGACGTTCGCATTTTCAGAGCAGGCCTTCTGGAGGCACCCGGTACGGACCACCTAAGTTACGTTTGAAGTTTGAGGGGGCAAGACAAGCAAGCAGCCCCAGTCTCTGTGCCTCTGTGCGAGCAGTGCCATGGGCAGATGAGGCTGAGCAACAGCTTTCCAGGCTAGCTCTTTCTGCCTGCGAGCTATCTGCAGACGTTCGCATTTTCGGAGCAGGGCTGCCGGAGGCCCCCTGCACGGAACCCCAAAGATAATTTTGAAGTTTGAGGTGGAAGACAAGCAAGGAAGCAGCCCCAGTCTCTGTGCCTCTGTGCGAGCAGTGCCATGGGCAGATGAGGCTGAGCAACAGCTTTCCAGGCTAGCTCTTTCTGCCTGCAAGCTATCTGCAGCCGTTCGCATTTTCAGAGCAGGGCTGCGGGATTTTCCCTGCACAGACCGCCAAAGCTACGATTGAAGTTTGACGGGTTCAAGAAAAGAAAGCATCCCCAGTCTCTGTGCCTCTGTGTGAGCAGTGCCATGGGCAGATGAGGCTGAGCAACAGCTTTCCAGGCTTGCTTTTTCTGGCTGCGAGCTATCTGGAGACGTTCGCATTTTCAGTGCCCTGCACGGACCCCCGAAGATACGTTTGAAGTTTGAGGGGGCAAGACAAGCAAGCAGGCCCCGTCTATGTGCCTCTGTGCGAGCAGTGCCATGGGCAGATGAGGCTGAGCAACAGCTTTCCAGGCTAGCTCTTTCTGCCTGCGAGCTATCTGCAGCCGTTCGCATTTTCAGAGCAGGGCTGCAGGATACGCCGGCCAAGGACCCACAAAGCTACGTTTGAAGTTTGAGAGGGCAAGACAAGCAAGCAGCCCCAGTCTCTGTGCCTCTGTGCGAGCAGTGCCATGGGCAGATGAGGCGAAGCAACAGCTTTCCAGGCTAGCTCTTTCTGGCGGCGAGCTATCTGCAGACGTTCGCATTTTCAGAGCAGGCCTTCTGGAGGCACCCGGTACGGACCACCTAAGTTACGTTTGAAGTTTGAGGGGGCAAGACAAGCAAGCAGCCCCAGTCTCTGTGCCTCTGTGCGAGCAGTGCCATGGGCAGATGAGGCTGAGCAACAGCTTTCCAGGCTAGCTCTTTCTGCCTGCGAGCTATCTGCAGACGTTCGCATTTTCGGAGCAGGGCTGCCGGAGGCCCCCTGCACGGAACCCCAAAGATAATTTTGAAGTTTGAGGTGGAAGACAAGCAAGGAAGCAGCCCCAGTCTCTGTGCCTCTGTGCGAGCAGTGCCATGGGCAGATGAGGCTGAGCAACAGCTTTCCAGGCTAGCTCTTTCTGCCTGCAAGCTATCTGCAGCCGTTCGCATTTTCAGAGCAGGGCTGCGGGATTTTCCCTGCACAGACCGCCAAAGCTACGATTGAAGTTTGACGGGTTCAAGACAAGAAAGCATCCCCAGTCTCTGTGCCTCTGTGCGAGCAGTGCCATGGGCAGATGAGGCTGAGCAACAGCTTTCCAGGCTTGCTTTTTCTGGCTGCGAGCTATCTGGAGACGTTCGCATTTTCAGAACAGGGCTTCTGGAGGTGCCCTGCACGGACCCCCGAAGATACGTTTGAAGTTTGAGGGGGCAAGACAAGCAAGCAGGCCCCGTCTATGTGCCTCTGTGTGAGCAGTGCCATGGGCAGATGAGGCTGAGCAACAGCTTTCCAGGCTAGCTCTTTCTGGCTGCGAGCTATCTGCAGCCGTTCGCATTTTCAGAGCAGGGCTGCCGGATACGCCGGCCAAAGACCCACAAAGCTACGTTTGAAGTTTGAGAGTGCAAGACAAGCAAGCAGCCCCAGTCTCTGTGCCTCTGTGCGAGCAGTGCCATGGGCAAATGAGGCTGAGCAACAGCTTTCCAGGCTAGCTCTTTCTGCCTGCGAGCTATCTGCAGACGTTCGCATTTTCGGAGCAGGCCTTCTGGGGGCACCCGGTACGGAACACCTAAGTTACGTTTGAAGTTTGAGGGGGCAAGACAAGCAAGCAGCCCCAGTCTCTGTGCCTCTGTGCGAGCAGTGCCATGGGCAGGTGAGGCTGAGCAACAGCTTTCCAGGCTAGCTCTTACTGCCTGCGAGCTATCTGGAGACGTTCGCATTTTCAGAACAGGGCTTCTGGAGGTGCCCTGCACGGACCCCCGAAGATACGTTTGAAGTTTGAGGTGTCAAGACAAGCAAGCAGGCCCCGTCTATGTGCCTCTGTGCGAGCAGTGCCATGGGCAGATGAGGCTGAGCAACAGCTTTCCAGGCTAGCTCTTTCTGCCTGCGAGCTATCTGCAGCCGTTCGCATTTTCAGAGCAGGGCTGCAGGATACGCCGGCCAAGGACCCACAAAGCTACGTTTGAAGTTTGAGAGGGCAAGACAAGCAAGCAGCCCCAGTCTCTGTGCCTCTGTGCGAGCAGTGCCATGGGCAGATGAGGCGAAGCAACAGCTTTCCAGGCTAGCTCTTTCTGGCTGCGAGCTATCTGCAGACGTTCGCATTTTCAGAGCAGGCCTTCTGGAGGCACCCGGTACGGACCACCTAAGTTACGTTTGAAGTTTGAGGGGGCAAGACAAGCAAGCAGCCCCAGTCTCTGTGCCTCTGTGCGAGCAGTGCCATGGGCAGATGAGGCTGAGCAACAGCTTTCCAGGCTAGCTCTTTCTGGCTGCGAGCTATCTGCAGACGTTCGCATTTTCGGAGCAGGCCTTCTGGAGGCGCCCGCCAAGTTCCCCCTAAGCTACTTTTGAAGTTTGAGGTGGCAAGACAAGCAAGCAGCCCCAGTCTCTGTGCCTCTGTGCGAGCAGTGCCATGGGCAGATGAGGCTGAGCAACAGCTTTCCAGGCTAGCTCTTTCTGCCTGCGAGCTATCTGCAGACGTTCGCATTTTCGGAGCAGGCCTTCTGGAGGCGCCCGCCAAGTTTCCCCTAAGCAACGTTTGAAGTTTGAGGGGGCAAGACAAGCAAGCAGCCCCAGTCTCTGTGCCTCTGTGCGAGCAGTGCCATGGGCAGATGAGGCTGAGCAACAGATTTCCAGGCTTGCTTTTTCTGGCTGCGAGCTATCTGGAGACGTTCGCATTTTCAGAACAGGGCTTCTGGAGGTGCCCTGCACGGACCCCCGAAGATACGTTTGAAGTTTGAGGGGGCAAGACAAGCAAGCAGGCCCCGTCTATGTGCCTCTGTGCGAGCAGTGCCATGGGCAGATGAGGCTGAGCAACAGCTTTCCAGGCTAGCTCTTTCTGCCTGCGAGCTATCTGCAGCCGTTCGCATTTTCAGAGCAGGGCTGCAGGATACGCCGGCCAAGGACCCACAAAGCTACGTTTGAAGTTTGAGAGGGCAAGACAAGCAAGCAGCCCCAGTCTCTGTGCCTCTGTGCGAGCAGTGCCATGGGCAGATGAGGCTGAGCAACAGCTTTCCAGGCTAGCTCTTTCTGCCTGTGAGCTATCTGCAGACGTTCGCATTTTCGGAGCAGGCCTTCTGGAGGCGCCCGCCAAGTTTCCCCTAAGCTACGTTTGAAGTTTGAGGGGGCAAGACAAGCAAGCAGCCCCAGTCTCTGTGCCTCTGTGCGAGCAGTGCCATGGGCAGATGACGCTGAGCAACAGCTTTCCAGGCTAGCTCTTACTGCCTGCGAGCTATCTGCAGACGTTCGCATTTTCAGAGCAGGGCTGATAGAGGTGCTCTGCACGGACCCCCGAATCTACGTTTAAAGTTTGAGAGAGCAAGACAAGCAAGCAGCCCCAGTCTCTGTGCCTCTGTGCGAGCAGTGCCATGGGCAGATGAGGCTGAGCAACAGCTTTCCAGGCTAGCTCTTTCTGCCTGCGAGCTATCTGCAGACGTTCGCATTTTCGGAGCAGGGCTGCCGGATACGCCGGTCAAGGACCCACAAAGCTACGTTTGAAGTTTGAGGGGGCAAAACAAGCAAGCAGACCCAGTCTCTGCCTCTGTGTGAGCAGTGCCATGGGCAGATGAGGCTGAGCAATAGCTTCCCAGGCTAGCTCTTTCTGCCTGCGAGCTATCTGCAGACGTTCGCATTTTCAGAGCAGGGCTGCGGGATATTCCCTGCACGGACCGCCAAAGCTACGTTTGAAGTTTGAGGGTTTCAAGACAAGCAAGCAGCCCCAGTCTCTGTGCCTCTGTGCGAGCAGTGCCATGGGCAGATGACGCTGAGCAACAGCTTTCCAGGCTAGTTCTTTCTGCCTGCGAGCTATCTGCAGACGTTCGCATTTTTGGAGCAGGTCTGCCGGAGGCATAAAACAAACGCCACTTATTATACGATTGAATTTTCAGGTGGCAAGACAAGTAAGCAGCCCCAGTCTCTGTGCCTCTGTGCGAGCAGTGCCATGGGCAGATGAGGTTGAGCAAGAGCTTTCCAGGCTAGCTCTTTCTGCCTGCGAGCTATCTGCAGACGTTCGCATTTTCAGAGCAGGGCTGATAGAGGTGCTCTGCACGGACCCCCGAATCTACGTTTGAAGTTTGAGGGAGGAAGACAAGCAAGCAGCCCCAGTCTCTGTGCCTCTGTGCGAGCAGTGCCATGGGCAGATGAGGCTGAGCAACAGCTTTCCAGGTTAGCTCTTTCTGCCTGCGAGCTATCTGGAGACGTTCGCATTTTCAGAACAGGGCTACCGGATACGCCGGCCAAGGACCCACAAAGCTACGTTTGAAGTTTGAGAGGGCAATACAAGCAAGCAGCCCCAGTCTCTGTGCCTCTGTGCGAGCAGTGCCATGGGCAGATGAGGCGAAGCAACAGCTTTCCAGGCTAGCTCTTTCTGGCTGCGAGCTATCTGCAGACGTTCGCATTTTCAGAGCAGGCCTTCTGGAGGCACCCGGTACGGACCACCTAAGTTACGTTTGAAGTTTGAGGGGGCAAGACAAGCAAGCAGCCCCAGTCTCTGTGCCTCTGTGCGAGCAGTGCCATGGGCAGATGAGGCTGAGCAACAGCTTTCCAGGCTAGCTCTTTCTGGCTGCGAGCTATCTGCAGACGTTCGCATTTTCGGAGCAGGCCTTCTGGAGGCGCCCGCCAAGTTCCCCCTAAGCTACGTTTGAAGTTTGAGGTGGCAAGACAAGCAAGCAGCCCCAGTCTCTGTGCCTCTGTGCGAGCAGTGCCATGGGCAGATGAGGCTGAGCAACAGCTTTCCAGGCTAGCTCTTTCTGCCTGCGAGCTATCTGCAGACGTTCGCATTTTCGGAGCAGGGCTGATGGAGGCCCCCTGCACGGAACCCCAAAGATACTTTTGAAGTTTGAGGTGGAAGACAAGCAAGGAAGCAGCCCCAGTCTCTGTGCCTCTGTGCGAGCAGTGCCATGGGCAGATGAGGCTGAGCAACAGCTTTCCAGGCTAGCTCTTTCTGCCTGCGAGCTATCTGCAGACGTTCGCATTTTCGGAGCAGGCCTTCTGGAGGCGCCCGCCAAGTTTCCCCTAAGCTACGTTTGAAGTTTGAGGGGGCAAGACAAGCAAGCAGCCCCAGTCTCTGTGCCTCTGTGCGAGCAGTGCCATGGGCAGATGAGGCTGAGCAACAGCTTTCCAGGCTTGCTTTTTCTGGCTGCGAGCTATCTGGAGACGTTCGCATTTTCAGAACAGGGCTTCTGGAGGTGCCCTGCACGGACCCCCGAAGATACGTTTGAAGTTTGAGGGGGCAAGACAAGCAAGCAGGCCCCGTCTATGTGCCTCTGTGCGAGCAGTGCCATGGGCAGATGAGGCTGAGCAACAGCTTTCCAGGCTAGCTCTTTCTGCCTGCGAGCTATCTGCAGCCGTTCGCATTTTCAGAGCAGGGCTGCAGGATACGCCGGCCAAGGACCCACAAAGCTACGTTTGAAGTTTGAGAGGGCAAGACAAGCAAGCAGCCCCAGTCTCTGTGCCTCTGTGCGAGCAGTGCCATGGGCAGATGAGGCGAAGCAACAGCTTTCCAGGCTAGCTCTTTCTGGCGGCGAGCTATCTGCAGACGTTCGCATTTTCAGAGCAGGCCTTCTGGAGGCACCCGGTACGGACCACCTAAGTTACGTTTGAAGTTTGAGGGGGCAAGACAAGCAAGCAGCCCCAGTCTCTGTGCCTCTGTGCGAGCAGTGCCATGGGCAGATGAGGCTGAGCAACAGCTTTCCAGGCTAGCTCTTTCTGCCTGCGAGCTATCTGCAGACGTTCGCATTTTCGGAGCAGGGCTGCCGGAGGCCCCCTGCACGGAACCCCAAAGATAATTTTGAAGTTTGAGGTGGAAGACAAGCAAGGAAGCAGCCCCAGTCTCTGTGCCTCTGTGCGAGCAGTGCCATGGGCAGATGAGGCTGAGCAACAGCTTTCCAGGCTAGCTCTTTCTGCCTGCAAGCTATCTGCAGCCGTTCGCATTTTCAGAGCAGGGCTGCGGGATTTTCCCTGCACAGACCGCCAAAGCTACGATTGAAGTTTGACGGGTTCAAGACAAGAAAGCATCCCCAGTATCTGTGCCTCTGTGCGAGCAGTGCCATGGGCAGATGAGGCTGAGCAACAGCTTTCCAGGCTTGCTTTTTCTGGCTGCGAGCTATCTGGAGACGTTCGCATTTTCAGAACAGGGCTTCTGGAGGTGCCCTGCACGGACCCCCGAAGATACGTTTGAAGTTTGAGGGGGCAAGACAAGCAAGCAGGCCCCGTCTATGTGCCTCTGTGTGAGCAGTGCCATGGGCAGATGAGGCTGAGCAACAGCTTTCCAGGCTAGCTCTTTCTGGCTGCGAGCTATCTGCAGCCGTTCGCATTTTCAGAGCAGGGCTGCCGGATACGCCGGCCAAAGACCCACAAAGCTACGTTTGAAGTTTGAGAGTGCAAGACAAGCAAGCAGCCCCAGTCTCTGTGCCTCTGTGCGAGCAGTGCCATGGGCAAATGAGGCTGAGCAACAGCTTTCCAGGCTAGCTCTTTCTGGCTGCGAGCTATCTGCAGACGTTCGCATTTTCGGAGCAGGCCTTCTGGGGGCACCCGGTACGGAACACCTAAGTTACGTTTGAAGTTTGAGGGGGCAAGACAAGCAAGCAGCCCCAGTCTCTGTGCCTCTGTGCGAGCAGTGCCATGGGCAGGTGAGGCTGAGCAACAGCTTTCCAGGCTAGCTCTTACTGCCTGCGAGCTATCTGGAGACGTTCGCATTTTCAGAACAGGGCTTCTGGAGGTGCCCTGCACGGACCCCCGAAGATACGTTTGAAGTTTGAGGTGTCAAGACAAGCAAGCAGGCCCCGTCTATGTGC
Source organism: Opisthocomus hoazin (assembly GCF_030867145.1). Classification (NCBI taxonomy): domain Eukaryota; kingdom Metazoa; phylum Chordata; class Aves; order Opisthocomiformes; family Opisthocomidae; genus Opisthocomus; species Opisthocomus hoazin. The sequence goes on along the minus strand of NC_134430.1, from coordinate 14,064,674 downwards.
CTCTGTGCGAGCAGTGCCATGGGCAGATGAGGCTGAGCAACAGCTTTCCAGGCTAGCTCTTTCTGCCTGCGAGCTATCTGCAGCCGTTCGCATTTTCAGAGCAGGGCTGCCGGATACGCCGGCCAAGGACCCACAAAGCTACGTTTGAAGTTTGAGAGGGCAAGACAAGCAAGCAGCCCCAGTCTCTGTGCCTCTGTGCGAGCAGTGCCATGGGCAGATGAGGCGAAGCAACAGCTTTCCAGGCTAGCTCTTTCTGGCTGCGAGCTATCTGCAGACGTTCGCATTTTCAGAGCAGGCCTTCTGGAGGCACCCGGTACGGACCACCTAAGTTACGTTTGAAGTTTGAGGGGGCAAGACAAGCAAGCAGCCCCAGTCTCTGTGCCTCTGTGCGAGCAGTGCCATGGGCAGATGAGGCTGAGCAACAGCTTTCCAGGCTAGCTCTTTCTGGCTGCGAGCTATCTGCAGACGTTCGCAGTTTCGGAGCAGGCCTTCTGGAGGCGCCCGCCAAGTTCCCCCTAAGCTACTTTTGAAGTTTGAGGTGGCAAGACAAGCAAGCAGCCCCAGTCTCTGTGCCTCTGTGCGAGCAGTGCCATGGGCAGATGAGGCTGAGCAACAGCTTTCCAGGCTAGCTCTTTCTGCCTGCGAGCTATCTGCAGACGTTCGCATTTTCGGAGCAGGCCTTCTGGAGGCGCCCGCCAAGTTTCCCCTAAGCTACGTTTGAAGTTTGAGGGGGCAAGACAAGCAAGCAGCCCCAGTCTCTGTGCCTCTGTGCGAGCAGTGCCATGGGCAGATGAGGCTGAGCAACAGCTTTCCAGGCTTGCTTTTTCTGGCTGCGAGCTATCTGGAGACGTTCGCATTTTCAGAACAGGGCTTCTGGAGGTGCCCTGCACGGACCCCCGAAGATACGTTTGAAGTTTGAGGTGTCAAGACAAGCAAGCAGGCCCCGTCTATGTGCCTCTGTGCGAGCAGTGCCATGGGCAGATGAGGCTGAGCAACAGCTTTCCAGGCTAGCTCTTTCTGCCTGCGAGCTATCTGCAGCCGTTCGCATTTTCAGAGCAGGGCTGCAGGATACGCCGGCCAAGGACCCACAAAGCTACGTTTGAAGTTTGAGAGGGCAAGACAAGCAAGCAGCCCCAGTCTCTGTGCCTCTGTGCGAGCAGTGCCATGGGCAGATGAGGCGAAGCAACAGCTTTCCAGGCTAGCTCTTTCTGGCGGCGAGCTATCTGCAGACGTTCGCATTTTCAGAGCAGGCCTTCTGGAGGCACCCGGTACGGACCACCTAAGTTACGTTTGAAGTTTGAGGGGGCAAGACAAGCAAGCAGCCCCAGTCTCTGTGCCTCTGTGCGAGCAGTGCCATGGGCAGATGAGGCTGAGCAACAGCTTTCCAGGCTAGCTCTTTCTGCCTGCGAGCTATCTGCAGACGTTCGCATTTTCGGAGCAGGGCTGCCGGAGGCCCCCTGCACGGAACCCCAAAGATAATTTTGAAGTTTGAGGTGGAAGACAAGCAAGGAAGCAGCCCCAGTCTCTGTGCCTCTGTGCGAGCAGTGCCATGGGCAGATGAGGCTGAGCAACAGCTTTCCAGGCTAGCTCTTTCTGCCTGCGAGCTATCTGCAGCCGTTCGCATTTTCAGAGCAGGGCTGCGGGATTTTCCCTGCACAGACCGCCAAAGCTACGATTGAAGTTTGACGGGTTCAAGACAAGAAAGCATCCCCAGTCTCTGTGCCTCTGTGCGAGCAGTGCCATGGGCAGATGAGGCTGAGCAACAGCTTTCCAGGCTAGCTCTTTCTGCCTGCGAGCTATCTGCAGACGTTCGCATTTTCGGAGCAGGGCTGCAGGATACGCCGGCCAAGGACCCACAAAGCTACGTTTGAAGTTTGAGAGGGCAAGACAAGCAAGCAGCCCCAGTCTCTGTGCCTCTGTGCGAGCAGTGCCATGGGCAGATGAGGCGAAGCAACAGCTTTCCAGGCTAGCTCTTTCTGGCGGCGAGCTATCTGCAGACGTTCGCATTTTCGGAGCAGGCCTTCTGGAGGCACCCGGTACGGACCACCTAAGTTACGTTTGAAGTTTGAGGGGGCAAGACAAGCAAGCAGCCCCAGTCTCTGTGCCTCTGTGCGAGCAGTGCCATGGGCAGATGAGGCTGAGCAACAGCTTTCCAGGCTAGCTCTTTCTGCCTGCGAGCTATCTGCAGACGTTCGCATTTTCGGAGCAGGCCTTCTGGAGGCGCCCGCCAAGTTTCCCCTAAGCTACGTTTGAAGTTTGAGGGGGCAAGACAAGCAAGCAGCCCCAGTCTCTGTGCCTCTGTGCGAGCAGTGCCATGGGCAGATGACGCTGAGCAACAGCTTTCCAGGCTAGCTCTTACTGCCTGCGAGCTATCTGCAGACGTTCGCATTTTCAGAGCAGGGCTGATAGAGGTGCTCTGCACGGACCCCCGAATCTACGTTTAAAGTTTGAGAGAGCAAGACAAGCAAGCAGCCCCAGTCTCTGTGCCTCTGTGCGAGCAGTGCCATGGGCAGATGAGGCTGAGCAACAGCTTTCCAGGCTAGCTCTTTCTGCCTGCGAGCTATCTGCAGACGTTCGCATTTTCGGAGCAGGGCTGCCGGATACGCCGGCCAAGGACCCCCGAATCTACGTTTGAAGTTTGAGGGGGCAAAACAAGCAAGCAGCCCCAGTCTCTGTGCCTCTGTGTGAGCAGTGCCATGGGCAGATGAGGCTGAGCAACAGCTTCCCAATCTAGCTCTTTCTGCCTGCGAGCTATCTGCAGACGTTCGCATTTTCAGAGCAGGGCTGCGGGATATTCCCTGCACGGACCGCCAAAGCTACGTTTGAAGTTTGAGGGTTTCAAGACAAGCAAGCATCCCCAGTCTCTGTGCCTCTGTGCGAGCAGTGCCATGGGCAGATGAGGTTGAGCAAGAGCTTTCCAGGCTAGCTCTTTCTGCCTGCGAGCTATCTGCAGACGTTCGCATTTTCAGAGCAGGGCTGATAGAGGTGCTCTGCACGGACCCCCGAATCTACGTTTGAAGTTTGAGGGAGGAATACAAGCAAGCAGCCCCAGTCTCTGTGCCTCTGTGCGAGCAGTGCCATGGGCAGATGAGGCTGAGCAACAGCTTTCCAGGCTAGCTCTTTCTGCCTGCGAGCTATCTGCAGCCGTTCGCATTTTTGGAGCAGGGCTGACGGAGGCCCCCTGCACGGAACCCCAAAGATAATTTTGAAGTTTGAGGTGGAAGACAAGCAAGGAAGCAACCCCAGTCTCTGTGCCTCTGTGCGAGCAGTGCCATGGGCAGATGAGGCTGAGCAACAGCTTTCCAGGCTAGCTCTTTCTGCCTGCGAGCTATCTGCAGACGTTCGCATTTTCAGAGCAGGGCTGCGGGATTTTCCCTGCACAGACCGCCAAAGCTACGATTGAAGTTTGACGGGTTCAAGACAAGAAAGCATCCCCAGTCTCTGTGCCTCTGTGCGAGCAGTGCCATGGGCAGATGAGGCTGAGCAACAGCTTTCCAGGCTTGCTTTTTCTGGCTGCGAGCTATCTGGAGACGTTCGCATTTTCAGAACAGGGCTTCTGGAGGTGCCCTGCACGGACTCCCGAAGATACGTTTGAAGTTTGAGGGGGCAAGACAAGCAAGCAGGCCCCGTCTATGTGCCTCTGTGTGAGCAGTGCCATGGGCAGATGAGGCTGAGCAACAGCTTTCCAGGCTAGCTCTTTCTGGCTGCGAGCTATCTGCAGCCGTTCGCATTTTCAGAGCAGGGCTGCCGGATACGCCGGTCAAGGACCCACAAAGCTACGTTTGAAGTTTGAGAGTGCAAGACAAGCAAGCAGCCCCAGTCTCTGTGCCTCTGTGCGAGCAGTGCCATGGGCAGATGAGGCTGAGCAACAGCTTTCCAGGCTAGCTCTTTCTGCCTGCGAGCTATCTGCAGACGTTCGCATTTTCGGAGCAGGCCTTCTGGAGGCACCCGGTATGGAACACCTAAGTTACGTTTGAAGTTTGAGGTGGCAAGACAAGCAAGCAGCCCCAGTCTCTGTGCCTCTGTGCGAGCAGTGCCATGGGCAGATGAGGCTGAGCAACAGCTTTCCAGGCTAGCTCTTTCTGCCTGCGAGCTATCTGCAGACGTTAGCATTTTCAGAGCAGGTCTGATAGAGGTGCTCTGCATGGACACCCGAATCTACGTTTGAAGTTTGAGGTGTCAGACAAGCAAGCAGCCCCAGTCTCTGTGCCTCTGTGCGAGCAGTGCCATGGGCAGATGAGGCTGAGCAACAGCTTTCCAGGCTAGCTCTTTCTGGCTGCGAGCTATCTGCAGCCGTTCGCATTTTCAGAGCAGGGCTACCGGATACGCCGGCCAAGGACCCACAAAGATACGTTTGAAGTTTGAGAGGGCAAGACAAGCAAGCAGCCCCAGTCTCTGTGCCTCTGTGCGAGCAGTGCCATGGGCAGATGAGGCGAAGAAACAGCTTTCCAGGCTAGCTCTTTCTGGCTGCGAGCTATCTGCAGACGTTCGCATTTTCAGAGCAGGCCTTCTGGAGGCACCCGGTACGGACCACCTAAGTTACGTTTGAAGTTTGAGGGAGAAAGACAAGCAAGCAGCCCCAGTCTCTGTGCCTCTGTGCGAGCAGTGCCATGGGCAGATGAGGCTGAGCAACAGCTTTCCAGGCTAGCTCTTTCTGGCTGCGAGCTATCTGCAGACGTTCGCATTTTCGGAGCAGGCCTTCTGGAGGCGCCCCCCAAGTTCCCCCTAAGCTACGTTTGAAGTTTGAGGTGGCAAGACAAGCAAGCAGCCCCAGTCTCTGTGCCTCTGTGCGAGCAGTGCCATGGGCAGATGAGGCTGAGCAACAGCTTTCCAGGCTAGCTCTTTCTGCCTGCGAGCTATCTGCAGACGTTCGCATTTTCGGAGCAGGACTGACGGAGGCCCCCTGCACGGAACCCCAAAGATACATTTGAAGTTTGAGGTGTCAGACAAGCAAGCAGCCCCAGTCTCTGTGCCTCTGTGCGAGCAGTGCCATGGGCAGATGAGGCTGAGCAACAGCTTTCCAGGCTAGCTCTTTCTGGCTGCGAGCTATCTGCAGCCGTTCGCATTTTCAGAGCAGGGCTACCGGATACGCCGGCCAAGGACCCACAAAGATACGTTTGAAGTTTGAGAGGGCAAGACAAGCAAGCAGCCCCAGTCTCTGTGCCTCTGTGCGAGCAGTGCCATGGGCAGATGAGGCGAAGAAACAGCTTTCCAGGCTAGCTCTTTCTGGCTGCGAGCTATCTGCAGACGTTCGCATTTTCAGAGCAGGCCTTCTGGAGGCGCCCCCCAAGTTCCCCCTAAGCTACGTTTGAAGTTTGAGGTGGCAAGACAAGCAAGCAGCCCCAGTCTCTGTGCCTCTGTGCGAGCAGTGCCATGGGCAGATGAGGCTGAGCAACAGCTTTCCAGGCTAGCTCTTTCTGCCTGCGAGCTATCTGCAGACGTTCGCATTTTCGGAGCAGGACTGACGGAGGCCCCCTGCACGGAACCCCAAAGATACATTTGAAGTTTGAGGTGGAAGACAAGCAAGGAAGCAGCCCCAGTCTCTGTGCCTCTGTGCGAGCAGTGCCATGGGCAGATGAGGCTGAGCAACAGCTTTCCAGGCTAGCTCTTTCTGCCTGCGAGCTATCTGCAGACGTTTGCATTTTCAGAGCAGGGCTGCGGGATTTTCCCTGCACAGACCGCCAAAGCTACGATTGAAGTTTGACGGGTTCAAGACAAGAAAGCATCCCCAGTCTCTGTGCCTCTGTGCGAGCAGTGCCATGTTGCAGATGAGGCTGAGCAACAGCTTTCCAGGCTTGCTTTTTCTGGCTGCGAGCTATCTGGAGACGTTCGCATTTTCAGAACAGGGCTTCTGGAGGTGCCCTGCACGGACCCCCGAAGATACGTTTGAAGATTGAGGTGTCAAGACAAGCAAGCAGGCCCAGTCTATGTGCCTCTGTGCGAGCAGTGCCATGGGCAGATGAGGGTGAGCAAGAGCTTTCCAGGCTAGCTCTTTCTGCCTGCGAGCTATCTGCATACGTTAGCACTTTCAGAGCACTTCTGATAGAGGTGCTCTGCACGGACCCCCGAATCTACGTTTGAAGTTTGAGGTGTCAAGACAAGCAAGCAGCCCCAGTCTCTGTGCCTCTGTGCGAGCAGTGCCATGGGCAGATGAGGCTGAGCAACAGCTTTCCAGGCTAGCTCTTTCTGCCTGCGAGCTATCTGCAGCCGTTCGCATTTTCAGAGCAGGGCTGCCGGATACGCCGGCCAAGGACCCACAAAGCTACGTTTGAAGTTTGAGAGGGCAAGACAAGCAAGCAGCCCCAGTCTCTGTGCCTCTGTGCGAGCAGTGCCATGGGCAGATGAGGCGAAGCAACAGCTTTCCAGGCTAGCTCTTTCTGGCTGCGAGCTATCTGCAGACGTTCGCATTTTCGGAGCAGCCCTGCTGTAGGCACCCGAAACGGACCACCTAAGTTACGTTTGAAGTTTGAGGGGGCAAGACAAGCAAGCAGCCCCAGTCTCTGTGCCTCTGTGCGAGCAGTGCCATGGGCAGATGAGGCTGAGCAACAGCTTTCCAGGCTAGCTCTTTCTGGCTGCGAGCTATCTGCAGACGTTCGCATTTTCGGAGCAGGCCTTCTGGAGGCGCCCGCCAAGTTCCCCCTAAGCAACGTTTGAAGTTTGAGGTGGCAAGACAAGCAAGCAGCCCCAGTCTCTGCCTCTGTGCGAGCAGTGCCATGGGCAGATGAGGTTGAGGAAGAGCTTTCCAGGCTAGCTCTTTCTGCCTGCGAGCTATCTGCAGCCGTTCGCATTTTCGGAGCAGGGCTGACGGAGGCCCCCTGCACGGAACCCCAAAGATAATTTTGAAGTTTGAGGTGGAAGACAAGCAAGGAAGCAGCCCCAGTCTCTGTGCCTCTGTGCGAGCAGTGCCATGGGCAGATGAGGCTGAGCAACAGCTTTCCAGGCTAGCTCTTTCTGCCTGCGAGCTATCTGCAGACGTTCGCATTTTCGGAGCAGGCCTTCTGGAGGCACCCGGTACGGAACACCTAAGTTACGTTTGAAGTTTGAGGGGGCAAGACAAGCAAGCAGCCCCAGTCTCTGTGCCTCTGTGCGAGCAGTGCCATGGGCAGATGAGGCTGAGCAACAGCTTTCCAGGCTAGCTCTTTCTGCCTGCGAGCTATCTGCAGACGTTAGCACTTTCAGAGCACTTGTGATAGAGGTGCTCTGCACGGACCCCCGAATCTACGTTTGAAGTTTGAGGTGGCAAGACAAGCAAGCAGCTCCAGTCTCTGTGCCTCTGTGCGAGCAGTGCCATGGGCAGATGAGGCTGAGCAACAGCTTTCCAGGCTAGCTCTTTCTGCCTGCGAGCTATCTGCAGACGTTCGCATTTTCGGAGCAGGCCTTCTGGAGGCGCCCCCCAAGTTCCCCCTAAGCTACGTTTGAAGTTTGAGGTGGCAAGACAAGCAAGCAGCCCCAGTCTCTGTGCCTCTGTGCGAGCAGTGCCATGGGCAGATGAGGCTGAGCAACAGCTTTCCAGGCTAGCTCTTTCTGCCTGCGAGCTATCTGCAGACGTTCGCATTTTCGGAGCAGGACTGACGGAGGCCCCCTGCACGGAACCCCAAAGATACATTTGAAGTTTGAGGTGGAAGACAAGCAAGGAAGCAGCCCCAGTCTCTGTGCCTCTGTGCGAGCAGTGCCATGGGCAGATGAGGCTGAGCAACAGCTTTCCAGGCTAGCTCTTTCTGCCTGCGAGCTATCTGCAGACGTTCGCATTTTCAGAGCAGGGCTGCGGGATTTTCCCTGCACAGACCGCCAAAGCTACGATTGAAGTTTGACGGGTTCAAGACAAGAAAGCATCCCCAGTCTCTGTGCCTCTGTGCGAGCAGTGCCATGTTGCAGATGAGGCTGAGCAACAGCTTTCCAGGCTTGCTTTTTCTGGCTGCGAGCTATCTGGAGACGTTCGCATTTTCAGAACAAGGCTTCTGAAGGTGCCCTGCACGGACCCCCGAAGATACGTTTGAAGATTGAGGTGTCAAGACAAGCAAGCAGGCCCAGTCTATGTGCCTCTGTGCGAGCAGTGCCATGGGCAGATGAGGGTGAGCAAGAGCTTTCCAGGCTAGCTCTTTCTGCCTGCGAGCTATCTGCAGACGTTCGCATTTTCAGAGCAGGGCTGATAGAGGTGCTCTGCACGGACCCCCGAATCTACGTTTGAAGTTTGAGGGAGCAAGACAAGCAAGCAGCCACAGTCTCTGTGCCTCTGTGCGAGCAGTGCCATGGGCAGATGAGGCTGAGCAACAGCTTTCCAGGCTAGCTCTTTCTGCCTGCGAGCTATCTGCATACGTTAGCACTTTCAGAGCACTTCTGATAGAGGTGCTCTGCACGGACCCCCGAATCTACGTTTGAAGTTTGAGGTGTCAAGACAAGCAAGCAGCCCCAGTCTCTGTGCCTCTGTGCGAGCAGTGCCATGGGCAGATGAGGCTGAGCAACAGCTTTCCAGGCTAGCTCTTTCTGCCTGCGAGCTATCTGCAGCCGTTCGCATTTTCAGAGCAGGGCTGCCGGATACGCCGGCCAAGGACCCACAAAGCTACGTTTGAAGTTTGAGAGGGCAAGACAAGCAAGCAGCCCCAGTCTCTGTGCCTCTGTGCGAGCAGTGCCATGGGCAGATGAGGCTGAGCAACAGCTTTCCAGGCTAGCTCTTTCTGGCTGCGAGCTATCTGCAGACGTTCGCATTTTCGGAGCAGGCCTTCTGGAGGCGCCCCCCAAGTTCCCCCTAAGCTACGTTTGAAGTTTGAGGTGGCAAGACAAGCAAGCAGCCCCAGTCTCTGTGCCTCTGTGCGAGCAGTGCCATGGGCAGATGAGGCTGAGCAACAGCTTTCCAGGCTAGCTCTTTCTGCCTGCGAGCTATCTGCAGACGTTCGCATTTTCGGAGCAGGACTGACGGAGGCCCCCTGCACGGAACCCCAAAGATACATTTGAAGTTTGAGGTGGAAGACAAGCAAGGAAGCAGCCCCAGTCTCTGTGCCTCTGTGCGAGCAGTGCCATGGGCAGATGAGGCTGAGCAACAGCTTTCCAGGCTAGCTCTTTCTGCCTGCGAGATATCTGCAGACGTTCGCATTTTCAGAGCAGGGCTGCGGGATTTTCCCTGCACAGACCGCCAAAGCTACGATTGAAGTTTGACGGGTTCAAGACAAGAAAGCATCCCCAGTCTCTGTGCCTCTGTGCGAGCAGTGCCATTTTGCAGATGAGGCTGAGCAACAGCTTTCCAGGCTTGCTTTTTCTGGCTGCGAGCTATCTGGAGACGTTCGCATTTTCAGAACAGGGCTTCTGGAGGTGCCCTGCACGGACCCCCGAAGATACGTTTGAAGATTGAGGTGTCAAGACAAGCAAGCAGGCCCAGTCTATGTGCCTCTGTGCGAGCAGTGCCATGGGCAGATGAGGGTGAGCAAGAGCTTTCCAGGCTAGCTCTTTCTGCCTGCGAGCTATCTGCAGACGTTCGCATTTTCAGAGCAGGGCTGATAGAGGTGCTCTGCACGGACCCCCGAATCTACGTTTGAAGTTTGAGGGAGCAAGACAAGCAAGCAGCCCCAGTCTCTGTGCCTCTGTGCGAGCAGTGCCATGGGCAGATGAGGCTGAGCAACAGCTTTCCAGGCTAGCTCTTTCTGCCTGTGAGCTATCTGCATACGTTAGCACTTTCAGAGCACTTCTGATAGAGGTGCTCTGCACGGACCCCCGAATCTACGTTTGAAGTTTGAGGTGTCAAGACAAGCAAGCAGCCCCAGTCTCTGTGCCTCTGTGCGAGCAGTGCCATGGGCAGATGAGGCTGAGCAACAGCTTTCCAGGCTAGCTCTTTCTGCCTGCGAGCTATCTGCAGCCGTTCGCATTTTCAGAGCAGGGCTGCCGGATACGCCGGCCAAGGACCCACAAAGCTACGTTTGAAGTTTGAGAGGGCAAGACAAGCAAGCAGCCCCAGTCTCTGTGCCTCTGTGCGAGCAGTGCCATGGGCAGATGAGGCGAAGCAACAGCTTTCCAGGCTAGCTCTTTCTGGCTGCGAGCTATCTGCAGACGTTCGCATTTTGGGAGCAGGCCTTCTGGAGGCACCCGGTACGGACCACCTAAGTTACGTTTGAAGTTTGAGGGGGCAAGACAAGTAAGCAGCCCCAGTCTCTCTGCCTCTGTGCGAGCAGTGCCATGGGCAGATGAGGCTGAGCAACAGCTTTCCAGGCTAGCTCTTTCTGGCTGCGAGCTATCTGCAGACGTTCGCATTTTCGGAGCAGGCCTTCTGGAGGCGCCCGCCAAGTTCCCCTAAGCAACGTTTGAAGTTTGAGGTGGCAAGACAAGCAAGCAGCCCCAGTCTCTGTGCCTCTGTGCGAGCAGTGCCATGGGCAGATGAGGTTGAGGAAGAGCTTTCCAGGCTAGCTCTTTCTGCCTGCGAGCTATCTGCAGCCGTTCGCATTTTCGGAGCAGGGCTGACGGAGGCCCCCTGCACGGAACCCCAAAGATAATTTTGAAGTTTGAAGTGGAAGACAAGCAAGGAAGCAGCCCCAGTCTCTGTGCCTCTGTGCGAGCAGTGCCATGGGCAGATGAGGCTGAGCAACAGCTTTCCAGGCTAGCTCTTTCTGCCTGCGAGCTATCTGCAGACGTTCGCATTTTCGGAGCAGGCCTTCTGGAGGCACCCGGTACGGAACACCTAAGTTACGTTTGAAGTTTGAGGGGGCAAGACAAGCAAGCAGCCCCAGTCTCTGTGCCTCTGTGCGAGCAGTGCCATGGGCAGATGAGGCTGAGCAACAGCTTTCCAGGCTAGCTCTTTCTGCCTGCGAGCTATCTGCAGACGTTAGCACTTTCAGAGCACTTGTGATAGAGGTGCTCTGCACGGACCCCCGAATCTACGTTTGAAGTTTGAGGTGGCAAGACAAGCAAGCAGCTCCAGTCTCTGTGCCTCTGTGCGAGCAGTGCCATGGGCAGATGAGGCTGAGCAACAGCTTTCCAGGCTAGCTCTTTCTGCCTGCGAGCTATCTGCAGCCGTTCGCATTTTCAGAGCAGGGCTGCCGGATACGCCGGCCAAGGACCCACAAAGCTACGTTTGAAGTTTGAGGGGGCAAGACAAGCAAGCAGCCCCAGTCTCTGTGCCTCTGTGCGAGCAGTGCCATGGGCAGATGAGGCGAAGCAACAGCTTTCCAGGCTAGCTCTTTCTGGCTGCGAGCTATCTGCAGACGTTCGCATTTTCGGAGCAGCCCTGCTGTAGGCACCCGGTACGGACCACCTAAGTTACGTTTGAAGTTTGAGGGGGCAAGACAAGCAAGCAGCCCCAGTCTCTGTGCCTCTGTGCGAGCAGTGCCATGGGCAGATGAGGCTGAGCAACAGCTTTCCAGGCTAGCTCTTTCTGGCTGCGAGCTATCTGCAGACGTTCGCATTTTCGGAGCAGGCCTTCTGGAGGCGCCCGCCAAGTTCCCCCTAAGCAACGTTTGAAGTTTGAGGTGGCAAGACAAGCAAGCAGCCCCAGTCTCTGTGCCTCTGTGCGAGCAGTGCCATGGGCAGATGAGGTTGAGGAAGAGCTTTCCAGGCTAGCTCTTTCTGCCTGCGAGCTATCTGCAGCCGTTCGCATTTTCGGAGCAGGGCTGACGGAGGCCCCCTGCACGGAACCCCAAAGATAATTTTGAAGTTTGAGGTGGAAGACAAGCAAGGAAGCAGCCCCAGTATCTGTGCCTCTGTGCGAGCAGTGCCATGGGCAGATGAGGCTGAGCAACAGCTTTCCAGGCTAGCTCTTTCTGCCTGCGAGCTATCTGCAGCCGTTCGCATTTTCAGAGCAGGGCTGCCGGATACGCCGGCCAAGGACCCACAAAGCTACGTTTGAAGTTTGAGGGGGCAAGACAAGCAAGCAGCCCCAGTATCTGTGCCTCTGTGCGAGCAGTGCCATGGGCAGATGAGGCGAAGCAACAGCTTTCCAGGCTAGCTCTTTCTGGCTGCGAGCTATCTGCAGACGTTCGCATTTTCGGCGCAGCCCTGCTGTAGGCACCCGGTACGGACCACCTAAGTTACGTTTGAAGTTTGAGGGGCAAGACAAGCAAGCAGCCCCAGTCTCTGTGCCTCTGTGCGAGCAGTGCCATGGGCAGATGAGGCTGAGCAACAGCTTTCCAGGCTAGCTCTTTCTGGCTGCGAGCTATCTGCAGACGTTCGCATTTTCGGAGCAGGCCTTCTGGAGGCGCCCGCCAAGTTCCCCCTAAGCAACGTTTGAAGTTTGAGGTGGCAAGACAAGCAAGCAGCCCCAGTCTCTGTGCCTCTGTGCGAGCAGTGCCATGGGCAGATGAGGTTGAGGAAGAGCTTTCCAGGCTAGTTCTTTCTGCCTGCGAGCTATCTGCAGCCGTTCGCATTTTCGGAGCAGGGCTGACGGAGGCCCCCTGCACGGAACCCCAAAGATAATTTTGAAGTTTGAGGTGGAAGACAAGCAAGGAAGCAGCCCCAGTCTCTGTGCCTCTGTGCGAGCAGTGCCATGGGCAGATGAGGCTGAGCAACAGCTTTCCAGGCTAGCTCTTTCTGCCTGCGAGCTATCTGCAGACGTTCGCATTTTCGGAGCAGTCCTTCTGGAGGCACCCGGTACGGAACACCTAAGTTACGTTTGAAGTTTGAGGTGGCAAGACAAGCAAGCAGCCCCAGTCTCTGTGCCTCTGTGCGAGCAGTGCCATGGGCAGATGAGGCTGAGCAACAGCTTTCCAGGCTAGCTCTTTCTGCCTGTGAGCTATCTGCATACGTTAGCACTTTCAGAGCACTTCTGATAGAGGTGCTCTGCACGGACCCCCGAATCTACGTTTGAAGTTTGAGGTGTCAAGACAAGCAAGCAGCCCCAGTCTCTGTGCCTCTGTGCGAGCAGTGCCATGGGCAGATGAGGCTGAGCAACAGCTTTCCAGGCTAGCTCTTTCTGCCTGCGAGCTATCTGCAGCCGTTCGCATTTTCAGAGCAGGGCTGCCGGATACGCCGGCCAAGGACCCACAAAGCTACGTTTGAAGTTTGAGAGGGCAAGACAAGCAAGCAGCCCCAGTCTCTGTGCCTCTGTGCGAGCAGTGCCATGGGCAGATGAGGCGAAGCAACAGCTTTCCAGGCTAGCTCTTTCTGGCTGCGAGCTATCTGCAGACGTTCGCATTTTGGGAGCAGGCCTTCTGGAGGCACCCGGTACGGACCACCTAAGTTACGTTTGAAGTTTGAGGGGGCAAGACAAGTAAGCAGCCCCAGTCTCTCTGCCTCTGTGCGAGCAGTGCCATGGGCAGATGAGGCTGAGCAACAGCTTTCCAGGCTAGCTCTTTCTGGCTGCGAGCTATCTGCAGACGTTCGCATTTTCGGAGCAGGCCTTCTGGAGGCGCCCGCCAAGTTCCCCTAAGCAACGTTTGAAGTTTGAGGTGGCAAGACAAGCAAGCAGCCCCAGTCTCTGTGCCTCTGTGCGAGCAGTGCCATGGGCAGATGAGGTTGAGGAAGAGCTTTCCAGGCTAGCTCTTTCTGCCTGCGAGCTATCTGCAGCCGTTCGCATTTTCGGAGCAGGGCTGACGGAGGCCCCCTGCACGGAACCCCAAAGATAATTTTGAAGTTTGAAGTGGAAGACAAGCAAGGAAGCAGCCCCAGTCTCTGTGCCTCTGTGCGAGCAGTGCCATGGGCAGATGAGGCTGAGCAACAGCTTTCCAGGCTAGCTCTTTCTGCCTGCGAGCTATCTGCAGACGTTCGCATTTTCGGAGCAGGCCTTCTGGAGGCACCCGGTACGGAACACCTAAGTTACGTTTGAAGTTTGAGGGGGCAAGACAAGCAAGCAGCCCCAGTCTCTGTGCCTCTGTGCGAGCAGTGCCATGGGCAGATGAGGCTGAGCAACAGCTTTCCAGGCTAGCTCTTTCTGCCTGCGAGCTATCTGCAGACGTTAGCACTTTCAGAGCACTTGTGATAGAGGTGCTCTGCACGGACCCCCGAATCTACGTTTGAAGTTTGAGGTGGCAAGACAAGCAAGCAGCTCCAGTCTCTGTGCCTCTGTGCGAGCAGTGCCATGGGCAGATGAGGCTGAGCAACAGCTTTCCAGGCTAGCTCTTTCTGCCTGCGAGCTATCTGCAGCCGTTCGCATTTTCAGAGCAGGGCTGCCGGATACGCCGGCCAAGGACCCACAAAGCTACGTTTGAAGTTTGAGGGGGCAAGACAAGCAAGCAGCCCCAGTCTCTGTGCCTCTGTGCGAGCAGTGCCATGGGCAGATGAGGCGAAGCAACAGCTTTCCAGGCTAGCTCTTTCTGGCTGCGAGCTATCTGCAGACGTTCGCATTTTCGGAGCAGCCCTGCTGTAGGCACCCGGTACGGACCACCTAAGTTACGTTTGAAGTTTGAGGGGGCAAGACAAGCAAGCAGCCCCAGTCTCTGTGCCTCTGTGCGAGCAGTGCCATGGGCAGATGAGGCTGAGCAACAGCTTTCCAGGCTAGCTCTTTCTGGCTGCGAGCTATCTGCAGACGTTCGCATTTTCGGAGCAGGCCTTCTGGAGGCGCCCGCCAAGTTCCCCCTAAGCAACGTTTGAAGTTTGAGGTGGCAAGACAAGCAAGCAGCCCCAGTCTCTGTGCCTCTGTGCGAGCAGTGCCATGGGCAGATGAGGTTGAGGAAGAGCTTTCCAGGCTAGCTCTTTCTGCCTGCGAGCTATCTGCAGCCGTTCGCATTTTCGGAGCAGGGCTGACGGAGGCCCCCTGCACGGAACCCCAAAGATAATTTTGAAGTTTGAGGTGGAAGACAAGCAAGGAAGCAGCCCCAGTATCTGTGCCTCTGTGCGAGCAGTGCCATGGGCAGATGAGGCTGAGCAACAGCTTTCCAGGCTAGCTCTTTCTGCCTGCGAGCTATCTGCAGCCGTTCGCATTTTCAGAGCAGGGCTGCCGGATACGCCGGCCAAGGACCCACAAAGCTACGTTTGAAGTTTGAGGGGGCAAGACAAGCAAGCAGCCCCAGTATCTGTGCCTCTGTGCGAGCAGTGCCATGGGCAGATGAGGCGAAGCAACAGCTTTCCAGGCTAGCTCTTTCTGGCTGCGAGCTATCTGCAGACGTTCGCATTTTCGGCGCAGCCCTGCTGTAGGCACCCGGTACGGACCACCTAAGTTACGTTTGAAGTTTGAGGGGGCAAGACAAGCAAGCAGCCCCAGTCTCTGTGCCTCTGTGCGAGCAGTGCCATGGGCAGATGAGGCTGAGCAACAGCTTTCCAGGCTAGCTCTTTCTGGCTGCGAGCTATCTGCAGACGTTCGCATTTTCGGAGCAGGCCTTCTGGAGGCGCCCGCCAAGTTCCCCCTAAGCAACGTTTGAAGTTTGAGGTGGCAAGACAAGCAAGCAGCCCCAGTCTCTGTGCCTCTGTGCGAGCAGTGCCATGGGCAGATGAGGTTGAGGAAGAGCTTTCCAGGCTAGTTCTTTCTGCCTGCGAGCTATCTGCAGCCGTTCGCATTTTCGGAGCAGGGCTGACGGAGGCCCCCTGCACGGAACCCCAAAGATAATTTTGAAGTTTGAGGTGGAAGACAAGCAAGGAAGCAGCCCCAGTCTCTGTGCCTCTGTGCGAGCAGTGCCATGGGCAGATGAGGCTGAGCAACAGCTTTCCAGGCTAGCTCTTTCTGCCTGCGAGCTATCTGCAGACGTTCGCATTTTCGGAGCAGTCCTTCTGGAGGCACCCGGTACGGAACACCTAAGTTACGTTTGAAGTTTGAGGTGGCAAGACAAGCAAGCAGCCCCAGTCTCTGTGCCTCTGTGCGAGCAGTGCCATGGGCAGATGAGGCTGAGCAACAGCTTTCCAGGCTAGCTCTTTCTGCCTGCGAGCTATCTGCAGACGTTAGAACTTTCAGAGCACTTGTGATAGAGGTGCTCTGCACGGACCCCCGAATCTACGTTTGAAGTTTGAGGTGGCAAGACAAGCAAGCAGCTCCAGTCTCTGTGCCTCTGTGCGAGCAGTGCCATGGGCAGATGAGGCTGAGCAACAGCTTTCCAGGCTAGCTCTTTCTGCCTGCGAGCTATCTGCAGCCGTTCGCATTTTCAGAGCAGGGCTGCCGGATACGCCGGCCAAGGACCCACAAAGCTACGTTTGAAGTTTGAGGGGGCAAGACAAGCAAGCAGCCCCAGTCTCTGTGCCTCTGTGCGAGCAGTGCCATGGGCAGATGAGGCTGAGCAACAGCTTTACAGGGTAGCTCTTTCTGCCTGCGAGCTATCTGCAGACGTTCGCATTTTCAGAGCAGGCCTTCTGGAGGCTCCCGCCAAGTTCCCCCTAAGCAACGTTTGAAGTTTGAGGTTTCAAGACAAGCAAGCAGCCCCAGTCTCTGTGCCTCTGTGCGAGCAGTGCCATGGGCAGATGACGCTGAGCAACAGTTTTCCAGGCTAGCTCTTTCTGCCTGCGAGCTATCTGCAGACGTTCGCATTTTCAGAGCAGGGCTGATAGAGGTGCTCTGCACGGACCCCCGAATCTACGTTTAAAGTTTGAGGGAGCAAGACAAGCAAGCAGCCCCAGTCTCTGTGCCTCTGTGCGAGCAGTGCCATGGGCAGATGAGGCTGAGCAACAGCTTCCCAGGCTAGCTCTTTCTGCCTGCGAGCTATCTGCAGACGTTCGCATTTTGGGAGCAGGCCTTCTGGAGGCACCCGGTACGGACCACCTAAGTTACGTTTGAAGTTTGAGGGGGCAAGACAAGTAAGCAGCCCCAGTCTCTCTGCCTCTGTGCGAGCAGTGCCATGGGCAGATGAGGCTGAGCAACAGCTTTCCAGGCTAGCTCTTTCTGGCTGCGAGCTATCTGCAGACGTTCGCATTTTCGGAGCAGGCCTTCTGGAGGCGCCCCCCAAGTTCCCCCTAAGCTACGTTTGAAGTTTGAGGTGGCAAGACAAGCAAGCAGCCCCAGTCTCTGTGCCTCTGTGCGAGCAGTGCCATGGGCAGATGAGGCTGAGCAACAGCTTTCCAGGCTAGCTCTTTCTGCCTGCGAGCTATCTGCAGACGTTCGCATTTTCGGAGCAGGACTGACGGAGGCCCCCTGCACGGAACCCCAAAGATACATTTGAAGTTTGAGGTGGAAGACAAGCAAGGAAGCAGCCCCAGTCTCTGTGCCTCTGTGCGAGCAGTGCCATGGGCAGATGAGGCTGAGCAACAGCTTTCCAGGCTAGCTCTTTCTGCCTGCGAGCTATCTGCAGACGTTCGCATTTTCAGAGCAGGGCTGCGGGATATTCCCTGCACAGACCGCCAAAGCTACGATTGAAGTTTGACGGGTTCAAGACAAGAAAGCATCCCCAGTCTCTGTGCCTCTGTGCGAGCAGTGCCATGTTGCAGATGAGGCTGAGCAACAGCTTTCCAGGCTTGCTTTTTCTGGCTGCGAGCTATCTGGAGACGTTCGCATTTTCAGAACAGGGCTTCTGGAGGTGCCCTGCACGGACCCCCGAAGATACGTTTGAAGATTGAGGTGTCAAGACAAGCAAGCAGGCCCAGTCTATGTGCCTCTGTGCGAGCAGTGCCATGGGCAGATGAGGGTGAGCAAGAGCTTTCCAGGCTAGCTCTTTCTGCCTGCGAGCTATCTGCAGACGTTCGCATTTTCAGAGCAGGGCTGATAGAGGTGCTCTGCACGGACCCCCGAATCTACGTTTGAAGTTTGAGGGAGCAAGACAAGCAAGCAGCCCCAGTCTCTGTGCCTCTGTGCGAGCAGTGCCATGGGCAGATGAGGCTGAGCAACAGCTTTCCAGGCTAGCTCTTTCTGCCTGCGAGCTATCTGCATACGTTAGCACTTTAAGAGCACTTCTGATAGAGGTGCTCTGCACGGACCCCCGAATCTACGTTTGAAGTTTGAGGTGTCAAGACAAGCAAGCAGCCCCAGTCTCTGTGCCTCTGTGCGAGCAGTGCCATGGGCAGATGAGGCTGAGCAACAGCTTTCCAGGCTAGCTCTTTCTGCCTGCGAGCTATCTGCAGCCGTTCGCATTTTCAGAGCAGGGCTGCCGGATACGCCGGCCAAGGACCCACAAAGCTACGTTTGAAGTTTGAGAGGGCAAGACAAGCAAGCAGCCCCAGTCTCTGTGCCTCTGTGCGAGCAGTGCCATGGGCAGATGAGGCGAAGCAACAGCTTTCCAGGCTAGCTCTTTCTGGCTGCGAGCTATCTGCAGACGTTCGCATTTTCGGAGCAGCCCTTCTGTAGGCACCCGGTACGGACCACCTAAGTTACGTTTGAAGTTTGAGGGGGCAAGACAAGCAAGCAGCCCCAGTCTCTGTGCCTCTGTGCGAGCAGTGCCATGGGCAGATGAGGCTGAGCAACAGCTTTCCAGGCTAGCTCTTTCTGGCTGCGAGCTATCTGCAGACGTTCGCATTTTCGGAGCAGGCCTTCTGGAGGCGCCCGCCAAGTTCCCCCTAAGCAACGTTTGAAGTTTGAGGTGGCAAGACAAGCAAGCAGCCCCAGTCTCTGTGCCTCTGTGCGAGCAGTGCCATGGGCAGATGAGGTTGAGCAAGAGCTTTCCAGGCTAGATCTTTCTGCCTGCGAGTTATCTGCAGACGTTCGCATTTTCAGAGCAGGGCTGATAGAGGTGCTCTGCACGGACCCCCGAATCTACGTTTGAAGTTTGAGGTGTCAAGACAAGCAAGCAGCCCCAGTCTCTGTGCCTCTGTGCGAGCAGTGCCATGGGCAGACGAGGCTGAGCAACAGCTTTCCAGGCTAGCTCTTTCTGCCTGCGAGCTATCTGCAGCCGTTCGCATTTTCGGAGCAGGGCTGACGGAGGCCCCCTGCACGGAACCCCAAAGATAATTTAGAAGTTTGAGGTGGAAGACAAGCAAGGAAGCAGCCCCAGTCTCTGTGCCTCTGTGCGAGCAGTGCCATGGGCAGATGAGGCTGAGCAACAGCTTTCCAGGCTAGCTCTTTCTGCCTGCGAGCTATCTGCAGACGTTCGCATTTTCGGAGCAGGCCTTCTGGAGGCACCCGGTACGGAACACCTAAGTTACGTTTGAAGTTTGAGGGGGCAAGACAAGCAAGCAGCCCCAGTCTCTGTGCCTCTGTGCGAGCAGTGCCATGGGCAGATGAGGCTGAGCAACAGCTTTCCAGGCTAGCTCTTTCTGCCT
Source organism: Opisthocomus hoazin (assembly GCF_030867145.1). NCBI lineage: Eukaryota > Metazoa > Chordata > Aves > Opisthocomiformes > Opisthocomidae > Opisthocomus > Opisthocomus hoazin. The sequence continues at coordinate 14,045,651 of NC_134430.1, read as the reverse complement.
GCGAGCTATCTGCAGACGTTAGCACTTTCAGAGCACTTGTGATAGAGGTGCTCTGCACGGACAACCGAATCTACGTTTGAAGTTTGAGGTGGCAAGACAAGCAAGCAGCTCCAGTCTCTGTGCCTCTGTGCGAGCAGTGCCATGGGCAGATGAGGCTGAGCAACAGCTTTCCAGGCTAGCTCTTTCTGCCTGCGAGCTATCTGCAGCCGTTCGCATTTTCAGAGCAGGGCTGCCGGATACGCCGGCCAAGGACCCACAAAGCTACGTTTGAAGTTTGAGGGGGCAAGACAAGCAAGCAGCCCCAGTCTCTGTGCCTCTGTGCGAGCAGTGCCATGGGCAGATGAGGCTGAGCAACAGCTTTACAGGGTAGCTCTTTCTGCCTGCGAGCTATCTGCAGACGTTCGCATTTTCAGAGCAGGCCTTCTGGAGGCTCCCGTCAAGTTCCCCCTAAGCAACGTTTGAAGTTTGAGGGGGCAAGACAAGCAAGCAGCCCCAGTCTCTGTGCCTCTGTGCGAGCAGTGCCATGGGCAGATGACGCTGAGCAACAGTTTTCCAGGCTAGCTCTTTCTGCCTGCGAGCTATCTGCAGACGTTCGCATTTTCAGAGCAGGGCTGATAGAGGTGCTCTGCACGGACCCCCGAATCTACGTTTAAAGTTTGAGGGAGCAAGACAAGCAAGCAGCCCCAGTCTCTGTGCCTCTGTGCGAGCAGTGCCATGGGCAGATGAGGCTGAGCAACAGCTTCCCAGGCTAGCTCTTTCTGCCTGCGAGCTATCTGCAGACGTTCGCATTTTGGGAGCAGGCCTTCTGGAGGCACCCGGTACGGACCACCTAAGTTACGTTTGAAGTTTGAGGGGGCAAGACAAGTAAGCAGCCCCAGTCTCTCTGCCTCTGTGCGAGCAGTGCCATGGGCAGATGAGGCTGAGCAACAGCTTTCCAGGCTAGCTCTTTCTGGCTGCGAGCTATCTGCAGACGTTCGCATTTTCGGAGCAGGCCTTCTGGAGACGCCCGCCAAGTTCCCCCTAAGCTACGTTTGAAGTTTGAGGGGGCAAGACAAGCAAGCAGCCCCAGTCTCTGTGCCTCTGTGCGAGCAGTGCCATGGGCAGATGAGGCTGAGCAACAGCTTTCCAGGCTAGCTCTTTCTGCCTGCGAGCTATCTGCAGACGTTCGCATTTTCGGAGCAGGACTGACGGAGGCCCCCTGCACGGAACCCCAAAGATACATTTGAAGTTTGAGGTGGAAGACAAGCAAGGAAGCAGCCCCAGTCTCTGTGCCTCTGTGCGAGCAGTGCCATGGGCAGATGAGGCTGAGCAACAGCTTTCCAGGCTAGCTCTTTCTGCCTGCGAGCTATCTGCAGACGTTCGCATTTTCAGAGCAGGGCTGCGGGATATTCCCTGCACAGACCGCCAAAGCTACGATTGAAGTTTGACGGGTTCAAGACAAGAAAGGATCCCCAGTCTCTGTGCCTCTGTGCGAGCAGTGCCATGTTGCAGATGAGGCTGAGCAACAGCTTTCCAGGCTTGCTTTTTCTGGCTGCGAGCTATCTGGAGACGTTCGCATTTTCAGAACAGGGCTTCTGGAGGTGCCCTGCACGGACCCCCGAAGATACGTTTGAAGATTGAGGTGTCAAGACAAGCAAGCAGGCCCAGTCTATGTGCCTCTGTGCGAGCAGTGCCATGGGCAGATGAGGGTGAGCAAGAGCTTTCCAGGCTAGCTCTTTCTGCCTGCGAGCTATCTGCAGACGTTCGCATTTTCAGAGCAGGGCTGATCGAGGTGCTCTGCACGGACCCCCGAATCTACGTTTGAAGTTTGAGGGAGCAAGACAAGCAAGCAGCCCCAGTCTCTGTGCCTCTGTGCGAGCAGTGCCATGGGCAGATGAGGCTGAGCAACAGCTTTCCAGGCTAGCTCTTTCTGCCTGCGAGCTATCTGCAGACGTTAGCACTTTCAGAGCACTTCTGATAGAGGTGCTCTGCACGGACCCCCGAATCTACGTTTGAAGTTTGAGGGAGCAAGACAAGCAAGCAGCCCCAGTCTCTGTGCCTCTGTGCGAGCAGTGCCATGGGCAGATGAGGCTGAGCAACAGCTTTCCAGGCTAGCTCTTTCTGCCTGCGAGCTATCTGCAGCCGTTCGCATTTTCAGAGCAGGGCTGCCGGATACGCCGGCCAAGGACCCACAAAGCTACGTTTGAAGTTTGAGAGGGCAAGACAAGCAAGCAGCCCCAGTCTCTGTGCCTCTGTGCGAGCAGTGCCATGGGCAGATGAGGCTGAGCAACAGCTTTCCAGGCTAGCTCTTTCTGGCTGCGAGCTATCTGCAGACGTTCGCATTTTCGAAGCAGCCCTGCTGTAGGCACCCGGTACGGACCACCTAAGTTACGTTTGAAGTTTGAGGGGGCAAGACAAGCAAGCAGCCCCAGTCTCTGTGCCTCTGTGCGAGCAGTGCCATGGGCAGATGAGGCTGAGCAACAGCTTTCCAGGCTAGCTCTTTCTGGCTGCGAGCTATCTGCAGACGTTCGCATTTTCGGAGCAGGCCTTCTGGAGGCGCCCGCCAAGTTCCCCCTAAGCAACGTTTGAAGTTTGAGGTGGCAAGACAAGCAAGCAGCCCCAGTCTCTGTGCCTCTGTGCGAGCAGTGCCATGGGCAGATGAGGTTGAGCAAGAGCTTTCCAGGCTAGATCTTTCTGCCTGCGAGTTATCTGCAGACGTTCGCATTTTCAGAGCAGGGCTGATAGAGGTGCTCTGCACGGACCCCCGAATCTACGTTTGAAGTTTGAGGGAGCAAGACAAGCAAGCAGCCCCAGTCTCTGTGCCTCTGTGCGAGCAGTGCCATGGGCAGACGAGGCTGAGCAACAGCTTTCCAGGCTAGCTCTTTCTGCCTGCGAGCTATCTGGAGCCGTTCGCATTTTCGGAGCAGGGCTGACGGAGGCCCCCTGCACGGAACAACAAAGATAATTTTGAAGTTTGAGGTGGAAGACAAGCAAGGAAGCAGCCCCAGTCTCTGTGCCTCTGTGCGAGCAGTGCCATGGGCAGATGAGGCTGAGCAACAGCTTTCCAGGCTAGCTCTTTCTGCCTGCGAGCTATCTGCAGACGTTCGCATTTTCGGAGCAGGCCTTCTGGAGGCACCCGGTACGGAACACCTAAGTTACGTTTGAAGTTTGAGGGGGCAAGACAAGCAAGCAGCCCCAGTCTCTGTGCCTCTGTGCGAGCAGTGCCATGGGCAGATGAGGCTGAGCAACAGCTTTCCAGGCTAGCTCTTTCTGCCTGCGAGCTATCTGCAGACGTTAGCACTTTCAGAGCACTTGTGATAGAGGTGCTCTGCACGGACCCCCGAATCTACGTTTGAAGTTTGAGGTGGCAAGACAAGCAAGCAGCTCCAGTCTCTGTGCCTCTGTGCGAGCAGTGCCATGGGCAGATGAGGCTGAGCAACAGCTTTCCAGGCTAGCTCTTTCTGCCTGCGAGCTATCTGCAGCCGTTCGCATTTTCAGAGCAGGGCTGCCGGATACGCCGGCCAAGGACCCACAAAGCTACGTTTGAAGTTTGAGGGGGCAAGACAAGCAAGCAGCCCCAGTCTCTGTGCCTCTGTGCGAGCAGTGCCATGGGCAGATGAGGCTGAGCAACAGCTTTACAGGGTAGCTCTTTCTGCCTGCGAGCTATCTGCAGACGTTCGCATTTTCAGAGCAGGCCTTCTGGAGGCTCCCGCCAAGTTCCCCCTAAGCAACGTTTGAAGTTTGAGGTTTCAAGACAAGCAAGCAGCCCCAGTCTCTGTGCCTCTGTGCGAGCAGTGCCATGGGCAGATGACGCTGAGCAACAGTTTTCCAGGCTAGCTCTTTCTGCCTGCGAGCTATCTGCAGACGTTCGCATTTTCAGAGCAGGGCTGATAGAGGTGCTCTGCACGGACCCCCGAATCTACGTTTAAAGTTTGAGGGAGCAAGACAAGCAAGCAGCCCCAGTCTCTGTGCCTCTGTGCGAGCAGTGCCATGGGCAGATGAGGCTGAGCAACAGCTTCCCAGGCTAGCTCTTTCTGCCTGCGAGCTATCTGCAGACGTTCGCATTTTGGGAGCAGGCCTTCTGGAGGCACCCGGTACGGACCACCTAAGTTACGTTTGAAGTTTGAGGGGGCAAGACAAGTAAGCAGCCCCAGTCTCTCTGCCTCTGTGCGAGCAGTGCCATGGGCAGATGAGGCTGAGCAACAGCTTTCCAGGCTAGCTCTTTCTGGCTGCGAGCTATCTGCAGACGTTCGCATTTTCGGAGCAGGCCTTCTGGAGACGCCCGCCAAGTTCCCCCTAAGCTACGTTTGAAGTTTGAGGGGGCAAGACAAGCAAGCAGCCCCAGTCTCTGTGCCTCTGTGCGAGCAGTGCCATGGGCAGATGAGGCTGAGCAACAGCTTTCCAGGCTTGCTTTTTCTGGCTGCGAGCTATCTGCAGACGTTCGCATTTTCAGAACAGGGCTTCTGGAGGTGCCCTGCACGGACCCCCGAAGATACGTTTGAAGTTTGAGGTGTCAAGACAAGCAAGCAGGCCCCGTCTATGTGCCTCTGTGCGAGCAGTGCCATGGGCAGATGAGGCTGAGCAACAGCTTTCCAGGCTAGCTCTTTCTGGCTGCGAGCTATCTGCAGACGTTCGCATTTTCAGAGCAGGGCTGCCGGATACGCCGGCCAAGGACCCACAAAGATACGTTTGAAGTTTGAGAGGGCAAGACAAGCAAGCAGCCCCAGTCTCTGTGCCTCTGTGCGAGCAGTGCCATGGGCAGATGAGGCGAAGCCACAGCTTTCCAGGCTAGCTCTTTCTGGCTGCGAGCTATCTGCAGACGTTCGCATTTTCGGAGCAGGCCTGCTGGAGGCACCCGGTACGGACCACCTAAGTTACGTTTGAAGTTTGAGGGGGCAAGGCAAGCAAGCAGCCCCAGTCTCTGTGCCTCTGTGCGAGCAGTGCCATGGGCAGATGAGGCTGAGCAACAGCTTTCCAGGCTAGCTCTTTCTGGCTGCGAGCTATCTGCAGACGTTCGCATTTTCGGAGCAGGCCTTATGGAGGCGCCCGCCAAGTTCCCCCTAAGCAACGTTTGAAGTTTGAGGTGGCAAGACAAGCAAGCAGCCCCAGTCTCTGTGCCTCTGTGCGAGCAGTGCCATGGGCAGATGACGCTGAGCAACAGTTTTCCAGGCTAGCTCTTTCTGGCTGCGAGCTATCTGCAGACGTTCGCATTTTCAGAGCAGGGCTGATAGAGGTGCTGTGCACGGACCCACGAATCTACGTTTAAAGTTTGAGGGAGCAAGACAAGCAAGCAGCCCCAGTCTCTGTGCCTCTGTGCGAGCAGTGCCATGGGCAGATGAGGCTGAGCAACAGCTTTCCAGGCTAGCTCTTTCTGCCTGCGAGCTATCTGCAGACGTTCGCATTTTGGGAGCAGGGCTGCCGGATACCCCGGCCAAGGACCCACAAAGCTACGTTTGAAGTTTGAGGGGGCAAAACAAGCAAGCAGCCCCAGTCTCTGTGCCTCTGTGTGAGCAGTGCCATCGGCACATGAGGCTGAGCAACAGCTTCCCAGGCTAGCTCTTTCTGGCTGCGAGCTATCTGCAGACGTTCGCATTTTCATAGCAGGGCTGCGGGATATTCCCTCCACGGACCGCCAAAGCTACGTTTGAAGTTTGAGGGTTTCAAGACAAGCAAGCAGCCCCAGTCTCTGTGCCTCTGTGCGAGCAGTGCCATGGGCAGATGACGCTGAGCAACAGCTTTCCAGGCTAGTTCTTTCTGCCTGCGAGCTATCTGCAGACGTTCGCATTTTCAGAGCAGGGCTGCGGGATTTTCCCTGCACAGACCGCCAAAGCTACGATTGAAGTTTGACGGGTTCAAGACAAGAAAGCATCCCCAGTATCTGTGCCTCTGTGCGAGCAGTGCCATGGGCAGATGAGGCTGAGCAACAGCTTTCCAGGCTTGCTTTTTCTGGCTGCGAGCTATCTGCAGACGTTCGCATTTTCGGAGCAGGCCTTCTGGAGGCACCCGGTACGGAACACCTAAGTTACGTTTGAAGTTTGAGGGGGCAAGACAAGCAAGCAGCCCCAGTCTCTGTGCCTCTGTGCGAGCAGTGCCATGGGCAGATGAGGCTGAGCAACAGCTTTCCAGGCTAGCTCTTTCTGCCTGCGAGCTATCTGCAGACGTTAGCACTTTCAGAGCACTTGTGATAGAGGTGCTCTGCACGGACCCCCGAATCTACGTTTGAAGTTTGAGGTGTCAAGACAAGCAAGCAGCCCCAGTCTCTGTGCCTCTGTGCGAGCAGTGCCATGGGCAGATGAGGCTGAGCAACAGCTTTCCAGGCTAGCTCTTTCTGCCTGCGAGCTATCTGCAGCCGTTCGCATTTTCAGAGCAGGGCTGCCGGATACGCCGGCCAAGGACCCACAAAGCTACGTTTGAAGTTTGAGGGGGCAAGACAAGCAAGCAGCCACATTCTCTGTGCCTCTGTGCGAGCAGTGCCATGGGCAGATGAGGCTGAGCAACAGCTTTCCAGGCTAGCTCTTTCTGCCTGCGAGCTATCTGCAGACGTTCGCATTTTCAGAGCAGGCCTTCTGGAGGCTCCCGCCAAGTTCCCCCTAAGCAACGTTTGAAGTTTGAGGTTTCAAGACAAGCAAGCAGCCCCAGTCTCTGTGCCTCTGTGCGAGCAGTGCCATGGGCAGATGACGCTGAGCAACAGTTTTCCAGGCTAGCTCTTTCTGCCTGCGAGCTATCTGCAGACGTTCGCATTTTCAGAGGAGGGCTGATAGAGGTGCTCTGCACGGACCCCCGAATCTACGTTTAAAGTTTGAGGGAGCAAGACAAGCAAGGAAGCAGCCCCAGTCTCTGTGCCTCTGTGCGAGCAGTGCCATGGGCAGATGAGGCTGAGCAACAGCTTTCCAGGCTAGCTCTTTCTGCCTGCGAGCTATCTGCAGACGTTCGCATGTTCAGAGCAGGGCTGCGGGATATTCCCTGCACAGACCGCCAAAGCTACGATTGAAGTTTGACGGGTTCAAGACAAGAAAGCATCCCCAGTCTCTGTGCCTCTGTGCGAGCAGTGCCATGGGCAGATGAGGCTGAGCAACAGCTTTCCAGGCTTGCTTTTTCTGGCTGCGAGCTATCTGCAGACGTTCGCATTTTCGGAGCAGGCCTTCTGGAGGCACCCGGTACGGAACACCTAAGTTACGTTTGAAGTTTGAGGGGGCAAGACAAGCAAGCATCCCCAGTCTCTGTGCCTCTGTGCGAGCAGTGCCATGGGCAGATGAGGCTGAGCAACAGCTTTCCAGGCTAGCTCTTTCTGGCTGCGAGCTATCTGCAGACGTTAGCACTTTCAGAGCACTTGTGATAGAGGTGCTCTGCACGGACCCCCGAATCTACGTTTGAAGTTTGAGGTGTCAAGACAAGCAAGCAGCCCCAGTCTCTGTGCCTCTGTGCGAGCAGTGCCATGGGCAGATGAGGCTGAGCAACAGCTTTCCAGGCTAGCTCTTTCTGCCTGCGAGCTATCTGCAGCCGTTCGCATTTTCAGAGCAGGGCTGCCGGATACGCCGGCCAAGGACCCACAAAGCTACGTTTGAAGTTTGAGGGGGCAAGACAAGCAAGCAGCCACATTCTCTGTGCCTCTGTGCGAGCAGTGCCATGGGCAGATGAGGCTGAGCAACAGCTTTCCAGGCTAGCTCTTTCTGCCTGCGAGCTATCTGCAGACGTTCGCATTTTCAGAGCAGGCCTTCTGGAGGCTCCCGCCAAGTTCCCCCTAAGCAACGTTTGAAGTTTGAGGTTTCAAGACAAGCAAGCAGCCCCAGTCTCTGTGCCTCTGTGCGAGCAGTGCCATGGGCAGATGACGCTGAGCAACAGTTTTCCAGGCTAGCTCTTTCTGCCTGCGAGCTATCTGCAGACGTTCGCATTTTCAGAGGAGGGCTGATAGAGGTGCTCTGCACGGACCCCCGAATCTACGTTTAAAGTTTGAGGGAGCAAGACAAGCAAGCAGCCCCAGTCTCTGTGCCTCTGTGCGAGCAGTGCCATGGGCAGATGAGGCTGAGCAACAGCTTTCCAGGCTAGCTCTTTCTGCCTGCGAGCTATCTGCAGACGTTCGCATTTTCAGAGCAGGGCTGCGGGATATTCCCTGCACAGACCGCCAAAGCTACGATTGAAGTTTGACGGGTTCAAGACAAGAAAGCATCCCCAGTATCTGTGCCTCTGTGCGAGCAGTGCCATGGGCAGATGAGGCTGAGCAACAGCTTTCCAGGCTTGCTTTTTCTGGCTGCGAGCTATCTGCAGACGTTCGCATTTTCGGAGCAGGCCTTCTGGAGGCACCCGGTACGGAACACCTAAGTTACGTTTGAAGTTTGAGGGGGCAAGACAAGCAAGCAGCCCCAGTCTCTGTGCCTCTGTGCGAGCAGTGCCATGGGCAGATGAGGCTGAGCAACAGCTTTCCAGGCTAGCTCTTTCTGGCTGCGAGCTATGTGCAGACGTTAGCACTTTCAGAGCACTTGTGATAGAGGTGCTCTGCACGGACCCCCGAATCTACGTTTGAAGTTTGAGGTGTCAAGACAAGCAAGCAGCCCCAGTCTCTGTGCCTCTGTGCGAGCAGTGCCATGGGCAGATGAGGCTGAGCAACAGCTTTCCAGGCTAGCTCTTTCTGCCTGCGAGCTATCTGCAGCCGTTCGCATTTTCAGAGCAGGGCTGCCGGATACGCCGGCCAAGGACCCACAAAGCTACGTTTGAAGTTTGAGGGGGCAAGACAAGCAAGCAGCCACATTCTCTGTGCCTCTGTGCGAGCAGTGCCATGGGCAGATGAGGCTGAGCAACAGCTTTCCAGGCTAGCTCTTTCTGCCTGCGAGCTATCTGCAGACGTTCGCATTTTCAGAGCAGGCCTTCTGGAGGCTCCCGCCAAGTTCCCCCTAAGCAACGTTTGAAGTTTGAGGTTTCAAGACAAGCAAGCAGCCCCAGTCTCTGTGCCTCTGTGCGAGCAGTGCCATGGGCAGATGACGCTGAGCAACAGTTTTCCAGGCTAGCTCTTTCTGCCTGCGAGCTATCTGCAGACGTTCGCATTTTCAGAGGAGGGCTGATAGAGGTGCTCTGCACGGACCCCCGAATCTACGTTTAAAGTTTGAGGGAGCAAGACAAGCAAGCAGCCCCAGTCTCTGTGCCTCTGTGCGAGCAGTGCCATGGGCAGATGAGGCTGAGCAACAGCTTTCCAGGCTAGCTCTTTCTGCCTGCGAGCTATCTGCAGACGTTCGCATTTTCAGAGCAGGGCTGCGGGATATTCCCTGCACAGACCGCCAAAGCTACGATTGAAGTTTGACGGGTTCAAGACAAGAAAGCATCCCCAGTCTCTGTGCCTCTGTGCGAGCAGTGCCATGGGCAGATGAGGCTGAGCAACAGCTTTCCAGGCTTGCTTTTTCTGGCTGCGAGCTATCTGCAGACGTTCGCATTTTCAGAACAGGGCTTCTGGAGGTGCCCTGCACGGACCCCCGAAGATACGTTTGAAGTTTGAGGTGTCAAGACAAGCAAGCAGGCCCCGTCTATGTGCCTCTGTGCGAGCAGTGCCATGGGCAGATGAGGCTGAGCAACAGCTTTCCAGGCTTGCTCTTTCTGCCTGCGAGCTATCTGCAGCCGTTCGCATTTTCAGAGCAGGGCTGCCGGATACGCCGGCCAAGGACCCACAAAGCTACGTTTGAAGTTTGAGAGGGCAAGACAAGCAAGCAGCCCCAGTCTCTGTGCCTCTGTGCGAGCAGTGCCATGGGCAGATGAGGCGAAGCCACAGCTTTCCAGGCTAGCTCTTTCTGGCTGCGAGCTATCTGCAGACGTTCGCATTTTCGGAGCAGGCCTGCTGGAGGCACCCGGTACGGACCACCAAAGTTACGTTTGAAGTTTGAGGGGGCAAGACAAGCAAGCAGCCCCAGTCTCTGTGCCTCTGTGCGAGCAGTGCCATGGGCAGATGAGGCTGAGCAACAGCTTTCCAGGCTAGCTCTTTCTGGCTGCGAGCTATCTGCAGACGTTCGCATTTTCGGAGCAGGCCTTATGGAGGCGCCCGCCAAGTTCCCCCTAAGCAACGTTTGAAGTTTGAGGTGGCAAGACAAGCAAGCAGCCCCAGTCTCTGTGCCTCTGTGCGAGCAGTGCCATGGGCAGATGACGCTGAGCAACAGTTTTCCAGGCTAGCTCTTTCTGGCTGCGAGCTATCTGCAGACGTTCGCATTTTCAGAGCAGGGCTGATAGAGGTGCTGTGCACGGACCCACGAATCTACGTTTAAAGTTTGAGGGAGCAAGACAAGCAAGCAGCCCCAGTCTCTCTGCCTCTGTGCGAGCAGTGCCATGGGCAGATGAGGCTGAGCAACAGCTTTCCAGGCTAGCTCTTTCTGCCTGCGAGCTATCTGCAGACGTTCGCATTTTGGGAGCAGGGCTGCGGGATATTCCCTGCACGGACCGCCAAAGCTACGTTTGAAGTTTGAGGGTTTCAAGACAAGCAAGCATCCCCAGTCTCTGTGCCTCTGTGCGAGCAGTGCCATGGGCAGATGAGGCTGAGCAACAGCTTTCCAGGCTTGCTTTTTCTGGCTGCGAGCTATCTGCAGACGTTCGCATTTTCAGAACAGGGCTTCTGGAGGTGCCCTGCACGGACCCCCTAAGCTACGTTTGAAGTTTGAGGTGTCAAGACAAGCAAGCAGGCCCCGTCTATGTGCCTCTGTGCGAGCAGTGCCATGGGCAGATGAGGCTGAGCAACAGCTTTCCAGGCTAGCTCTTTCTGCCTGCGAGCTATCTGCAGCCGTTCGCATTTTCAGAGCAGGGCTGCCGGATACGCCGGCCAAGGACCCACAAAGCTACGTTTGAAGTTTGAGAGGGCAAGACAAGCAAGCAGCCCCAGTCTCTGTGCCTCTGTGCGAGCAGTGCCATGGGCAGATGAGGCGAAGCCACAGCTTTCCAGGCTAGCTCTTTCTGGCTGCGAGCTATCTGCAGACGTTCGCATTTTCGGAGCAGGCCTGCTGGAGGCACCCGGTACGGACCACCTAAGTTACGTTTGAAGTTTGAGGGGGCAAGACAAGCAAGCAGCCCCAGTCTCTGTGCCTCTGTGCGAGCAGTGCCATGGGCAGATGAGGCTGAGCAACAGCTTTCCAGGCTAGCTCTTTCTGGCTGCGAGCTATCTGCAGACGTTCGCATTTTGGGAGCAGGGCTGCCGGATACCCCGGCCAAGGACCCACAAAGCTACGTTTGAAGTTTGAGGGGGCAAAACAAGCAAGCAGCCCCAGTCTCTGTGCCTCTGTGTGAGCAGTGCCATGGGCAGATGAGGCTGAGCAACAGCTTTCCAGGCTAGCTCTTTCTGCCTGCGAGCTATCTGCAGACGTTCGCATTTTCATAGCAGGGCTGCGGGATATTCCCTGCACGGACCGCCAAAGCTACGTTTGAAGTTTGAGGGTTTTAAGACAAGCAAGCATCCCCAGTCTCTGTGCCTCTGTGCGAGCAGTGCCATAGGCAGATGACGCTGAGCAACAGCTTTCCAGGCTAGCTCTTTCTGGCTGCGAGCTATCTGCAGACGTTCGCATTTTCAGAGCAGGGCTGATAGAGGTGCTCTGCACGGACCCCCGAATCTACGTTTGAGGTTTGAGGGAGCAAGACAAGCAAGCAGCCCCAGTCTCTGTGCCTCTGTGCGAGCAGTGCCATGGGCAGATGAGGCTGAGCAACAGCTTTCCAGGCTAGCTCTTTCTGCCTGCGAGCTATCTGCAGACGTTCGCATTTTCAGAGCAGGGCTGCGGGATTTTCCCTGCACAGACCGCCAAAGCTACGATTGAAGTTTGACGGGTTCAAGACAAGAAAGCATCCCCAGTATCTGTGCCTCTGTGCGAGCAGTGCCATGGGCAGATGAGGCTGAGCAACAGCTTTCCAGGCTTGCTTTTTCTGGCTGCGAGCTATCTGCAGACGTTCGCATTTTCGGAGCAGGCCTTCTGGAGGCACCCGGTACGGAACACCTAAGTTACGTTTGAAGTTTGAGGGGGCAAGACAAGCAAGCAGCCCCAGTCTCTGTGCCTCTGTGCGAGCAGTGCCATGGGCAGATGAGGCTGAGCAACAGCTTTCCAGGCTAGCTCTTTCTGCCTGCGAGCTATCTGCAGACGTTAGCACTTTCAGAGCACTTGTGATAGAGGTGCTCTGCACGGACCCCCGAATCTACGTTTGAAGTTTGAGGTGGCAAGACAAGCAAGCAGCCCCAGTCTCTGTGCCTCTGTGCGAGCAGTGCCATGGGCAGATGAGGCTGAGCAACAGCTTTCCAGGCTAGCTCTTTCTGCCTGCGAGCTATCTGCAGCCGTTCGCATTTTCAGAGCAGGGCTGCCGGATACGCCGGCCAAGGACCCACAAAGTTACGTTTGAAGTTTGAGGGGGCAAGACAAGCAAGCAGCCCCAGTCTCTGTGCCTCTGTGCGAGCAGTGCCATGGGCAGATGAGGCTGAGCAACAGCTTTCCAGGCTAGCTCTTTCAGGCTGCGAGCTATCTGCAGACGTTCGCATTTTGGGAGCAGGCCTTCTGGAGGCACCCCGTACGGACCACCTAAGTTACGTTTGAAGTTTGAGGGGGCAAGACAAGTAAGCAGCCCCAGTCTCTGTGCCTCTGTGCGAGCAGTGCCATGGGCAGATGAGGCGAAGCCACAGCTTTCCAGGCTAGCTCTTTCTGGCTGCGAGCTATCTGCAGACGTTCGCATTTTCAGAACAGGGCTTCTGGAGGTGCCCTGCACGGACCCCCGAAGATACGTTTGAAGTTTGAGGTGTCAAGACAAGCAAGCAGGCCCCGTCTATGTGCCTCTGTGCGAGCAGTGCCATGGGCAGATGAGGCTGAGCAACAGCTTTCCAGGCTAGCTCTTTCTGCCTGCGAGCTATCTGCAGACGTTCGCATTTTCAGAGCAGGGCTGCGGGATTTTCCCTGCACAGACCGCCAAAGCTACGATTGAAGTTTGACGGGTTCAAGACAAGAAAGCATCCCCAGTATCTGTGCCTCTGTGCGAGCAGTGCCATGGGCAGATGAGGCTGAGCAACAGCTTTCCAGGCTTGCTTTTTCTGGCTGCGAGCTATCTGCAGACGTTCGCATTTTCGGAGCAGGCCTTCTGGAGGCACCCGGTACGGAACACCTAAGTTACGTTTGAAGTTTGAGGGGGCAAGACAAGCAAGCAGCCCCAGTCTCTGTGCCTCTGTGCGAGCAGTGCCATGGGCAGATGAGGCTGAGCAACAGCTTTCCAGGCTAGCTCTTTCTGCCTGCGAGCTATCTGCAGACGTTAGCACTTTCAGAGCACTTGTGATAGAGGTGCTCTGCACGGACCCCCGAATCTACGTTTGAAGTTTGAGGTGGCAAGACAAGCAAGCAGCCCCAGTCTCTGTGCCTCTGTGCGAGCAGTGCCATGGGCAGATGAGGCTGAGCAACAGCTTTCCAGGCTAGCTCTTTCTGCCTGCGAGCTATCTGCAGCCGTTCGCATTTTCAGAGCAGGGCTGCCGGATACGCCGGCCAAGGACCCACAAAGTTACGTTTGAAGTTTGAGGGGGCAAGACAAGCAAGCAGCCCCAGTCTCTGTGCCTCTGTGCGAGCAGTGCCATGGGCAGATGAGGCTGAGCAACAGCTTTCCAGGCTAGCTCTTTCAGGCTGCGAGCTATCTGCAGACGTTCGCATTTTGGGAGCAGGCCTTCTGGAGGCACCCCGTACGGACCACCTAAGTTACGTTTGAAGTTTGAGGGGGCAAGACAAGTAAGCAGCCCCAGTCTCTGTGCCTCTGTGCGAGCAGTGCCATGGGCAGATGAGGCGAAGCCACAGCTTTCCAGGCTAGCTCTTTCTGGCTGCGAGCTATCTGCAGACGTTCGCATTTTCAGAACAGGGCTTCTGGAGGTGCCCTGCACGGACCCCCGAAGATACGTTTGAAGTTTGAGGTGTCAAGACAAGCAAGCAGGCCCCGTCTATGTGCCTCTGTGCGAGCAGTGCCATGGGCAGATGAGGCTGAGCAACAGCTTTCCAGGCTAGCTCTTTCTGGCTGCGAGCTATCTGCAGCCGTTCGCATTTTCAGAGCAGGGCTGCCGGATACGCCGGCCAAGGACCCACAAAGCTACGTTTGAAGTTTGAGAGGGCAAGACAAGCAAGCAGCCCCAGTCTCTGTGCCTCTGTGCGAGCAGTGCCATGGGCAGATGAGGCGAAGCCACAGCTTTCCAGGCTAGCTCTTTCTGGCTGCGAGCTATCTGCAGACGTTCGCATTTTCGGAGCAGGCCTGCTGGAGGCACCCGGTACGGACCACCTAAGTTACGTTTGAAGTTTGAGGGGGCAAGACAAGCAAGCAGCCCCAGTCTCTGTGCCTCTGTGCGAGCAGTGCCATGGGCAGATGAGGCTGAGCAACAGCTTTCCAGGCTAGCTCTTTCTGGCTGCGAGCTATCTGCAGACGTTCGCATTTTCGGAGCAGGCCTTATGGAGGCGCCCGCCAAGTTCCCCCTAAGCAACGTTTGAAGTTTGAGGTGGCAAGACAAGCAAGCAGCCCCAGTCTCTGTGCCTCTGTGCGAGCAGTGCCATGGGCAGATGAGGCTGAGCAACAGTTTTCCAGGCTAGCTCTTTCTGGCTGCGAGCTATCTGCAGACGTTCGCATTTTCAGAGCAGGGCTGATAGAGGTGCTGTGCACGGACCCACGAATCTACGTTTAAAGTTTGAGGGAGCAAGACAAGCAAGCAGCCCCAGTCTCTGTGCCTCTGTGCGAGCAGTGCCATGGGCAGATGAGGCTGAGCAACAGCTTTCCAGGCTAGCTCTTTCTGCCTGCGAGCTATCTGCAGACGTTCGCATTTTGGGAGCAGGGCTGCCGGATACCCCGGCCAAGGACCCACAAAGCTACGTTTGAAGTTTGAGGGGGCAAAACAAGCAAGCAGCCCCAGTCTCTGTGCCTCTGTGCGAGCAGTGCCATGGGCAGATGAGGTTGAGCAAGAGCTTTCCAGGCTAGCTCTTTCTGCCTGCGAGCTATCTGCAGACGTTCGCATTTTCAGAGCAGGGCTGATAGAGGTGCTCTGCACGGACCCCCGAATCTACGTTTGAGGTTTGAGGGAGCAAGACAAGCAAGCAGCCCCAGTCTCTGTGCCTCTGTGCGAGCAGTGCCATGGGCAGATGAGGCTGAGCAACAGCTTTCCAGGCTAGCTCTTTCTGCCTGCGAGCTATCTGCAGACGTTCGCATTTTCAGAGCAGGGCTGCGGGATTTTCCCTGCACAGACCGCCAAAGCTACGATTGAAGTTTGACGGGTTCAAGACAAGAAAGCATCCCCAGTATCTGTGCCTCTGTGCGAGCAGTGCCATGGGCAGATGAGGCTGAGCAACAGCTTTCCAGGCTTGCTTTTTCTGGCTGCGAGCTATCTGCAGACGTTCGCATTTTCGGAGCAGACCTTCTGGAGGCACCCGGTACGGAACACCTAAGTTACGTTTGAAGTTTGAGGTGGCAAGACAAGCAAGCAGCCCCAGTCTCTGTGCCTCTGTGCGAGCAGTGCCATGGGCAGATGAGGCTGAGCAACAGCTTTCCAGGCTAGCTCTTTCTGCCTGCGAGCTATCTGCAGACGTTAGCACTTTCAGAGCACTTGTGATAGAGGTGCTCTGCACGGACCCCCGAATCTACGTTTGAAGTTTGAGGTGTCAAGACAAGCAAGCAGCCCCAGTCTCTGTGCCTCTGTGCGAGCAGTGCCATGGGCAGATGAGGCTGAGCAACAGCTTTCCAGGCTAGCTCTTTCTGCCTGCGAGCTATCTGCAGCCGTTCGCATTTTCAGAGCAGGGCTGCCGGATACGCCGGCCAAGGACCCACAAAGCTACGTTTGAAGTTTGAGGGGGCAAGACAAGCAAGCAGCCACATTCTCTGTGCCTCTGTGCGAGCAGTGCCATGGGCAGATGAGGCTGAGCAACAGTTTTCCAGGCTAGCTCTTTCTGGCTGCGAGCTATCTGCAGACGTTCGCATTTTCAGAGGAGGGCTGATAGAGGTGCTCTGCACGGACCCCCGAATCTACGTTTAAAGTTTGAGGTGGCAAGACAAGCAAGCAGCCCCAGTCTCTGTGCCTCTGTGCGAGCAGTGCCATGGGCAGATGAGGCTGAGCAACAGCTTTCCAGGCTAGCTCTTTCTGCCTGCGAGCTATCTGCAGCCGTTCGCATTTTCAGAGCAGGGCTGCCGGATACGCCGGCCAAGGACCCACAAAGTTACGTTTGAAGTTTGAGGGGGCAAGACAAGCAAGCAGCCCCAGTCTCTGTGCCTCTGTGCGAGCAGTGCCATGGGCAGATGAGGCTGAGCAACAGCTTTCCAGGCTAGCTCTTTCAGGCTGCGAGCTATCTGCAGACGTTCGCATTTTGGGAGCAGGCCTTCTGGAGGCACCCCGTACGGACCACCTAAGTTACGTTTGAAGTTTGAGGGGGCAAGACAAGTAAGCAGCCCCAGTCTCTGTGCCTCTGTGCGAGCAGTGCCATGGGCAGATGAGGCGAAGCCACAGCTTTCCAGGCTAGCTCTTTCTGGCTGCGAGCTATCTGCAGACGTTCGCATTTTCAGAACAGGGCTTCTGGAGGTGCCCTGCACGGACCCCCGAAGATACGTTTGAAGTTTGAGGTGTCAAGACAAGCAAGCAGGCCCCGTCTATGTGCCTCTGTGCGAGCAGTGCCATGGGTAGATGA
This sequence comes from Opisthocomus hoazin, assembly GCF_030867145.1. Lineage (NCBI taxonomy): Eukaryota > Metazoa > Chordata > Aves > Opisthocomiformes > Opisthocomidae > Opisthocomus > Opisthocomus hoazin. The sequence continues at coordinate 14,029,050 of NC_134430.1, read as the reverse complement.
GGCTGAGCAACAGCTTTCCAGGCTAGCTCTTTCTGGCTGCGAGCTATCTGCAGCCGTTCGCATTTTCAGAGCAGGGCTGCCGGATACGCCGGCCAAGGACCCACAAAGCTACGTTTGAAGTTTGAGAGGGCAAGACAAGCAAGCAGCCCCAGTCTCTGTGCCTCTGTGCGAGCAGTGCCATGGGCAGATGAGGCGAAGCCACAGCTTTCCAGGCTAGCTCTTTCTGGCTGCGAGCTATCTGCAGACGTTCGCATTTTCGGAGCAGGCCTGCTGGAGGCACCCGGTACGGACCACCTAAGTTACGTTTGAAGTTTGAGGGGGCAAGACAAGCAAGCAGCCCCAGTCTCTGTGCCTCTGTGCGAGCAGTGCCATGGGCAGATGAGGCTGAGCAACAGCTTTCCAGGCTAGCTCTTTCTGGCTGCGAGCTATCTGCAGACGTTCGCATTTTCGGAGCAGGCCTTATGGAGGCGCCCGCCAAGTTCCCCCTAAGCAACGTTTGAAGTTTGAGGTGGCAAGACAAGCAAGCAGCCCCAGTCTCTGTGCCTCTGTGCGAGCAGTGCCATGGGCAGATGAGGCTGAGCAACAGTTTTCCAGGCTAGCTCTTTCTGGCTGCGAGCTATCTGCAGACGTTCGCATTTTCAGAGCAGGGCTGATAGAGGTGCTGTGCACGGACCCACGAATCTACGTTTAAAGTTTGAGGGAGCAAGACAAGCAAGCAGCCCCAGTCTCTGTGCCTCTGTGCGAGCAGTGCCATGGGCAGATGAGGCTGAGCAACAGCTTTCCAGGCTAGCTCTTTCTGCCTGCGAGCTATCTGCAGACGTTCGCATTTTGGGAGCAGGGCTGCCGGATACCCCGGCCAAGGACCCACAAAGCTACGTTTGAAGTTTGAGGGGGCAAAACAAGCAAGCAGCCCCAGTCTCTGTGCCTCTGTGCGAGCAGTGCCATGGGCAGATGAGGTTGAGCAAGAGCTTTCCAGGCTAGCTCTTTCTGCCTGCGAGCTATCTGCAGACGTTCGCATTTTCAGAGCAGGGCTGATAGAGGTGCTCTGCACGGACCCCCGAATCTACGTTTGAGGTTTGAGGGAGCAAGACAAGCAAGCAGCCCCAGTCTCTGTGCCTCTGTGCGAGCAGTGCCATGGGCAGATGAGGCTGAGCAACAGCTTTCCAGGCTAGCTCTTTCTGCCTGCGAGCTATCTGCAGACGTTCGCATTTTCAGAGCAGGGCTGCGGGATTTTCCCTGCACAGACCGCCAAAGCTACGATTGAAGTTTGACGGGTTCAAGACAAGAAAGCATCCCCAGTATCTGTGCCTCTGTGCGAGCAGTGCCATGGGCAGATGAGGCTGAGCAACAGCTTTCCAGGCTTGCTTTTTCTGGCTGCGAGCTATCTGCAGACGTTCGCATTTTCGGAGCAGACCTTCTGGAGGCACCCGGTACGGAACACCTAAGTTACGTTTGAAGTTTGAGGTGGCAAGACAAGCAAGCAGCCCCAGTCTCTGTGCCTCTGTGCGAGCAGTGCCATGGGCAGATGAGGCTGAGCAACAGCTTTCCAGGCTAGCTCTTTCTGCCTGCGAGCTATCTGCAGACGTTAGCACTTTCAGAGCACTTGTGATAGAGGTGCTCTGCACGGACCCCCGAATCTACGTTTGAAGTTTGAGGTGTCAAGACAAGCAAGCAGCCCCAGTCTCTGTGCCTCTGTGCGAGCAGTGCCATGGGCAGATGAGGCTGAGCAACAGCTTTCCAGGCTAGCTCTTTCTGCCTGCGAGCTATCTGCAGCCGTTCGCATTTTCAGAGCAGGGCTGCCGGATACGCCGGCCAAGGACCCACAAAGCTACGTTTGAAGTTTGAGGGGGCAAGACAAGCAAGCAGCCACATTCTCTGTGCCTCTGTGCGAGCAGTGCCATGGGCAGATGAGGCTGAGCAACAGCTTTCCAGGCTAGCTCTTTCTGCCTGCGAGCTATCTGCAGACGTTCGCATTTTCAGAGCAGGCCTTCTGGAGGCTCCCGCCAAGTTCCCCCTAAGCAACGTTTGAAGTTTGAGGTTTCAAGACAAGCAAGCAGCCCCAGTCTCTGTGCCTCTGTGCGAGCAGTGCCATGGGCAGATGACGCTGAGCAACAGTTTTCCAGGCTAGCTCTTTCTGGCTGCGAGCTATCTGCAGACGTTCGCATTTTCAGAGGAGGGCTGATAGAGGTGCTCTGCACGGACCCCCGAATCTACGTTTAAAGTTTGAGGGAGCAAGACAAGCAAGCAGCCCCAGTCTCTGTGCCTCTGTGCGAGCAGTGCCATGGGCAGATGAGGCTGAGCAACAGCTTTCCAGGCTAGCTCTTTCTGCCTGCGAGCTATCTGCAGACGTTCGCATTTTGGGAGCAGGCCTTCTGGAGGCACCCGGTACGGACCACCTAAGTTACGTTTGAAGTTTGAGGGGGCAAGACAAGTAAGCAGCCCCAGTCTCTGTGCCTCTGTGCGAGCAGTGCCATGGGCAGATGAGGCTGAGCAACAGCTTTCCAGGCTAGCTCTTTCTGCCTGCGAGCTATCTGCAGACGTTCGCATTTTCGGAGCAGGGCTTACGGAGGCCCCCTGCACGGAACCCCAAAGATACTTTTGAAGTGTGAGGTGGAAGACAAGCAAGGAAGCAGCCCCAGTCTCTGTGCCTCTGTGCGAGCAGTGCCATGGGCAGATGAGGCTGAGCAACAGCTTTCCAGGCTAGCTCTTTCTGGCTGCGAGCTATCTGCAGACGTTCGCATTTTCAGAGCAGGGCTGCCGGATACGCCGGCCAAGGACCCACAAAGCTACGTTTGAAGTTTGAGAGGGCAAGACAAGCAAGCAGCCCCAGTCTCTGTGCCTCTGTGCGAGCAGTGCCATGGGCAGATGAGGCGAAGCCACAGCTTTCCAGGCTAGCTCTTTCTGGCTGCGAGCTATCTGCAGACGTTCGCATTTTCGGAGCAGGCCTGCTGGAGGCACCCGGTACGGACCACCTAAGTTACGTTTGAAGTTTGAGGGGGCAAGACAAGCAAGCAGCCCCAGTCTCTGTGCCTCTGTGCGAGCAGTGCCATGGGCAGATGAGGCTGAGCAACAGCTTTCCAGGCTAGCTCTTTCTGGCTGCGAGCTATCTGCAGACGTTCGCATTTTCGGAGCAGGCCTTATGGAGGCGCCCGCCAAGTTCCCCCTAAGCAACGTTTGAAGTTTGAGGTGGCAAGACAAGCAAGCAGCCCCAGTCTCTGTGCCTCTGTGCGAGCAGTGCCATGGGCAGATGAGGCTGAGCAACAGTTTTCCAGGCTAGCTCTTTCTGGCTGCGAGCTATCTGCAGACGTTCGCATTTTCAGAGCAGGGCTGATAGAGGTGCTGTGCACGGACCCACGAATCTACGTTTAAAGTTTGAGGGAGCAAGACAAGCAAGCAGCCCCAGTCTCTGTGCCTCTGTGCGAGCAGTGCCATGGGCAGATGAGGCTGAGCAACAGCTTTCCAGGCTAGCTCTTTCTGCCTGCGAGCTATCTGCAGACGTTCGCATTTTGGGAGCAGGGCTGCCGGATACCCCGGCCAAGGACCCACAAAGCTACGTTTGAAGTTTGAGGGGGCAAAACAAGCAAGCAGCCCCAGTCTCTGTGCCTCTGTGCGAGCAGTGCCATGGGCAGATGAGGTTGAGCAAGAGCTTTCCAGGCTAGCTCTTTCTGCCTGCGAGCTATCTGCAGACGTTCGCATTTTCAGAGCAGGGCTGATAGAGGTGCTCTGCACGGACCCCCGAATCTACGTTTGAGGTTTGAGGGAGCAAGACAAGCAAGCAGCCCCAGTCTCTGTGCCTCTGTGCGAGCAGTGCCATGGGCAGATGAGGCTGAGCAACAGCTTTCCAGGCTAGCTCTTTCTGCCTGCGAGCTATCTGCAGACGTTCGCATTTTCAGAGCAGGGCTGCGGGATTTTCCCTGCACAGACCGCCAAAGCTACGATTGAAGTTTGACGGGTTCAAGACAAGAAAGCATCCCCAGTATCTGTGCCTCTGTGCGAGCAGTGCCATGGGCAGATGAGGCTGAGCAACAGCTTTCCAGGCTTGCTTTTTCTGGCTGCGAGCTATCTGCAGACGTTCGCATTTTCGGAGCAGGCCTTCTGGAGGCACCCGGTACGGAACACCTAAGTTACGTTTGAAGTTTGAGGGGGCAAGACAAGCAAGCAGCCCCAGTCTCTGTGCCTCTGTGCGAGCAGTGCCATGGGCAGATGAGGCTGAGCAACAGCTTTCCAGGCTAGCTCTTTCTGCCTGCGAGCTATCTGCAGACGTTAGCACTTTCAGAGCACTTGTGATAGAGGTGCTCTGCACGGACCCCCGAATCTACGTTTGAAGTTTGAGGTGGCAAGACAAGCAAGCAGCCCCAGTCTCTGTGCCTCTGTGCGAGCAGTGCCATGGGCAGATGAGGCTGAGCAACAGCTTTCCAGGCTAGCTCTTTCTGCCTGCGAGCTATCTGCAGCCGTTCGCATTTTCAGAGCAGGGCTGCCGGATACGCCGGCCAAGGACCCACAAAGTTACGTTTGAAGTTTGAGGGGGCAAGACAAGCAAGCAGCCCCAGTCTCTGTGCCTCTGTGCGAGCAGTGCCATGGGCAGATGAGGCTGAGCAACAGCTTTCCAGGCTAGCTCTTTCAGGCTGCGAGCTATCTGCAGACGTTCGCATTTTGGGAGCAGGCCTTCTGTAGGCACCCGGTACGGACCACCTAAGTTACGTTTGAAGTTTGAGGGGGCAAGACAAGTAAGCAGCCCCAGTCTCTGTGCCTCTGTGCGAGCAGTGCCATGGGCAGATGAGGCGAAGCCACAGCTTTCCAGGCTAGCTCTTTCTGGCTGCGAGCTATCTGCAGACGTTCGCATTTTCAGAACAGGGCTTCTGGAGGTGCCCTGCACGGACCCCCGAAGATACGTTTGAAGTTTGAGGTGTCAAGACAAGCAAGCAGGCCCCGTCTATGTGCCTCTGTGCGAGCAGTGCCATGGGCAGATGAGGCTGAGCAACAGCTTTCCAGGCTAGCTCTTTCTGGCTGCGAGCTATCTGCAGCCGTTCGCATTTTCAGAGCAGGGCTGCCGGATACGCCGGCCAAGGACCCACAAAGCTACGTTTGAAGTTTGAGAGGGCAAGACAAGCAAGCAGCCCCAGTCTCTGTGCCTCTGTGCGAGCAGTGCCATGGGCAGATGAGGCGAAGCCACAGCTTTCCAGGCTAGCTCTTTCTGGCTGCGAGCTATCTGCAGACGTTCGCATTTTCGGAGCAGGCCTGCTGGAGGCACCCGGTACGGACCACCTAAGTTACGTTTGAAGTTTGAGGGGGCAAGACAAGCAAGCAGCCCCAGTCTCTGTGCCTCTGTGCGAGCAGTGCCATGGGCAGATGAGGCTGAGCAACAGCTTTCCAGGCTAGCTCTTTCTGGCTGCGAGCTATCTGCAGACGTTCGCATTTTCGGAGCAGGCCTTATGGAGGCGCCCGCCAAGTTCCCCCTAAGCAACGTTTGAAGTTTGAGGTGGCAAGACAAGCAAGCAGCCCCAGTCTCTGTGCCTCTGTGCGAGCAGTGCCATGGGCAGATGAGGCTGAGCAACAGTTTTCCAGGCTAGCTCTTTCTGGCTGCGAGCTATCTGCAGACGTTCGCATTTTCAGAGCAGGGCTGATAGAGGTGCTGTGCACGGACCCACGAATCTACGTTTAAAGTTTGAGGGAGCAAGACAAGCAAGCAGCCCCAGTCTCTGTGCCTCTGTGCGAGCAGTGCCATGGGCAGATGAGGCTGAGCAACAGCTTTCCAGGCTAGCTCTTTCTGCCTGCGAGCTATCTGCAGACGTTCGCATTTTGGGAGCAGGGCTGCCGGATACCCCGGCCAAGGACCCACAAAGCTACGTTTGAAGTTTGAGGGGGCAAAACAAGCAAGCAGCCCCAGTCTCTGTGCCTCTGTGCGAGCAGTGCCATGGGCAGATGAGGCTGAGCAACAGCTTTCCAGGCTTGCTTTTTCTGGCTGCGAGCTATCTGCAGACGTTCGCATTTTCGGAGCAGGCCTTCTGGAGGCACCCGGTACGGAACACCTAAGTTACGTTTGAAGTTTGAGGTGGCAAGACAAGCAAGCAGCCCCAGTCTCTGTGCCTCTGTGCGAGCAGTGCCATGGGCAGATGAGGCTGAGCAACAGCTTTCCAGGCTAGCTCTTTCTGCCTGCGAGCTATCTGCAGACGTTAGCACTTTCAGAGCACTTGTGATAGAGGTGCTCTGCACGGACCCCCGAATCTACGTTTGAAGTTTGAGGTGTCAAGACAAGCAAGCAGCCCCAGTCTCTGTGCCTCTGTGCGAGCAGTGCCATGGGCAGATGAGGCTGAGCAACAGCTTTCCAGGCTAGCTCTTTCTGCCTGCGAGCTATCTGCAGCCGTTCGCATTTTCAGAGCAGGGCTGCCGGATACGCCGGCCAAGGACCCACAAAGCTACGTTTGAAGTTTGAGGGGGCAAGACAAGCAAGCAGCCACATTCTCTGTGCCTCTGTGCGAGCAGTGCCATGGGCAGATGAGGCTGAGCAACAGCTTTCCAGGCTAGCTCTTTCTGCCTGCGAGCTATCTGCAGACGTTCGCATTTTCAGAGCAGGCCTTCTGGAGGCTCCCGCCAAGTTCCCCCTAAGCAACGTTTGAAGTTTGAGGTTTCAAGACAAGCAAGCAGCCCCAGTCTCTGTGCCTCTGTGCGAGCAGTGCCATGGGCAGATGACGCTGAGCAACAGTTTTCCAGGCTAGCTCTTTCTGGCTGCGAGCTATCTGCAGACGTTCGCATTTTCAGAGGAGGGCTGATAGAGGTGCTCTGCACGGACCCCCGAATCTACGTTTAAAGTTTGAGGGAGCAAGACAAGCAAGCAGCCCCAGTCTCTGTGCCTCTGTGCGAGCAGTGACATGGGCAGATGAGGCTGAGCAACAGCTTTCCAGGCTAGCTCTTTCTGCCTGCGAGCTATCTGCAGACGTTCGCATTTTGGGAGCAGGCCTTCTGGAGGCACCCGGTACGGACCACCTAAGTTACGTTTGAAGTTTGAGGGGGCAAGACAAGTAAGCAGCCCCAGTCTCTCTGCCTCTGTGCGAGCAGTGCCATGGGCAGATGAGGCTGAGCAACAGCTTTCCAGGCTAGCTCTTTCTGGCTGCGAGCTATCTGCAGACGTTCGCATTTTCGGAGCAGGCCTTCTGGAGACGCCCGCCAAGTTCCCCCTAAGCTACGTTTGAAGTTTTAGGTGGCAAGACAAGCAAGCAGCCCCAGTCTCTGTGCCTCTGTGCGAGCAGTGCCATGGGCAGATGAGGCTGAGCAACAGCTTTCCAGGCTAGCTCTTTCTGCCTGCGAGCTATCTGCAGACGTTCGCATTTTCGGAGCAGGGCTTACGGAGGCCCCCTGCACGGAACCCCAAAGATACTTTTGAAGTGTGAGGTGGAAGACAAGCAAGGAAGCAGCCCCAGTCTCTGTGCCTCTGTGCGAGCAGTGCCATGGGCAGATGAGGCTGAGCAACAGCTTTCCAGGCTAGCTCTTTCTGGCTGCGAGCTATCTGCAGACGTTCGCATTTTCAGAGCAGGGCTGCCGGATACGCCGGCCAAGGACCCACAAAGCTACGTTTGAAGTTTGAGAGGGCAAGACAAGCAAGCAGCCCCAGTCTCTGTGCCTCTGTGCGAGCAGTGCCATGGGCAGATGAGGCGAAGCCACAGCTTTCCAGGCTAGCTCTTTCTGGCTGCGAGCTATCTGCAGACGTTCGCATTTTCGGAGCAGGCCTGCTGGAGGCACCCGGTACGGACCACCTAAGTTACGTTTGAAGTTTGAGGGGGCAAGACAAGCAAGCAGCCCCAGTCTCTGTGCCTCTGTGCGAGCAGTGCCATGGGCAGATGAGGCTGAGCAACAGCTTTCCAGGCTAGCTCTTTCTGGCTGCGAGCTATCTGCAGACGTTCGCATTTTCGGAGCAGGCCTTATGGAGGCGCCCGCCAAGTTCCCCCTAAGCAACGTTTGAAGTTTGAGGTGGCAAGACAAGCAAGCAGCCCCAGTCTCTGTGCCTCTGTGCGAGCAGTGCCATGGGCAGATGAGGCTGAGCAACAGTTTTCCAGGCTAGCTCTTTCTGGCTGCGAGCTATCTGCAGACGTTCGCATTTTCAGAGCAGGGCTGATAGAGGTGCTGTGCACGGACCCACGAATCTATGTTTAAAGTTTGAGGGAGCAAGACAAGCAAGCAGCCCCAGTCTCTGTGCCTCTGTGCGAGCAGTGCCATGGGCAGATGAGGCTGAGCAACAGCTTTCCAGGCTAGCTCTTTCTGCCTGCGAGCTATCTGCAGACGTTCGCATTTTGGGAGCAGGGCTGCCGGATACCCCGGCCAAGGACCCACAAAGCTACGTTTGAAGTTTGAGGGGGCAAAACAAGCAAGCAGCCCCAGTCTCTGTGCCTCTGTGCGAGCAGTGCCATGGGCAGATGAGGTTGAGCAAGAGCTTTCCAGGCTAGCTCTTTCTGCCTGCGAGCTATCTGCAGACGTTCGCATTTTCAGAGCAGGGCTGATAGAGGTGCTCTGCACGGACCCCCGAATCTACGTTTGAGGTTTGAGGGAGCAAGACAAGCAAGCAGCCCCAGTCTCTGTGCCTCTGTGCGAGCAGTGCCATGGGCAGATGAGGCTGAGCAACAGCTTTCCAGGCTAGCTCTTTCTGCCTGCGAGCTATCTGCAGACGTTCGCATTTTCAGAGCAGGGCTGCGGGATTTTCCCTGCACAGACCGCCAAAGCTACGATTGAAGTTTGACGGGTTCAAGACAAGAAAGCATCCCCAGTATCTGTGCCTCTGTGCGAGCAGTGCCATGGGCAGATGAGGCTGAGCAACAGCTTTCCAGGCTTGCTTTTTCTGGCTGCGAGCTATCTGCAGACGTTCGCATTTTCGGAGCAGGCCTTCTGGAGGCACCCGGTACGGAACACCTAAGTTACGTTTGAAGTTTGAGGTGGCAAGACAAGCAAGCAGCCCCAGTCTCTGTGCCTCTGTGCGAGCAGTGCCATGGGCAGATGAGGCTGAGCAACAGCTTTCCAGGCTAGCTCTTTCTGCCTGCGAGCTATCTGCAGACGTTAGCACTTTCAGAGCACTTGTGATAGAGGTGCTCTGCACGGACCCCCGAATCTACGTTTGAAGTTTGAGGTGTCAAGACAAGCAAGCAGCCCCAGTCTCTGTGCCTCTGTGTGAGCAGTGCCATGGGCAGATGAGGCTGAGCAACAGCTTTCCAGGCTAGCTCTTTCTGCCTGCGAGCTATCTGCAGCCGTTCGCATTTTCAGAGCAGGGCTGCCGGATACGCCGGCCAAGGACCCACAAAGCTACGTTTGAAGTTTGAGGGGGCAAGACAAGCAAGCAGCCACATTCTCTGTGCCTCTGTGCGAGCAGTGCCATGGGCAGATGAGGCTGAGCAACAGCTTTCCAGGCTAGCTCTTTCTGCCTGCGAGCTATCTGCAGACGTTCACATTTTCAGAGCAGGCCTTCTGGAGGCTCCCGCCAAGTTCCCCCTAAGCAACGTTTGAAGTTTGAGGTTTCAAGACAAGCAAGCAGCCCCAGTCTCTGTGCCTCTGTGCGAGCAGTGCCATGGGCAGATGACGCTGAGCAACAGTTTTCCAGGCTAGCTCTTTCTGGCTGCGAGCTATCTGCAGACGTTCGCATTTTCAGAGGAGGGCTGATAGAGGTGCTCTGCACGGACCCCCGAATCTACGTTTAAAGTTTGAGGGAGCAAGACAAGCAAGCAGCCCCAGTCTCTGTGCCTCTGTGCGAGCAGTGCCATGGGCAGATGAGGCTGAGCAACAGCTTTCCAGGCTAGCTCTTTCTGCCTGCGAGCTATCTGCAGACGTTCGCATTTTGGGAGCAGGCCTTCTGGAGGCACCCGGTACGGACCACCTAAGTTACGTTTGAAGTTTGAGGGGGCAAGACAAGTAAGCAGCCCCAGTCTCTCTGCCTCTGTGCGAGCAGTGCCATGGGCAGATGAGGCTGAGCAACAGCTTTCCAGGCTAGCTCTTTCTGGCTGCGAGCTATCTGCAGACGTTCGCATTTTCGGAGCAGGCCTTCTGGAGACGCCCGCCAAGTTCCCCCTAAGCTACGTTTGAAGTTTTAGGTGGCAAGACAAGCAAGCAGCCCCAGTCTCTGTGCCTCTGTGCGAGCAGTGCCATGGGCAGATGAGGCTGAGCAACAGCTTTCCAGGCTAGCTCTTCCTGCCTGCGAGCTATCTGCAGACGTTCGCATTTTCGGAGCAGGGCTTACGGAGGCCCCCTGCACGGAACCCCACAGATACTTTTGAAGTGTGAGGTGGAAGACAAGCAAGGAAGCAGCCCCAGTCTCTGTGCCTCTGTGCGAGCAGTGCCATGGGCAGATGAGGCTGAGCAACAGCTTTCCAGGCTAGCTCTTTCTGCCTGCGAGCTATCTGCAGACGTTCGCATTTTCAGAGCAGGGCTGCCGGATACGCCGGCCAAGGACCCACAAAGCTACGTTTGAAGTTTGAGAGGGCAAGACAAGCAAGCAGCCCCAGTCTCTGTGCCTCTGTGCGAGCAGTGCCATGGGCAGATGAGGCGAAGCCACAGCTTTCCAGGCTAGCTCTTTCTGGCTGCGAGCTATCTGCAGACGTTCGCATTTTCGGAGCAGGCCTGCTGGAGGCACCCGGTACGGACCACCTAAGTTACGTTTGAAGTTTGAGGTGGCAAGACAAGCAAGCAGCCCCAGTCTCTGTGCCTCTGTGCGAGCAGTGCCATGGGCAGATGACGCTGAGCAACAGTTTTCCAGGCTAGCTCTTTCTGGCTGCGAGCTATCTGCAGACGTTCGCATTTTCAGAGCAGGGCTGATAGAGGTGCTGTGCACGGACCCACGAATCTACGTTTAAAGTTTGAGGGAGCAAGACAAGCAAGCAGCCCCAGTCTCTGTGCCTCTGTGCGAGCAGTGCCATGGGCAGATGAGGCTGAGCAACAGCTTTCCAGGCTAGCTCTTTCTGCCTGCGAGCTATCTGCAGACGTTCGCATTTTTGGAGCAGGTCTGTCGGAGGCATAAGAGAAAGGCCACTTATTATACGATTGAATTTTCAGGTGGCAAGACAAGCAAGCAGCCCCAGTCTCTGTGCCTCTGTGCGAGCAGTGCCATGGGCAGATGAGGTTGAGCAAGAGCTTTCCAGGCTAGCTCTTTCTGCCTGCGAGCTATCTGCAGACGTTCGCATTTTCAGAGCAGGGCTGATAGAGGTGCTCTGCACGGACCCCCGAATTTACGTTTGAGGTTTGAGGGAGCAAGACAAGCAAGCAGCCCCAGTCTCTGTGCCTCTGTGCGAGCAGTGCCATGGGCAGATGAGGCTGAGCAACAGCTTTCCAGGCTAGCTCTTTCTGGCTGCGAGCTATCTGCAGACGTTCGCATTTTCAGAGCAGGGCTGCGGGATTTTCCCTGCACAGACCGCCAAAGCTACGATTGAAGTTTGACGGGTTCAAGACAAGAAAGCATCCCCAGTATCTGTGCCTCTGTGCGAGCAGTGCCATGGGCAGATGAGGCTGAGCAACAGCTTTCCAGGCTTGCTTTTTCTGGCTGCGAGCTATCTGGAGACGTTCGCATTTTCAGAACAGGGCTTCTGGAGGTGCCCTGCACGGACCCCCGAAGATACGTTTGAAGTTTGAGGTGTCAAGACAAGCAAGCAGGCCCCGTCTATGTGCCTCTGTGTGAGCAGTGCCATGGGCAGATGAGGCTGAGCAACAGCTTTCCAGGCTAGCTCTTTCTGCCTGCGAGCTATCTGCAGCCGTTCGCATTTTCAGAGCAGGGCTGCCGGATACGCCGGCCAAGGACCCACAAAGTTACGTTTGAAGTTTGAGAGGGCAAGACAAGCAAGCAGCCCCAGTGTCTGTGCCTCTGTGCGAGCAGTGCCATGGGCAGATGAGGCTGAGCAACAGCTTTCCAGGCTAGCTCTTTCTGGCTGCGAGCTATCTGCAGACGTTCGCATTTTCAGAGCAGGCCTTCTGGAGGCGCCCGCCAAGTTCCCCCTAAGCTACGTTTGAAGTTTGAGAGGGCAAGACAAGCAAGCAGCCCCAGTCTCTGTGCCTCTGTGCGAGCAGTGCCACGGGCAGATGAGGCTGAGCAACAGCTTTCCAGGCTAGCTCTTTCTGCCTGCGAGCTATCTGCAGACGTTCGCCTTTTCGGAGCAGGGCTAATGGAGGCCCCCTACACGGAATCCCAAAGATACTTTTGAAGTGTGAGATGGCAAGACAAGCAAGCAAGCATCCCCAGTCTCTGTGCCTCTGTGCGAGCAGTGCCATGGGCAGATGACGCTGAGCAACAGCTTTCCAGGCTAGCTCTTTCTGGCTGCGAGCTATCTGCAGACGTTCGCATTTTCAGAGCAGGGCTGATAGAGGTGCTCTGCACGGACCCCCGAATCTACGTTTGAAGTTTGAGGGAGCAAGACAAGCAAGCAGCCCCAGTCTCTGTGCCTCTGTGCGAGCAGTGCCATGGGCAGATGAGGCTGAGCAACAGCTTTCCAGGCTAGCTCTTTCTGGCTGCGAGCTATTTGCAGCCGTTCACATTTTCGGAGCAGGGCTGACGGAGGCCCCCTGCACGGACCCCAAAGATACTTTTGAAGTTTGAGGTGGAAGACAAGCAAGGAAGCAACCCCAGTCTCTGTGCCTCTGTGCGAGCAGTGCCATGGGCAGATGAGGCTGAGCAACAGCTTTCCAGGCTAGCTCTTTCTGCCTGCGAGCTATCTGCAGACGTTCGCATTTTCAGAGCAGGGCTGCGGGATATTCCCTGCACAGACCGCCAAAGCTTCGATTGAAGTTTGACGGGTTCAAGACAAGAAAGCATCCCCAGTCTCTGTACCTCTGTGCGAGCAGTGCCATGGGCAGATGAGGCTGAGCAACAGCTTTCCAGGCTTGCTTTTTCTGGCTGCGAGCTATCTGGAGACGTTCGCTTTTTCAGAACAGGGCTTCTGGAGGTGCCCTGCACGGACCCCCGAAGATACGTTTGAAGTTTGCGGTGTCAAGACAAGCAAGCATCCCGTGTCTCTGTGCCTCTGTGCGAGCAGTGCCATGGGCAGATGACGCTGAGCAACAGTTTTCCAGGCTAGCTCTTTCTGGCTGCGAGCTATCTGCAGACGTTCGCATTTTTGGAGCAGGTCTGCCGGAGGCATAAGAAAAAGGCCACTTACTATACGATTGAATTTTCAGGTGTCAAAACAAGCAAGCATCCCCAGTCTCTGTGCCTCTGTGCGAGCAGTGCCATGGGCAGATGAGGCTGAGTAACAGCTTTCCAGGCTAGCTCTTTCTGCCTGCGAGCTATCTGCAGATGTTCGCATTTTCGGAGCAGGGCTGATGGGGCCCCCTGCACGGAATCCTAAAGATACTTTTGAAGTGTGAGATGGCAAGACAAGCAAGCAAGCAGCCCCAGTCTCTGTGCCTCTGTGCGAGCAGTGCCATGGGCAGATGAGGCTGAGCAGCAGCTTTCCAGGCTAGCTCTTTCTGGCTGCGAGCTATCTGCAGACGTTCGCATTTTCAGCGCAGGGCTGATAGAGGTTCTCTTCACGGACCCCCGAATATACGTTTGAAGTTTCAGGGAGCAAGACAAGCAAGCATCCCCAGTCTCTGTGCCTCTGTGCGAGCAGTGCCATGGGCAGATGAGGCTGAGCAACAGCTTTCCAGGCTTGCTTTTTCTGGCTGCGAGCTATCTGCAGACGTTCGCATTTTCAGAACAGGGCTTCTGGAGGTGCCCTGCACGGACCCCCGAAGATACGTTTGAAGTTTGAGGTGTCAAGACAAGCAAGCAGGCCCCGTCTATGTGCCTCTGTGCGAGCAGTGCCATGGGCAGATGAGGCTGAGCAACAGCTTTCCAGGCTAGCTCTTTCTGGCTGCGAGCTATCTGCAGCCGTTCGCATTTTCAGAGCAGGGCTGCCGGATACGCCGGCCAAGGACCCACAATGCTACGTTTGAAGTTTGAGAGGGCAAGACAAGCAAGCAGCCCCAGTCTCTGTGCCTCTGTGCGAGCAGTGCCATGGGCAGATGAGGCGAAGCCACAGCTTTCCAGGCTAGCTCTTTCTGCCTGCGAGCTATCTGCAGACGTTCGCATTTTCGGAGCAGGCCTGCTGGAGGCACCCGGTACGGACCACCTAAGTTACGTTTGAAGTTTGAGGGGGCAAGACAAGCAAGCAGCCCCAGTCTCTGTGCCTCTGTGCGAGCAGTGCCATGGGCAGATGAGGCTGAGCAACAGCTTTCCAGGCTAGCTCTTTCTGGCTGCGAGCTATCTGCAGACGTTCGCATTTTCGGAGCAGGCCTTATGGAGGCGCCCGCCAAGTTCCCCCTAAGCAACGTTTGAAGTTTGAGGTGGCAAGACAAGCAAGCAGCCCCAGTCTCTGTGCCTCTGTGCGAGCAGTGCCATGGGCAGATGACGCTGAGCAACAGTTTTCCAGGCTAGCTCTTTCTGGCTGCGAGCTATCTGCAGACGTTCGCATTTTCAGAGCAGGGCTGATAGAGGTGCTGTGCACGGACCCACGAATCTACGTTTAAAGTTTGAGGGAGCAAGACAAGCAAGCAGCCCCAGTCTCTGTGCCTCTGTGCGAGCAGTGCCATGGGCAGATGAGGCTGAGCAACAGCTTTCCAGGCTAGCTCTTTCTGCCTGCGAGCTATCTGCAGACGTTCGCATTTTGGGAGCAGGGCTGCGGGATATTCCCTGCACGGACCGCCAAAGCTACGTTTGAAGTTTGAGGGTTTCAAGACAAGCAAGCATCCCCAGTCTCTGTGCCTCTGTGCGAGCAGTGCCATGGGCAGATGACGCTGAGCAACAGCTTTCCAGGCTAGTTCTTTCTGCCTGCGAGCTATCTGCAGACGTTCGCATTTTTGGAGCAGGTCTGTCGGAGGCATAAGAGAAAGGCCACTTATTATACGATTGAATTTTCAGGTGGCAAGACAAGCAAGCAGCCCCAGTCTCTGTGCCTCTGTGCGAGCAGTGCCATGGGCAGATGAGGTTGAGCAAGAGCTTTCCAGGCTAGCTCTTTCTGCCTGCGAGCTATCTGCAGACGTTCGCATTTTCAGAGCAGGGCTGATAGAGGTGTTCTGCACGGACCCCCGAATTTACGTTTGAGGTTTGAGGGAGCAAGACAAGCAAGCAGCCCCAGTCTCTGTGCCTCTGTGCGAGCAGTGCCATGGGCAGATGAGGCTGAGCAACAGCTTTCCAGGCTAGCTCTTTCTGGCTGCGAGCTATCTGCAGACGTTCGCATTTTCAGAGCAGGGCTGCGGGATTTTCCCTGCACAGACCGCCAAAGCTACGATTTAAGTTTGACGGGTTCAAGACAAGAAAGCATCCCCAGTATCTGTGCCTCTGTGCGAGCAGTGCCATGGGCAGATGAGGCTGAGCAACAGCTTTCCAGGCTTGCTTTTTCTGGCTGCGAGCTATCTGGAGACGTTCGCATTTTCAGAACAGGGCTTCTGGAGGTGCCCTGCACGGACCCCCGAAGATACGTTTGAAGTTTGAGGTGGCAAGACAAGCAAGCAGGCCCCGTCTATGTGCCTCTGTGTGAGCAGTGCCATGGGCAGATGAGGCTGAGCAACAGCTTTCCAGGCTAGCTCTTTCTGGCTGCGAGCTATCTGCAGCCGTTCGCATTTTCAGAGCAGGGCTGCCGGATACGCCGGCCAAGGACCCACAAAGTTACGTTTGAAGTTTGAGAGGGCAAGACAAGCAAGCAGCCCCAGTGTCTGTGCCTCTGTGCGAGCAGTGCCATGGGCAGATGAGGCTGAGCAACAGCTTTCCAGGCTAGCTCTTTCTGGCTGCGAGCTATCTGCAGACGTTCGCATTTTCAGAGCAGGCCTTCTGGAGGCGCCCGACAAGTTCCCCCTAAGCTACGTTTGAAGTTTGAGAGGGCAAGACAAGCAAGCAGCCCCAGTCTCTGTGCCTCTGTGCGAGCAGTGCCACGGGCAGATGATTCTGAGCAACAGCTTTCCAGGCTAGCTCTTTCTGCCTGCGAGCTATCTGCAGACGTTCGCATTTTCGGAGCAGGGCTAATGGAGGCCCCCTGCACGGAATCCCAAAGATACTTTTGAAGTGTGAGATGGCAAGACAAGCAAGCAAGCATCCCCAGTCTCTGTGCCTCTGTGCGAGCAGTGCCATGGGCAGATGACGCTGAGCAACAGCTTTCCAGGCTAGCTCTTTCTGGCTGCGAGCTATCTGCAGACGTTCGCATTTTCAGAGCAGGGCTGATAGAGGTGCTCTGCACGGACCCCCGAATCTACGTTTGAAGTTTGAGGGAGCAAGACAAGCAAGCAGCCCCAGTCTCTGTGCCTCTGTGCGAGCAGTGCCATGGGCACATGAGGCTGAGCAACAGCTTTCCAGGCTAGCTCTTTCTGGCTGCGAGCTATCTGCAGCCGTTCACATTTTCGGAGCAGGGCTGACGGAGGCCCCCTGCACGGACCCCAAAGATACTTTTGAAGTTTGAAGTGGAAGACAAGCAAGGAAGCAACCCCAGTCTCTGTGCCTCTGTGCGAGCAGTGCCATGGGCAGATGAGGCTGAGCAACAGCTTTCCAGGCTAGCTCTTTCTGCCTGCGAGCTATCTGCAGACGTTCGCATTTTCAGAGCAGGGCTGCGGGATATTCCCTGCACAGACCGCCAAAGCTACGATTGAAGTTTGACGGGTTCAAGACAAGAAAGCATCCCCAGTCTCTGTGCCTCTGTGCGACCAGTGCCATGGGCAGATGAGGCTGAGCAACAGCTTTCCAGGCTTGCTTTTTCTGGCTGCGAGCTATCTGGAGACGTTCGCATTTTCAGAACAGGGCTTCTGGAGGTGCCCTGCACGGACCCCCGAATCTACGTTTGAAGTTTGAGGTGGCAAGACAAGCAAGCATCCCCAGTCTCTGTGCCTCTGTGCGAGCAGTGCCATGGGCAGATGAGGCTGAGCAACAGTTTTCCAGGCTAGCTCTTTCTGGCTGCGAGCTATCTGCAGACGTTCGCATTTTTGGAGCAGGTCTGCCGGAGGCATAAGAAAAAGGCCACTTACTATACGATTGAATTTTCAGGTGGCAAAACAAGCAAGCATCCCCAGTCTCTGTGCCTCTGTGCGAGCAGTGCCATGGGCAGATGAGGCTGAGTAACAGCTTTCCAGGCTAGCTCTTTCTGCCTGCGAGCTATCTGCAGATGTTCGCATTTTCGGAGCAGGGCTGATGGAGGCCCCCTGCACGGAATCCTAAAGATACTTTTGAAGTGTGAGATGGCAAGACAAGCAAGCAAGCAGCCCCAGTCTCTGTGCCTCTGTGCGAGCAGTGCCATGGGCAGATGAGGCTGAGCAGCAGCTTTCCAGGCTAGCTCTTTCTGGCTGCGAGCTATCTGCAGACGTTCGCATTTTCAGAGCAGGGCTGATAGAGGTTCTCTTCACGGACCCCCGAATATACGTTTGAAGTTTCAGGGAGCAAGACAAGCAAGCATCCCCAGTCTCTGTGCCTCTGTGCGAGCAGTGCCATGGGCAGATGAGGCTGAGCAACAGCTTTCCAGGCTTGCTTTTTCTGGCTGCGAGCTATCTGGAGACGTTCGCATTTTCAGAACAGGGCTTCTGGAGGTGCCCTGCACGGACCCCCGAAGATACGTTTGAAGTTTGACGGGTTCAAGACAAGAAAGCATCCCCAGTCTCTGTACCTCTGTGCGAGCAGTGCCATGGGCAGATGAGGCTGAGCAACAGCTTTCCAGGCTTGCTTTTTCTGGCTGCGAGCTATCTGGAGACGTTCGCATTTTCAGAACAGGGCTTCTGGAGGTGCCCTGCACGGACCCCCGAATCTACGTTTGAAGTTTGAGGTGGCAAGACAAGCAAGCATCCCCTGTCTCTGTGCCTCTGTGCGAGCAGTGCCATGGGCAGATGAGGCTGAGCAACAGTTTTCCAGGCTAGCTCTTTCTGGCTGCGAGCTATCTGCAGACGTTCGCATTTTTGGAGCAGGTCTGCCGGAGGCATAAGAAAAAGGCCACTTACTATACGATTGAATTTTCAGGTGGCAAAACAAGCAAGCATCCCCAGTCTCTGTGCCTCTGTGCGAGCAGTGCCATGGGCAGATGAGGCTGAGTAACAGCTTTCCAGGCTAGCTCTTTCTGCCTGCGAGCTATCTGCAGATGTTCGCATTTTCGGAGCAGGGCTGATGGAGGCCCCCTGCACGGAATCCTAAAGATACTTTTGAAGTGTGAGATGGCAAGACAAGCAAGCAAGCAGCCCCAGTCTCTGTGCCTCTGTGCGAGCAGTGCCATGGGCAGATGAGGCTGAGCAGCAGCTTTCCAGGCTAGCTCTTTCTGGCTGCGAGCTATCTGCAGACGTTCGCATTTTCAGAGCAGGGCTGATAGAGGTTCTCTTCACGGACCCCCGAATATACGTTTGAAGTTTCAGGGAGCAAGACAAGCAAGCATCCCCAGTCTCTGTGCCTCTGTGCGAGCAGTGCCATGGGCAGATGAGGCTGAGCAACAGCTTTCCAGGCTTGCTTTTTCTGGCTGCGAGCTATCTGGAGACGTTCGCATTTTCAGAACAGGGCTTCTGGAGGTGCCCTGCACGGACCCCCGAAGATACGTTTGAAGTTTGAGGTGTCAAGACAAGCAAGCAGGCCCCGTCTATGTGCCTCTGTGTGAGCAGTGCCATGGGCAGATGAGGCTGAGCAACAGCTTTCCAGGCTAGATCTTTCTGCCTGCGAGCTATCTGCAGACGTTCGCATTATCAGAGCAGGGCTGCCGGATACGCCGGCCAAGGACCCACGAAGCTACATTTTAAGTTTGAAGTGGAAGACAAGCAAGGAAGCAGCCCCAGTCTCTGTGCCTCTGTGCGAGCAGTGCCATGGGCAGATGAGGCTGAGCAACAGCTTTCCAGGCTAGCTCTTTCTGCCTGCGAGCTATCTGCAGACGTTCGCATTTTCAGAGCAGGGCTGCGGGATATTCCCTGCACAGACCGCCAAAGCTACGATTGAAGTTTGACGGGTTCAAGACAAGCAAGCATCCCCAGTCTCTGTGCCTCTGTGCGAGCAGTGCCATGGGCACATGAGGCTGAGCAACAGCTTTCCAGGCTAGCTCTTTCTGCCTGCGAGCTATCTGCAGACGTTCGCATTTTCGGAGCAGTGCTGATTGAGGCCCCCTGCACGGAATCCCAAAGATACTTTTGAAGTGTTAGATGGCAAGACAAGCAAGCAGCCCCAGTCTCTGTGCCTCTGTGCGAGCAGTGCCATGGGCACATGAGGCTGAGCAACAGCTTTCCAGGCTAGCTCTTTCTGCCTGCGAGCTATCTGCAGACGTTCGCATTTTCAGAGCAGGGCTGACGGAGGCCCCCTGCACGGAACCCCAAAGATACTTTTGAAGTTTGAGGTGGAAGACAAGCAAGGAAGCAGCCCCAGTCTCTGTGCCTCTGTGCGAGCAGTGCCATGGGCAGATGAGGCTGAGCAACAGCTTTCCAGGCTAGCTCTTTCTGCCTGCGAGCTATCTGCAGACGTTCGCATTTTCAGAGCAGGGCTGCGGGATATTCCCTGCACAGACCGCCAAAGCTACGATTGAAGTTTGACGGGTTCAAGACAAGAAAGCATCCCCAGTCTCTGTGCCTCTGTGCGAGCAGTGGCATGGGCAGATGAGGCTGAGCAACAGCTTTCCAGGCTAGCTTTTTCTGGCTGCGAGCTATCTGGAGAGGTTCGCATTTTCAGAACAGGGCTTCTGGA
This sequence comes from Opisthocomus hoazin, assembly GCF_030867145.1. Taxonomy (NCBI): domain Eukaryota; kingdom Metazoa; phylum Chordata; class Aves; order Opisthocomiformes; family Opisthocomidae; genus Opisthocomus; species Opisthocomus hoazin. The sequence goes on along the minus strand of NC_134430.1, from coordinate 14,009,435 downwards.
GGTGCCCTGCACGGACCCCCGAAGATACGTTTGAAGTTTGAGGTGTCAAGACAAGCAAGCAGGTCCCGTCTATGTGCATCTGTGTGAGCAGTGCCATGGGCAGATGAGGCTGAGCAACAGCTTTCCAGGCTAGCTCTTTCTGCCTGCGAGCTATCTGCAGACGTTCGCATTTTCAGAGCAGGCCTTCTGGAGGCGCCCGCCAAGTTCCCCCTAAGATACGTTTGAAGTTTGGGGTGACAAGACAAGCAAGCAGCCCTAGTCTCTGTGCCTCTGTGTGAGCAGTGCCATGGGCAGATGAGGCTGAGCAACAGTTTTCCAGGCTAGCTCTTTCTGCCTGCGAGCTATCTGCAGACGTTCGCATTTTTGGAGCAGGTCTGCCGGAGGCATAAGACAAAGGACACTTATTATACTATTGAATTTTCAGGTGACAAAACAAGCAAGCAGCCCCAGTCTCTGTGCCTCTGTGCGAGCAGTGCCATGGGCAGATGAGGCTGAGCAACAGATTCCCAGGCTAGCTTTTTCTGGCTGCGAGCTATCTGCAGACGTTCGCATTTTCAGAGCAGGGCTGATAGAGGTGCTCTGCACGGACCCCCGAATCTACGTTTGAAGTTTGAGGGAGCAAGACAAGCAAGCAGCCCCAGTCTCTGTGCCTCTGTGCGAGCAGTGCCATGGGCAGATGAGGCTGAGCAACAGCTTTCCAGGCTTGCTTTTTCTGGCTGCGAGCTATCTGGAGACGTTCGCATTTTCAGAACAGGGCTTCTGGAGGTGCCCTGCACGGACCCCCGAATCTACGTTTGAAGTTTGAGGTGTCAAGACAAGCAAGCAGGCCCCGTCTATGTACCTCTGTGTGAGCAGTGCCATGGGCAGATGAGGCTGAGCAACAGCTTTCCAGGCTAGCTCTTTCTGGCTGCGAGCTATCTGCAGCCGTTCGCATTATCAGAGCAGGGTTGACGGATACGCCGGCCAAGGACCCACAAAGCTACATTTGAAGTTTGAGGTGGAAGACAAGCAAGGAAGCAGCCCCAGTCTCTGTGCCTCTGTGCGAGCAGTGCCATGGGCACATGAGGCTGAGCAACAGCTTTCCAGGCTTGCTTTTTCTGGCTGCGAGCTATCTGGAGACGTTCGCATTTTCAGAACAGAGCTTCTGGAGATGCCCGCCAAGTTCCCCCTAAGCTACGTTTGAAGTTTGGGGTGACAAGACAAGCAAGCAGCCCTAGTCTCTGTGCCTCTGTGCGAGCAGTGCCATGGGCAGATGAGCCTGAGCAACAGCTTTCCATGCTAGCTCTTTCTGGCTGCGAGCTATCTGCAGACGTTCGCATTTTCAGAGCAGGGCTGATAGATATTCCCTGCACGGACCGCCAAAGCTACATTTGAAGTTTGACGGTTTCAAGACAAGCAAGCATCCCCTGTCTCTGTGCCTCTGTGGAGCAGTGCCATGGGCAGATGACGCTGAGCAACAGTTTTCCAGGCTAGCTCTTTCTGCCTGCGAGCTATCTGCAGACGTTCGCATTTTCGGAGCAGGGCTGATGGAGGTGCCCTGCACGGAATCCTAAAGATACTTTTAAAGTGTGAGATGGCAAGACAAGCAAGCAAGCATCCCCAGTCTCTGTGCCTCTGTGCGAGCAGTGCCATGGGCAGATGAGGCTGAGCAACAGCTTTCCAGGCTAGCTCTTTCTGCCTGCGAGCTATCTGCAGACGTTCGCATTTTCAGAGCAGGGCTGCGGGATATTCCCTGCACAGACCGCCAAAGCTACGATTGAAGTTTGACGGGTTCAAGACAAGAAAGCATCCCCAGTCTCTGTGCCTCTGTGCGAGCAGTGCCATGGGCAGATGAGGCTGAGCAACAGCTTTCCAGGCTAGCTCTTTCTGCCTGCGAGCTATCTGCAGACGTTCGCATTTTCGGAGCAGTGCTGATGGAGGCCCCCTGCACGGAATCCCAAAGATACTTTTGAAGTGTGAGATGGCAAGACAAGCAAGCAGCCCCAGTCTCTGTGCCTCTGTGCGAGCAGTGCCATGGGCACATGAGGCTGAGCAACAGCTTTCCAGGCTAGCTCTTTCTGCCTGCGAGCTATCTGCAGACGTTCGCATTTTCAGAGCAGGGCTGACGGAGGCCCCCTGCACGGAACCCCAAAGATACTTTTGAAGTTTGAGGTGGAAGACAAGCAAGGAAGCAGCCCCAGTCTCTGTGCCTCTGTGCGAGCAGTGCCATGGGCAGATGAGGCTGAGCAACAGCTTTCCAGGCTAGCTCTTTCTGCCTGCGAGCTATCTGCAGACGTTCGCATTTTCAGAGCAGGGCTGCGGGATATTCCCTGCACAGACCGCCAAAGCTACGATTGAAGTTTGACGGGTTCAAGACAAGAAAGCATCCCCAGTCTCTGTGCCTCTGTGCGAGCAGTGGCATGGGCAGATGAGGCTGAGCAACAGCTTTCCAGGCTAGCTTTTTCTGGCTGCGAGCTATCTGGAGAGGTTCGCATTTTCAGAACAGGGCTTCTGGAGGTGCCCTGCACGGACCCCCGAAGATACGTTTGAAGTTTGAGGTGTCAAGACAAGCAAGCAGGCCCCGTCTATGTGCATCTGTGTGAGCAGTGCCATGGGCAGATGAGGCTGAGCAACAGCTTTCCAGGCTAGCTCTTTCTGCCTGCGAGCTATCTGCAGACGTTCGCATTTTCAGAGCAGGCCTTCTGGAGGCGCCCGCCAAGTTCCCCCTAAGATACGTTTGAAGTTTGGGGTGACAAGACAAGCAAGCAGCCCTAGTCTCTGTGCCTCTGTGTGAGCAGTGCCATGGGCAGATGAGGCTGAGCAACAGTTTTCCAGGCTAGCTCTTTCTGCCTGCGAGCTATCTGCAGACGTTCGCATTTTTGGAGCAGGTCTGCCGGAGGCATAAGACAAAGGCCACTTATTATACTATTGAATTTTCAGGTGACAAAACAAGCAAGCAGCCCCAGTCTCTGTGCCTCTGTGCGAGCAGTGCCATGGGCAGATGAGGCTGAGCAACAGCTTTCCAGGCTAGCTCTTTCTGCCTGCGAGCTATCTGCAGACGTTCGCATTTTCAGAGCAGGGCTGATAGAGGTGCTCTGCACGGACCCCCGAATCTACGTTTGAAGTTTGAGGGAGCAAGACAAGCAAGCAGCCCCAGTCTCTGTGCCTCTGTGCGAGCAGTGCCATGGGCAGATGAGGCTGAGCAACAGCTTTCCAGGCTTGCTTTTTCTGGCTGCGAGCTATCTGCAGACGTTCGCATTTTCAGAACAGGGCTTCTGGAGGTGCCCTGCACGGACCCCCGAATCTACGTTTGAAGTTTGAGGTGTCAAGACAAGCAAGCAGGCCCCGTCTATGTACCTCTGTGCGAGCAGTGCCATGGGCAGATGAGGCTGAGCAACAGCTTTCCAGGCTAGCTCTTTCTGGCTGCGAGCTATCTGCAGCCGTTCGCATTATCAGAGCAGGGTTGACGGATACGCCGGCCAAGGACCCACAAAGCTACATTTGAAGTTCGAGGTGGAAGACAAGCAAGGAAGCAGCCCCAGTCTCTGTGCCTCTGTGCGAGCAGTGCCATGGGCAGATGAGGCTGAGCAACAGCTTTCCAGGCTTGCTTTTTCTGGCTGCGAGCTATCTGGAGACGTTCGCATTTTCGGAACAGGGCTTCTGGAGATGCCCGCCAAGTTCCCCCTAAGCTACGTTTGAAGTTTGGGGTGACAAGACAAGCAAGCAGCCCTAGTCTCTGTGCCTCTGTGCGAGCAGTGCCATGGGCAGATGAGCCTGAGCAACAGCTTTCCATGCTAGCTCTTTCTGGCTGCGAGCTATCTGCAGACGTTCGCATTTTCAGAGCAGGGCTGATAGATATTCCCTGCACGGACCGCCAAAGCTACATTTGAAGTTTGACGGTTTCAAGACAAGCAAGCATCCCCTGTCTCTGTGCCTCTGTGTGAGCAGTGCCATGGGCAGATGACGCTGAGCAACAGTTTTCCAGGCTAGCTCTTTCTGCCTGCGAGCTATCTGCAGACGTTCGCATTTTCGGAGCAGGGCTGATGTAGGTGCCCTGCACGGAATCCTAAAGATACTTTTAAAGTGTGAGATGGCAAGACAAGCAAGCAAGCATCCGCAGTCTCTGTGCCTCTGTGCGAGCAGTGCCATGGGCAGATGAGGCTGAGCAACAGCTTTCCAGGCTAGCTCTTTCTGGCTGCGAGCTATCTGCAGACGTTCGCATTTTCAGAGCAG